>NW_027202275.1:0-306841 GCF_024711535.1 Dipodomys merriami | reverse complement strand
TTCTCTTCGACTGATCTCAACCTGCTCATGCCATTCCTTTATTTCTCTTTTACTTCTCAAGCTGCTCACGCAATTCCTGTATCAGTATTTAAGTAACTTCCTCACGCTCATGATACTCCTGCATTGACCTTTTTTTGCCTTCTCTCTCTCCTTATCATGCGCATATGGAGTCCTTTGCAGGTTTTCAATATTTTCATTTACCATGTTTCCCAGTAGTGCTTGTAGAGCTTTTGGGAACTCTCCTCTGGATTATTCATTATCTGCTCTGTCCCCTGATTTTCATGAGTGGGAGTTGAGATACCTGAACTTGCCATTTTTCTTGTGTTTTTTCAGGTTGCTCTGCCCATTTAGGATGAAAGTTACACATTTTGTGCTAGAAAAGTAACACATTTTGTGCTAGAAAAATATTTTAAGGCAAGCATCAACCAAAGTCTGTAGTTGCACAATCAAAAGTCTGCAGATACAATCTAGTTCAACAGATATATCTATTCAACATCAAGCAACTATGTATTAATGGGCTAAAAACCGCAAAGAAGAATTTGGCAAACAGAAATTATTAGGTTTAGGGAGAGATGTGGGTAAAAATAGGAATAGAGGGATGTGGCAAGGCAGAGGGAGAGTTAACTAAGTCCTAATCTCAAAGCGGGAAATAGGTTGGATAGAATGATAGTAGAGAGAGAGAAAAAGGAATAAAGAAAAAGAAAAAAAGACAAGAAAAAAATAGAAAAACAAAAGTTATAAATAAAAGTACAACACTTTAAAATTATGCAAAATGAGAATGTAATATTCAGAGAACAACATGAATAGAATAAGTGAAGGGGAGGTAGAGAAAGGAGATGTGAATAACTTAAAAATAAAAATGCTTAAAATATTATATAGGTATAAAAGATAGTCTTGATACTAAGGAATTTAAGTCTAAGAGGTTTTAAATTGAGTAATAAATTTCTGGATTAATTGTGTTCACAATGGGGTTAAGGTCTAATAATCGACTGTGGGTATATCTGAGGATGAGCAGAACGGCAATTAAGTCAAGCAAAAAAGAACGAAAGAGAAGAAAAGGTGAAAAGAATGAGAAAGAAAAAGGATCAAAAGGCCAGTAGAGCTAAACAAAATACAATTTGAAAAAAGAAAAAAAATTATAAGAGGAAGAAAAAAAGTTAATAGAAAAAAAATTTTTAATGTTAAAAATTAAAAAAAAATTGGAAATTTTTTTATAAAAGGTACAAAAAAAGAGTTCTTTGATTTTTTTGCGTGGATGGGAAGATCTTGTATCTCACTTGTGTCCATAACCAGTGTCTTGTTGGAGTCTCTGGTCTGCTTGTGGTGTTTGATTTTCCTGTGGCTTGGATGGTTTCTCAAGTCAGTTTGTTTGAGCAGGCAGAAAAATGATCTGCTTTACCCAGGATTTTGTGATCCTCCTCCCAAGCTAGTTCAATGGGAGGGAGATCTGCTTTGAGTATCACAAAAGAGGGAGATGGCCATTTCCTCTAGTTTGGAGATGCTGTGATGAGGCTAGGTTCTGGTTAGAGTGGAGGCCTTTCAGAAAACAACAGCTTTTCCCTGAGTATCTAGCTTCTGAGAAACTCACAGAGCCCAGCTTGGAACCATTCTCAGAGTTTTTATTTACTGAATTTCAATTGATTGTCAAGGCTGCTTAAGGGAGGGGCATCCTCTGGCTCTGTTTACCTGGTGAAGAAAGCTACTCCTGGGGCTGGCGGCCTGGGCTGAGTGACTTTTCCCTTGATGTAGCTGAGCCTCTCAGGTCAGGTTATATTCCTTTGACCTGCTCAATGACTCTTGTTTTCTTACAAGGCCTGTGTCTGTGCTAGCTCCTCAGCCAGGCCTTTGTCAGTATCAAAAATGGAGATCTCCTGTAGTGGCAGGAGAGGGGTGGCCTTCCTTCTTTTGCTCCCTGAGGAGCGAGGATGTCAGGCTTCTACTCATGCTAGAGTCTTGGTTCCTGGGTCATCTCTGGTCTGTGAACTGCATGATGAAGGTGTCTACTCCTTGTCAGTTCTTGCTGGTGTTGAGTTGAATCTGTTCGCCTGCCACATCTGGTGCCTTTGTTCGGGACTCTCTGTGTTGCCGGTATGGCGGCAACAGCCACCGCTGCTGCTGCTGCTGCAACTGTGGCTGCAGGCAAGTGCTCAGATCTGTCTCTTTGCCTTGATTTTTCCTCTCTCGCCTAATTCTCTGTCCTGTGATGGCACACTTGGTGTGATTCTCTGGCTTAGTACTGTTCACTGGAACACTAAAACTGCTTTCTATGTGAGAACTTGTTTAACCTCCAGCTTCTCCTCAGCCATCTTCCAGGAACACCTCCCGTAATTTTTGTATAAAATAAATTTTGGAAATTTTACAATGAGTTTAGTGTTTTATGTTACATTCATCATTCTACTATCTTCAAGTTTTTAGTATTTCTTGGAAGTTAAAGACAGACTCTCTGCTGCATTTATTAGGAAATATTTTGCATGGTCCTGTTCTATAATCTTAGCTCCGAAGGAGGCTCAGATGAGGAGAATGCTGGCTTGAAGCAAAAGCAGAGAATTGGATGAAACTGCATCTCCAAAATTATGTATATTTATTAACATATAATTATATATAATATATTTAATATGTAATATTTTTGTGAGATATATACATATATACATACTATATATCTACAGGAGATGGGAACACTGAAACAAAAGAAGGCACTGATTTAATTCTGTTGTCATTTTATTTTGACACTTTTTTAATAAAAAAATAGATGACCATGATTTCATTTAATATCCTGTCCAATATCATTTTGTTTATATCAGGCAGGCTGTACCTCATGTCACACATGAGTGCAAGAATAATAAGGGTTAGTGCATTACATAATGGCTCATTAGGACATAGGAAACATTCCTCAAATTATTTGAGCCAATGTCCATTGATTTTTGGCTGTGGGGCCTGAAATCTGGGCCTGGACACTGTCCCTCATCTATTCAGCTCAAGGCTAGTGCTCTACCTCTTGAGCCACAGCACCACTTCCAGCTTTTTTTGCTCATGTGGCACTGAGGAATCAAACCCAGGGTCTCATGCATGCAAGGCAAGCACTCTACCACTGAGCTACCTTCACAGCCCCCAATGTCCATTTTTTGTTCTATACTGGGCCTCTGTTTGGGTATGCAGTTTACAGTTTCAAGATGATATTTTGTTCTTTTTGGTACAGATGAATGTAGAAATGCATGTGACCTCCAAGACAATTATCTGTATCTGGATAAAATGCATATATTCAAATGGAAAATTTGCCATCCCCATAGAGTATGAATGAGACTCCCAAGAACAAGATGTCTACTTCACAGCCATTATAATTTTCATGCAGGAATATTTGTAGGGACAAAATTAAGGTACCATGTATGTCCTTCAGCAACTTACCCTTGGGAAATCCTTACGCTCATACCAACACGATGTTATTGGGTTTAATGTCTCAATGTTCATTTCTATATTCGTTAAAGTAATGCATAGTCCTCACAATCTGTCTAAACAATCTTCTGACTTCATTCTTGAATAGGTGGTATGATTTTTACATTTCTCGCAGGAGGTCTCTGGATGGCAAGTTCCAATGCCAGGTATTGGTGCTCTTCCTTCTCCCTCACCTGGAATGACCTGATCATGTGTGGGTGATGTGAAAATCATAATAATGTCCATCTCATTTCAAACGCTTTGTCGGTTCTGGGGCTTGAAATTTGGGCCTGGGCACTGTCGCTGAGCTCTTAAGTTAAAGGCTAGCGCTCTACCACTTGAGACACAGCATCACTTCTGGCTTTTTCTGTTCATGTGGTGCTGAGGAATTGAACTCAGGGCCTCATGCATGAAAGGCAACATCTAACACTGAGCTACCTTCGCAACCTGTCCATCTCATTTTTGATCTGACAATTATTGAACTCTCCCTTCAGGATTATTTTCACTACCATCTTAGTGTCTATGAGGTGGTGCTAGGCCAACTTTACATATCCATAGCTACCATAGCCAATGATCTCCTCCTTCACACTGTATTGTTCAGGGAAAATCTCCTCGTGCATAGCCAATGATCTCCTTCATACTGTCTTGTTCAGTGAAAATCTCCTTCTCTTAAGATCTGGAGGATAATTCACTGTGTTCTCATATCTTTTTGCTAGGATGGCAAGGAGTAAATCTGCCTAAACTTAGCTAAGAAATTAAAAAAAAACAGAGCAATAACGAAAAGAAAATACCCAAACCCCAACAAAACATAGCCCCCCTCCAAAAAAAACCCTCAAAATTGTCAACATAGGACTGAATCTAGTAGGTTAAGAGGAACACCCAGCACTGTAATGGACCTTAGAGACCACTCAGAATGGCTGGCATGGACCAATCACAGCTTGGCATGAACGGACTGGAGGACTGTTGACAATGTTTCCACATGGATGCGAGGTACACAGAGTGATGCCACTGCTGCTACCATGGTAGTGTTGCAGGAACTTCAAGTCCATCAGAAAGTGCGTTCTGTTCTTGGTGGCTTCCATGTCCTAGTGTTTGCTACCAAAGATTTTGTCCTTGAGTACTATCCATGTCCTCATGTCTGCTTCTGCTAGAACCCTGGCCATGTGCAAGAGACAAATATACACCAACCATTGGCTTCCATTCACCATTTGTGCATGTCTTGAAATATGCTCCAACAATCTAAAAACAAAGTGGATTCTCATATATTTCTAGGTGCAGGGGGCACATGACAAAGAGTCCAATTGGAAATTTTCCCTAGAGTGGATCCATATTTTTTTAACTTGACAAGAACGAGAAAACTCAAAGAAGTAGTTAAGGCACAGCAGGTGTCCCTATTTGTTGAATTATAACTCCTTTGAACAACTGCTTAACATACGCTTAAAGTCTTTATTTGTTATGGAGTTTATTTATTGTTGGCACCATACAATAGATCATTTCTGGTCTTTAAAAAGTTATAATATCCATATGCACTTTGGTGTTTTCTAAATGGAATCCAAGATGAGTCCCATAGCTCTTGAGTAGAAATAAAACAATATCACACTCAACAACTGCATGTGGTTGAAAGAAGGCAGGGAGTATCAGCCTACTGTATAGTGACTATTGCCAGGATGAATCCCCTGTAGAAATACTTGTTTTCCTATTCAATATTTACTAAAAAAACACATCTATGTATTAATGGCAATACATTACTACTTTAATACAAATTAAGCATGTTCTCTATTCAACTCAGTGAATTTTGACAATTTAATTATGTAATGCTATCTCCTTATAAAGTCAATAAGTTGGCACTTTTGTCATTTCCATTAAAATGCGAAGAAATTAAGACCAACAAAGTTTTATACTTATATGTGTCATGAAAGTGGCTGTTTCATCACTTGAAATTTAAATCCAGTAGGATACTTCATGGCAACCATAATCTGAAAAGTTGCTCTAACTTTTGGCTTTTAAAGACCTCATCAATTTACTCAAGATATTCAATGATTTTTTTCTTTAAATCTAGAATGACTGTTGTCAAAAGAATAGTGGTATCACTTCAGAATCATCTGATACTGTAGCAAAATGCCTTGTGCCATACATCTCCATGAAGTGGGTTATTAACATCTATAGGTGTGAGAGAATAGAGAGAATCATCATTTCTCATGATAGTTTCTTATCAAAGAGTGTATATCAGAATCCTTGAAATCTAAGACAGTGTGTTTATATGTTCAAAGTGAAGAACAAGGCCTGCAGTAGGGAAAATATGTGGTAGAACCCCTGCCCAGAAAATTGGACTCTCCTAGTGCCAAATTCATCAGTCTTCCTTTAGAGAAATAGGTATAGCTGTGTATTTGAATTCCATTGTGATTCTATAGCAAAATTCCTTAAGACCAGGTCCCAATAGCTTAGAGCAAGTTATTTGTACTCAACAGAAATTCCGAAGGACAAGATCTAGAGAGGTCAACTTTACCAGAGCTTTAATGTGCACTCTTGTTGCGTACTCACATGGTGGAAAGGCTAGAAACTTTCTAAAAGAAAAAAATACAGCTGACAGACTTCTTCCCACCATCCAGATGAAGTTTAATTTGTTTCAGATCTCTATTATTTCTTCTGTCATGTCCATCCTCCTCTTGTTTTTTAGCTGACTGGCCTTGAACACTTGAAACGCCAAAGAATGGAGGTTTGGATTCCAAGTATATATCACCAAAATCATCTGCTGCAACTCCTTTTTTGGAAGAAAACCACTTACTTGTCCCAAAGCATGTGCTTTATTGTCCTTTTTGTATAATTTTTTAAAAAAATTTCTGGTCTGTTATGTATTTTGCAGCTGATTAACAAGGACCCTTCACAGCTAATAGGCAAATACTCTACCACTAAGTTACAAATTTCCTGCATAGACTTTTTTTATTTTTTATTTTTAAATAAGTTTTTTTATTGTTAAAATAATGTAGAGAGGGATTACAGTGCCATGAGCAAGGTAAGGAGTACATTTCTTTTGCCTCCTCCTTTGTTTTATCCCTACCATCCCTTCCCTCCCATCTCCACAACTACATTCCCCCACCACCACCTAAATTGTAAAGTTTGTTTGAGATGTACAAGATTTTTTATTTCTTTATTGTTTGACTTCATATTAAACTAACATACTGAAATATGTAAACCTGTAAACATTTTTGTATTTTTATGTAGACTACCATTCCATCTTGCTCACAAATTACAGTATTTTCCTTCCATTGCAATCTCTTTCTCCTCCTTCTCCTCCTCCCCCTCCTCCTCCTCCTCCTCCTCGTCCTTCCTCTTCTTCTCTTCTTCTTCTTCTTCTTCTTCTTCTTCTTCTTCTTCTTCTTCTTCTTCTTCTTCTTCTTCTTCTTCTTTTTCTTCTTCTTCTTCTTCTTCTTCTTCTTCTTCTTCTTCTTCTTCTTCTTCTTCTTCTTCTTCTGCATCTTCTTCTGCTTCTTCTTCTACTTCTTCTTCTTCTTCTTCTTCTTCTTCTTCTTCTTCTTCTTCTTCTTCTTCTTCTTCTTCTTCTTCTTCTTCTTCTTCTTCTTCTTCTTCTTCTTCTTCTTCTTCTGCTGCTGCTGCTTCTGCTTCTACTTCTGCTTCTCCTTTCTCCTTTTCAGTTAAAATATCAAATGTGTTGTCAAATTCCATCATTGATAACAAATTTCTCTCTTAATTGGATCAGAAATACCTCAGCTATTTTTTAAAGAATATCGTAGTTGCTTCATAGATATTCTACATAAGTTAAGCTGTTTTCCTTGTTTCAGAGTTTTCAGTAATATTAAAAATATTATTTAATGCTTCTGTGTCAGCATCTATTGAGATTATATGAGATTTCTTCTTTACTCAGTGTGATAAATTGCATTAGATTTTCTAAATCGTAACTATGTAAGTGGGGTTGCAGCTTGGTGGTAGAATAACTTGATTACCATGTGTGAAGCCTGTGTTAAATCTTCAGGAAAACACACACACAGGAAAAAATGGAAAAAAATTAAATGTAAACTCCATTTTACTTCTCAAACATATTCTCTTTTGTTTAGGATTTTTTGCCTTTCTCTACATAAGTAAAATTACTATAAATGCATACTAATTTTGTCATGCAGCTTATGAAGTTAATTAGGAAGTGTTTCTTGCTTTTTAAAAATTTCTGGAGCAGTCAAATAGATACATTGTGTGAGGTGGCCTATCCCCACAAAAGAAAGAAAGGAAGGATGGAAGGAAGGAAGGAAAAAAGAAAGGAAGAAAGGAAGAAAGAAAGAAAGAAAGAAAGAAAGAAAGAAAGAAAGAAAGAAAGAAAGAAAGAAAGAAAGAAAGGAAGGAAGGAAGAAAGGAAGGAAGAAAGAAAGAAAGAAAGAAAGAAAGAAAGAAAGAAAGAAAGAAAGAAAGAAAGAAAGAAAGAAAGAAAGAAAGAAAGAAAGACTGCTAACCAAACAAACTGAAAAACACCATTTAAATAAAAAGGTTTGGGGCATTACTCAAGTAGTAAAGGACTTGTATACAATGGGCAATTTTCCAGGTTTGACACCTAACAATAGGGAAAAAAATTATTTTCCTTGACAAAATTTCCCAGGAAATATTTGGTCAGACTTGTTTTTTCCCCTTTTATTTTTTATTTCTTTTATTTCAGAGACATAGTTTTTCTATAATCTATATAACAACTTATTTTGTACTACTTTTCTAGTATCTACTACTGTTGCTTTTCCCTCTGCCTTTCTGTTTTTTTCATGTTATCTACTGAGCTGTTCCATCAATGAGGAAAATTTAAAGTAGGTTAAAAATCACCATTTGCCAGGCACCAGTAACTCATGATTTTAATCAAAGGTATTCAGGAAGCTGAGATCTGAGGATCACAGTCCAAAGCCAGCCTGCTCAAGAAAGTGGGAAACTCGTGAAAAAACCGAAGAGCTGGAATGTGGCTTATTGGTAATGTGCTTGCCTAGAATGCATGAAGGCCTGAGTTTGATTCCTCAGTGCCAATTAAACAGAAAAAGCTGGAATTAGCGGTATGGCTTAAGTGGTAGAGTGATCACTAGCTTTGAGCAAAAGACCCTCAGGGACAGTGTTCAAGCTCTGAGCTGAAGCCCCAGGACTTGCAAAACAAACAAAGATGTAGTTTCCCCATTGTTTTCTATGTAGTGTTCCAAGTCCATGGTGCACATTATCCTTACAGCAAAACCAATACAACACCCCAATTTACAGTGCTCAGCATTCTCATGTGGTCATTAGCCACCATACTGTACACAGATTTTCAGAGTTAAGGAAGAAATATAAAGAAAGTCACTAGGAAAACCTATCTTTTTTAAATTTTATTTTATTTTGTTTGTGAACTTACTGTACAGAGGAGTTACAATTACATGGACAAGATAATGCGTACATTTCTTACCAAGCATTGCAGCCTCCTCCTTTGTTTACCCTTCACATCCCTTCCCAGCCTCCCCCCTCCCCCCCAATCCCAATCCTTCTCCTTCCCCCCTCCCCCCCCCGCACCGACGTTGTAAAGCTCATTTTGGACATGACAACTTGTACTTCTCATTGTTGCAACAGGTCCACCTGTATCCTTAAACAACTGAGAAAACCTATCTTGAGACTATACAAGAATAATATAGGTTCTAGACTATGCTTTGACTAGATGTGTGGCTTAAAGAATTTGAAAAAATGTTAGATTTTGACCTTTCTACCTGTAAAACTGGCGTAACCATACCTGTCCATCACTAGGATTGAAATATAGAAAGGATTGTTCCGAAAGTATAAGACTTGCTAACTTTGGCTCCCACTGAACAGTAATATAGAGTTCACAATCAATAATGCCTGGACTCAAAGAGAGAATTCATAAATGGTATTGTACCAAACTAAGAAGTTTCTGCATGTCAAAGGATATCATTAGCAAACTAAAGAGAGCCTATGGAAGGACAGATCTTTGCCAGGTCTACTTCAGAATATACAAAGAGCTCAATGAATTATACTACCAAAGAATTAACAACCCAATTTAAAAAATGGGCAAATAAGCTATTTAGAGACTACTCAAAGGAAATACAATTGGCCAGTAGTCACATTAAAATGTTCAACATCTCTGGCTATAAAGTAAATGCAAACCAAAACACTTGAGATGAGCTGGGAAGGTGACTCTCTGGTAGAGTGCTGGCCTTGCAATCATGAGGCCCTGGAGTGATTCTAAGCACCACATACGCAGACAAAGCTGGAAGTTGTTCTGTAGCTCAAGTGGTAGTGTTCTATCCAGGAGCTGAAGAGTTGAACTTCAGTACCTAGGCTTAGAGTTCAGGTCCCATGACCAAACAAAACAACATCAACAACAACAATACACAGCCACTTGACTTGCTGCTCATTTTTCATCTCACTTTAGAATGATCAAAAACCATTGTTGGTGGGAATGTAAACTTTTTCAACTACACTGAAAAAAAAAACCTCACAAAACAACTAGATCTACCTTGTGGTCCAGTACTACCTTTCTTGAACATTTATGCAAAAGACTAAATATCAGGATAAAGTAAGGCCACCTACACAACTATGTTCATTGTCAAGGTATAGATATAGCACAAATGCTTTCAATAGATGAATGGATCAAGAAAATATGGTATTTTTTGGATTTATTTATTTATTTTTAATTTAATTTAATTTATTTTTAATTTTTTTATTGTGAAAGTACTGTACAGAGGGGTTACAATTCCATGGGCAAATAATGAGTACATTAGTTATCAAGCATTGTAGCCTCCTCCTTTGTTTCCCCTTCCCATCCCTTCCCATCCTCTCCTCGCCCTCCCACCCAATCCTCCCCGCTACTGCCCCCCCACCACAAGTTATAAAGTTGATTTTTTGACATAATGACTTGTACATCTCATTGTTGCAATGGGTCCAACTGTATCCCTATTTAAACGATTTGTTTTTCCCTTCCCCCTCCACAAATTATACCGACATCAAATAAAGTGAAAGCAGGTGTTATACTGTGGGGGAGGGACCGACAAAGCAACAAAGAAATAATCTTATAAATGTGTTAGAAACAATCAATTGAAAGAAAAATACATTTGAACACATACCTTAGTGTTGGTGGGAGTGTAAACTTGTTCAACCACTTTGGAAAATAGTATGGAGGTTCCTCAAAAGACTCCACATAGAGCTCCCCTATGACCCAGCAATCATACTTTTGGGCACCCAAATGTTTACAAATAAGGCCACACTAAAGCTACAGCACGACTATGTTTATTGCAGCACTATTTACTATAGCTAAGATATGGAACCAAACCAGATGCCCCTCAGTAGATGAATGGATCAAGAAAATGCGGAATATATACACAATGGAATTCTATGCCTCCATCAGAAAGAATGACATTGCCCCATTTGTTAGGAAATAGAAAGGCTTGGAAAAAATTATATTAAGTGAAGTAGCCAGGCCCAAAGAAACATAGGTCCCATGGTTTCCCTTATTTGCAACAACTAGTTTATGTCTGAGACAAGCAGAAAAGGTCAGATAAGGTGATGTCAGGGAAATGAACACAGAGTAATTTTTCTCATCCATTAGAATATTGCATCATTTATAAAGAAATGGGTGGACCTGGAAAAAATTTTGTGAAGTCAGGATGTATGTTTTCTCTCATATGTGGAAGCTCGGTCTATATGTAAACATATATAGTGTTGTATGCACATATATATACATATATATATATATATATATATATTTCATGAAGTACAATATATGTTGGAAAGAATTTAAATGGTGTAATCCTTTAGAAAATCTAACAGTACAATAAAATGTATATGAGGAAACTGACACTTGAAAAGCGGAAGGAGATGAATGAAATCACAATTTTCAACTCATACCCAATGAAACTAGGAAAATGGAGGGGAAGGAGTTGAGTTTCAGGGATGGGGAAGTTGATGAAAAATGTCACTGATTAGTATTCATTGTACTTACAATTAAAATGCAATTAAAATAATTATACCTGAGCCTACCACCTATGATTTCCGTATTCACACTTCTGAGTAGCCATTCCCCTTCTAAACAACCATGAACCAACTCATCTTACTTAGAAAGGGTACCACTTTGCTGTCTCTGTGAACCAAAGAATTGTGAGCAGATCAAATAAATGGTGTCCACATATGCCAAGCCATATAGGCCAGAAACCATGAAAATATTACAAGAATTGGCAGAGGAAACACCATGGCTCCTAAAACACAGCTCCAAAGTTTCTAACTAAAGATCCAGAATCACAAGAAATCAAAGAAAAACTGGATAAACGGCATTGCATGAAACTTACAAGTTTCTGTCTGGCAAAGAACATAAGCTAAATACAAAACCCACAGAATGGGTAAAGAATTTTGTGAGCTATTCATCAGACAAGGACCTAATAGGAAAAATATAAATAGAGCACAAAAGATTACCCCCAATAAACCCTCAACATCCCAATTAATAAATGAGGTAGTGACCTAAAGACAGACTTCTCAGAGTAAGTACGATTGGCCAATCAACACATAAAGAAATGTTCAACATCTCTGAACATAAAGGAAATGTAAACCATTCAACACTGTAATTCCACTTCACTGAAGTAAGGAAGGCTAATAAAAACATGTAAAAGTGATTAGTAAATAATGCTGTTATGGGTGTGGCCAAAAGGGAACTATATCACTGCTGGTGAGAATATAAATTGTTCAATCATTCTGGAGACTGAGATGTGAGTATTGTGGTTTGAAGTCAACTTTTGCAGAAAAGTCCATGTGTTTTTCATCTCCAATTGGCCACTAAAAAGACACAAGTAGAGCTGTGGTGCAAATGAGTAAAGTGGTAGCTTTCATTTCAAAATCTCAGGGACATTAACCACATCCTGCGTTGAAGCTCCAGTATTGGCTCTGTGTGTGTGTGTGATGTGCGTGCGTGGGTGCACTAGTGATTTTTTGACTGCATCAAATGTTTTGGTGTTTTTAAATTATTAAGAAACAAGGTTTAAATGTCCTGTGGTCTTTTTGAGTGTTTCTGTGTTTGTATGTAAGTGTCTATCTGGGGTAGTTGTGGGTTTGGGTGTGCACATCTGTATGTGCACTTACTTTTTATTATGCTTGTTCTCCACCTATTTTAACACAATTGTCAGGCTTGAAGGGTGGACACTACTGTTTAATATTATGACAATTTTCCAAGCATTTTTTTCAACAAATGATTATTTGAATTCTTTGCTGAAGGACAGAGAGGGAGGGGAAAGAGAAGGGGAGAAAAAGTGGAGTTCTAAATCTAAGACTGAAACAGCCCATATTCCAGAACAAGGCTGCAGAACTAGGTATAAGCTAGATCCAGTGTTGTGCCATCGGTCATATAGCTGTAAGAAAGCCCACATTTGGTCACAGGTGTGTATTGTAGGAAAAAAGAAATTTCAGTAAAAACATTCAAATAATCTGTAACACTTACACAAGTTCTGGACATCACTTCCTCTTGGGCTGCTGCTGTGCAGGCCCATTATTTGATCTGCAGCGAAACTTGGAAATACAAAAGTTAAAACCCAAAGTCTATTAAACTCTAGAAGGCCTGTGTAACTCCTTAGTCTTCATACCTGATACTGTGACTTAGTCAGAAAGGCAGAGGGCAGATTTCCAGCTACTACAGACTTCTTCCTTAGTGAACAATGAGCTACCACCTTCAGTCATGTGGTTCCAGCACAGAATTGGCTCAGGTCTGTGAACCTGAGTATAGAAGTTTGAATCTCCATAGTGTGAATGAAAATTTGGCCTCCTATTAAGATAGTAGTTTGGGGGACCATGGGTAGCTATGGGCAAGCCTGTCCTTTGTGCACATTTGTTTTAGATACAGGGATACATAACTAACTAGTAGCAGTGATCACCCCAGGGTAGAGCACAAGTGAAATAGTAGAGGGAAAAAGATCAAATTCATGCCATCTGCCATTTTATATTGCTTGAATTAACATGTTCTTCATGTATTTTAGTAATTCATGAATAAAAATTACATGAGAATTTTAAATTGCCTCTTTGCTTCTGACAAAAATTAAAAATGAATTTAAATAGAAAGGCAGTATGGTAAGAGCAGGGAAGAGGAATGGAGCAATGATCATGGGCATCTCCTGAGTTCCATTCTGGAGGCTTTATTTACCAACATTGTGGAATAAAATGAAACTATGTAACAAGACAGGCCTGCATACTTTTTTTCAGCAACAAGGCATCCCTATCTGCTTTCCTTAGCAACATGACAGCCCTGCCTGTCTTTCCTAATTTATGCCAGTGCCAAAGGGCTCAGTAGAACATGACTAAAGGAGGAAGTTAGAGCTGTCTTTGTATGATGAAAAAGAACAAACCATGGATATGCCTAGAAACCGAGAAAGCCTCTGGAACGTTGAACTGTTAGGCCTTTCAGGCACCGGTATTCCACAGAAACTAAACATTCAGAGAGAAAACCAAGATGTGCTCTGAGTTATGTAGATTGCCTTACTCAAAGAAAGACCTCCCAATGAAACAATCCTCCCTGCCTACACAGCCCTTCAGAGTGAGGCTCATGGAATAAAAGAAACACTAAACTTTTCTACCTGCCAGAAACCAGCCCAAACCCTGCGGGTACCAGGACAGCAGGGAGGGAGGGCTCAGCCCTGTTGCAAACCAAGCATGAAGCTCAGAGGACCACATTTAATCTCATAATGTACTCAGATCTCCTAAAGCTCCACCAGCTTCCAGGAGGTGTCTACAGCCCTTCAAAATGATCAAGCTGTGATGCCCAGCTCTAAAGCCCTAACTCTACACACAGTATTAGCCTTATTTATTGACATACAAGCCCAATAGGGCTCTCTGATAAATTTCCTAAAACCACTGGGCTTCGTGCCAGCATCCAGTCATTTGTCTCCTGGTGACAAAGCCTCTAGATCATTCAAGACAGAAGCAGCCATGACCTCAACTCCACCTGCCATGGGCAGTTCAGCAAAACTTACTCTTTTGCTCCCTCAGCGATTGGTTTAATTTTGTGACAACTTCATCATCACTGTCTCCTAATATCACTGCCTCCAAGGGGTGAACTGCCCCACCAAACCAAACAGTCAAACAATCTGGAGGTGTTCTCCTTGAGCAGGAAAGACCAGCCTTTCCATGAGCCCATTTCCAGGGGCTCCCCTTCCCCTAGATGCCTTGAAAGGGACATCTGCTCTCTCCAGAAGCAGGCCTGCCACTCTTCCCAGACCCACACTGACCACAACAACCTCTTGCCAGCTGGACATTTCATGTCCAAGTTGGGACAGCTGCTGTCTCCAAGTTCTATGGTTGAGGAGATGCTAGGCAGGTTCTTGTGCCAGTAGGTTGGGGACTCTGCAAAGCCATCCAGCAAGGTTTCACCTACCAGCCTGCCCAGTGTGCAGCTCACCAACCCTGGTGTCTGCTTGGGCTCTGGCTTCCCTGGATCTGCAGTGTTAGGGAACCTTCAGATTCCCTCTGTCAGAGAAAGCATTTAATTGCTCACAAACAACACCAAATGATCCTGGTCCATCTACTGCAGTCTTAAGCAGTTTCCTCCCAATAGCATGGGACTCTCTGGTGCAACCAGTTTCAGAGGGATATTTCTGGGTAGCAAGTAAATCTAGCTTTTCTTTTGGAAGCCAGCAGACTACTAATATAGGCTCATCATCTGCCCCCTGCCAACCTGGAAAATTCTGCCCCTCCCAACTCCATTGCCCACCCTGTGTTTAGGGTCCTCCTAAGCTCAGCTTCTCCTACTGGACCTGCCCATTTATTCTGAAAAGTGCCCAGAGAAAACTGTGGCATCTGTTGTGCCCCAGAAGCCAGGCTACAGTGAGGCTTCTGGAG
Organism: Dipodomys merriami; assembly: GCF_024711535.1. Lineage (NCBI taxonomy): Eukaryota > Metazoa > Chordata > Mammalia > Rodentia > Heteromyidae > Dipodomys > Dipodomys merriami. The sequence continues at coordinate 291,583 of NW_027202275.1, read as the reverse complement.
CCGTCAGCTTTGCTCCAAGCATAGCCACCAACAGGGGAACACCCCCAAGCTCCACCGCATACCTCCAATGGGCAAAAAAAAAGAGACTGTGCTTGTGCCGCCCACAGTCATCTTTCATCAGACCTGGCACAGTGGCATCCGTTAAGGCGACCCCTGTAGGTTCAGGGACTCTGACATCAAGACAGAGGCAGGCAGGTGCACCCATGCAGGCTGATTTTGGAGCAGCCCCTCTTCCAGGTGCAGGCCTGGTGGCCATTGAAGCAGAACATGACATTGCAAAAGGTAACAGCATACACTAGAACATAAGCAATGGCCCTGTGCTCAGAAACCTGAGAGAGGCAGGAAATCTGCTTACTCTAACTCAGATGGAGTAGCTACAATCAGCCTGAACTTCCTACCATAAATAATCACAAAACTGGGAGCTATGTGAAAATAAATATATATTTATAAATGTATGTATGATATAAATATGTAGGCATATATGTGTATTCCATATACAATGTGAATATGTAATGTATGTATAATGTATAATGTTTATATGTATTATATAAACATTTATATTTATAATGTTTATATCTTTAATATAAAAAGAGGAAAAAAAGAAATACAGAATAATTGAAGGAATAATAACCAATACCTTCCCAATTTTCATTGAAAGCATGAACCCTTCTATGCAGGAATCTACCCGATCAAAAAGTCAATTAACATAATTATACAGTTCCACACTAAGACACATTCTAATTAAACAAAGACAGAAAACCTCCCAAAGCGCAGAGACACAACTTATCACACACAAGTGATCTTCAATGATATTATGACAAATTTCTCATCAGAAACTAGATTAATTGGTAGACAGCAAGGGTATCAAATTTAAAGTGCTAAAAGGACATATCTAAAACCTGCCTTTCTAACAAATACACTTCCTCCAAATGTAAGAGATGAGCTAAGTACCTACCAATGGCCCAGGCCTATAATCCTAACTACTCAGGAAGGTGAATTGTGAGGATGGTGGCTCAAAGCCAGCCTGGTACTTGTCCCTTTAAAGGAAGTTGTAGGACACAGCTAACATTGACAAGGAGGGAGGCCTTTGTGCAGTGCCATTGCTGGAAAAAGATATAGGATAAAGTGGCCATCAAGAATGGAGGCTATTAGCTAGTGTCTCCAGAGAAGCAATTTAGAAGAAGTAAGATGCAGTAGTTCTCTAGAAAATCAGAGGATTTTGACCACTGTCCTTGTGGTTTCAGAAATGCCATGCTAATGACCAGAGCAACCTCAAGCTCACCTGGAGTCCTTTGAGGCTTAAGAGTTAGTGTCAAGGCTGGCAGGCTATGATTGGTCCACTTTTTCTCTGACCTCAGACTCTGATTGGTCCATTTCCTCCATGATATCACTATGCCTGGTTCTGATTTCTCCATTGTGTGATGTCATGCAGGATATATAGGAAGCCACTGTGTTCCAACTTATGCCAGTTAATAGAGTTGGGAGTTCTTGCTTGTTGACACGCTTGACTGAATCAAAGCTAAATGAATGTTTTGGTTACAGGGTCTGGTTGTCATTTGGATTTTGGTATTTCTTTTTACATTTTCTGGCTTTTACATTATTTTATTTAGTTTATTTTAGCAAGATTTGCTACCTGTCATCAAAGCAGAATGATGGAAGAACACAAAGTATCATCCTCAAGCTCCTTGAAGAAGGAGATCATCAACCAATACCAGATAAAAGAGCTCATGACAAAGGTCCCTATGGACAAGAGAAACTGGCCCATCCCCACCTCACCGACAAGGATGTGGCATTTAAAATACTCTGGAAGTTAGAGTCCTCATCGTCTGCTAAAGAATGAGGTGTACATTTTTAAGAAGGTATGGCAAAAACACATCATCAGGTTGTACCAGGTTATGGAGAAGGAAGGGTTTGTGTATTTCATCATGGAACTGGCCACTAGGTGATACCTCCTGGAGTGGATCTTAAAATCCTGCCACCTATATGAGGATGAAGCCAGGAGGCTCGTCACACAAAATTTAAGTGCTGTTCACACCAAAATAGAATCACACACCGAGACCTTAAGACTAACAACATCTTCTTGGACACGAAAGGCAATATCAAGGTCAGTGGATTTGTTGTAAGCATCTGGTTCACCCCTGGTCAGTTGTTAATGAATGTATGTGCAGCTGTGCTATTCCATTCCCCTGAAATGTTCCTGGAAGAAAGAAATGATGGCCGGTTACAGGTGTCTCAGGCCTGTAATCCTAGCTATTCAGGAGACTGAAATCTGAGGATCAGAGTTCAAAGCCAGCCCAGGCTGGCTCTACCCTCTGAACAGACTCATACTGATACCAAAGACTAATTTGAGGAGGAGATAGGAGAGGATAGAGGTGGCTAGCAAAATAGCTACCACTCTTCTCAGAACAAACTGCTGATTGTGGGCCCAGGAACAGAGCAGTTCCAGACAAAGGGAGGAGAGCCCTAGAGATATCAAAGACAACCTAACTTGAATACCAGAAGGCTGTTATTGGGAGAGATTTCTAGGGGGTCTACTAAAAATAAAAGAGTTGTAAGTGGTATCCACGAATGGAGATCAAAATACTGTTTGCCCAGGAACGCCCTCAGTCCAGCCCAGAAGACAGGTGCAACAACTGCCTTATGTTGCCTCAAGAGGGATCCCAGCCAAGGGGCACCAAGTACTGCACTGATAAACTGCCATTGTGGTTAATAAATCATGTAATTTTTGTGCATTGTATCAGTTCCTTGCACATGCAAAACTGCTTTAATTACAATTGAACTACACCTTTTTCTTTAAAATGTAGTTTGATTTATTTTATTCTATGTTATTCTTTAACATGCAGTCTCATTATGTAGCCAAGACTGATCTTAATTTCAAAATTCTACTGCCTAGTCTCCCAAGTGTTTGGATTACTGGTGTGTACCACCATGTCATACATCATACTATTATCTGCACCTTTCCATATGTTTTAACACTTTATTTTATCCCTTGGCAGTACTGGGGTTTTGATTCAGAAGCTGGTGCTTGGCAAGCAAGTGCATTACCCCTTGAACCCTGCCCACAGTCTTTACTCTTCATTTTACTTGAGATGAGCTCTTATTGAATTACTTTGCTTCGTTCATTATCAGACTGTGATTGTAATGTATTTTTCTGCTGGGAAGCTAACATCTACCTTAGCTAGTTCAAACCCGTTTGTCTTTTTATATTTTTTGTAAATATACTTTTTCTTATTATAAAGATGGTACACAGAATGGTTACAGTTTTATGTCATTTTAAAATTCAAAGTGTTATTTTAAAAGAGTTACCATGCATATAATAACTAAAATTTATCTCTAGAAAAAAATGATTACCAGAATAAATATTTTTGGAGGCTAAGTCAGGGGCATTTGGTATAACTTCAGCTCTAGACAATGCTACATACTTCTAGGCCTGCATGACCTAAATAAAACCAAGTTTAAGTAAAAAATGATCCTTTAGGGCACAGCTGTAGAAGATTTGAAATATTTTTGTACATTTTATTGAGCATTTGTACATTTTTATGTTGATGAAAAGTGATATAGCAATTATGGTAGAATTTGACACATTCTTCTTACATAGGATAGCATTGCCACATGACCCAGCAACTCCATTACTCATTGCATACCCAGAAGAAATGAAAACAAAAACTAATAGCTCATATGCCAATGATAACTTCAGCACTGTTCACAATAGGAGTTGGAAATACCTGGAGTGTCTATCAGATGAATAGGTTTATAAAATATAAGGTATGCATAAAATATGACTCATCCAAAAAAGGCTGCATTTAATATATGTCTGTCATGGATGGACACAAAAATAATCTATTTATGTGAAATATATTGACTAAACTATTTCATAAGAGAAAATGGAAGGTTAAAATTTTCTGGGGCATGTCATTTGGGGTGATTATTACTCAATGATTGTGTGGATTCCATCAGTATTGAAAAGAAAGTTCACAAACAGAGGTAATGGTTACAAAGTAGTATGGATATAATTAATGTAACTGAATTTTATACCTGCCTAGCAAGCATAAGGCCCTGCTTTCAACCCCCTGCATACGAAAAAAAATAAAAATAAAAACCCTAAGTCTTCCTTCTTTTACCTACCTTGAGTGTTAGGTGCTCTTCTATTGTTATGATTGTATTCCTCAGAGGATCTCTGGTGGATCTCTGATGTTTCTTCATGCTTTTACACATAATCCATCATTTCAATATTGATGTTGAGTTTTAAAGGATAATTTGTGTTTTAAAATGAGGGCAATGCATGCAGTTATAACTCAAGACGCTAAAGTAGGAATATCCCTATTTAGTCAAGGCTGCATAGAGAGGTCATTTCTAAATCCCCATACTATATGCTGAAAATGGAGGGCAATTGTTTGTGAACAATTACAAGTGAGAGATCTGAGTGAGAGATCACAGTAGATTTTGGTCATTTCAGTTTGTATTTAATATTTACATGAATTTATAACATTTTCTTTTTCCCCTTACTCTCACTATGAAATTTGGAAACTTTGTAGTTTGTTTTGGCTTGCTGCATGTAAAAGAAACATAGTTTTCCTTTGTATCATATTAAACATTTTTTTCTGTATTACAATTTATTATTTTTGAAAATATTTGTGTTTCTTTTTTCTCCAACTAGGGACTGGCCAATGTTTGAGATTTTGCTCCATTCTGCCAATTGAGCCACAGCTCAAATTGCAGCTTCTTTCTTTTTTGAATAGTCTCATGCAAATCCCAGCAAACTAAGGAGGCTGAAATCTGAGGATCTTGGTTTGAAGCCAGTCTGAGCAGCAAAGTCTGGGTTTCCTTTACTTTTTTTCTATTGGTTGTGGGACCTGAACTCTGGCGCTGTCCCTCAGCATTCCAGCTTAAGGTTAGCACTCTATCGCTTCAGATGCAAAACCATTTCTGGCTTTTTCTGCTTATGTGGTTCTGAGGAAACAAACCCAGGGCCTCACGCATCAAGGCAAACTCTCTACCACTAAGCCAACTTCCGAGCCCGAGTCTGGGATTCTTATCTCTATTTAATCACCAAAAAGCTGGGGGTGGTAGAACCCTAGCCTTGAGAAAAACTGGGCAAGTTCAAGCCCTAGTGCTGGTAATTACACAATTACTGGTTATTACACACAGCTACGACTGGCTTTGACTGCCGCCCTTAGAATTTGCCTCTTGGGTAACTAGGTTTACAGGCCTGAGCAACCAGCCTCTGACTTATTTTAATATATTTAATCTGGTATTGTCTTCAACCACAATGCTTTTTTATTGTGGTCAGTAGACCCGATCTCTGAGCCTCATTGCTATTTCTTACCTATTTTTAAGGAGGGTAGGGGTTGAACTCTGGACCTGAATACTGTCTTCGAATTCTTCAGCTTAAGGCCAATGCTGTACCATTTCAGCCACTGTGCCACTTCTAGTTCTCTGGTGGTTAAATGGAGATAAGAGTCTCATGGACTTTCCTTCCCAGGATGGCTTTAAACCATGATCTTCATATCTCAGCCTCTTGAGTAGCTAGGATTACAGGCTAGAGCGACCAGCGCCCATCTATTTCTGAGCCGTTTAACACAACGATGATGTTTTACAACTTCAACCACAGCTCCACTTCTAGTTTTTTCTGGCTTATTGGACCTAAGATTCTAATGTACTTTTCTGGTTAGTGTGGCTTCAAACCATGATCCTCAGATTTCAGCTTCCTTAGGTGCTCCGATTATACAGATGAACCACAAACCCATTGCTCATTTAAAAATGTTAATATTTTCTTTTTTCCACTTTTTCTTTTTAAAAATGTCCTTGTTTTTTATTTCTGTATATGTGTAGTCCTGGGGCTACAAATCCAGGCCTGGATTCAATGCCAGAGTTTTTTCTTCAAGACTAGCGGCTTACAACATGAGCCAAATTATAGCTTTTGGCTATACTTGTTTTGTCTTGGTGCTTGAACTAAGGCCCTGGGTGATATCCTAGAAAGTGATTGCCCAGTTTGCCACTTGAGTCACAGCTGAACTCCAGCTTTTTTTTTTAATTCTTGGCAGTTAATAGGAGATAAGACTCCTATGCCAAGCCGAGCATGAAACAGTTGGCTGGAATCTGAAGATCATGGTTCAAAGCCAACCAGGGCAGGAAATTCCAAGAGAATCCTAGCTCCAATTAATCAATGAAAAGCTGGAAGAGGTGGAGCTCTATCCTGAACAAAACAGCACACAGATGCACACACAAAGAAAGCCTCATGGACTTTCTTTTATGGGCTAGTTTTGAACCATGATCCTCAGATTTCAGCCTTTATTCATCCTCTCTCCTTTGAAAATTTTACCGGTCCTGTGGCTTGACCTCTGACTCTGGGGCCTATATCTTAGCTTTCACACTTAAGGCTGGTGCTATTACCACCTCAGCCACAGCTCAAGGTTTTGTGCTTTGTAGCTGGAGATAAGAGGCTCAAGCATGTTCCTGCCCAGGTTGACTTGACACTGCAATCATCAGATGTCAGCCTCTTGTATAATTAGGATTACACACATGACTAGCATCATTTGGGTCATTTAAAAATTTAATATGTGCTTGTTTCCACATTCTTTTCTTTTTTTCATTTTTTCTTGTCCTGTGAGTAGAAATTGAAGCTCATCTCAGGGCACACATTGGACTAACCATAACATATGGCTTTTGGGGAGAGGTTAATTGAAGAGAAGAAAATCATGTAGAGCTAGGCTAGATTCAGGAGGCTGAAAATTGAGAAAAGTTCTTAACAATCTTTTATCCAATTATCCACTAAAAATCTTAGAGTAGTATATCATTGAGCAAAATAGTGCAAGGTCAAGCTCCAGGATTTACACAGAGAGAGAGAGACAGAGACAGAGAGAGACAGAGACAGACAGAGAAAGACAGAGACAGAGACAGAGACAGCAAGATTTTATAAACTCACATACCTGAGCTGAGTGTTAAACAGTATCCTCAAATTTCAGCCTGAGTATCTAGAATTACAGATATGAGCCACCAATATTTGGTTCACTGAAACCTCTGTTATTGCCTCTTTCTTCTCTTCTACCCTTCTTTTCATTTATTTCATTCTTTGTGTGTGTATTGGTCCTGGAACTAAACTCATGCAAGGCCTTGCCTGATTCAGGAGGCTGAAATCTGTCCATCATAGTTTGAAAGCAGCCTGAGCAGGAAAGTCCCTGAAACACTTATCTCCATTCAATAAACAAAACCTATCCCCAGTGTGGCCACCACATGCAAAACAGTCTCCTGGAATTTCTTGACTGGGTTTGACTTTACACTGGATCTTATATTTCAGCCTCCTGTATTTCTAGAATTACAGACATGAGACAACAGTGCCAGGTTCTCTGCGTCTAACCATTTAATTTTTTTATTGTGATCTTAAGGCTGGATCTCTGAGCAAGGGCACTCTTTCATAGTTTTTTTTCGCTCAAGGGTGGTGTTTTACAACTACAACCACAGCTTCATATCTGGCTTTTTTTTGTTGGTTAATTGGAGACTTATGTACATCTCTTCCCAGGCTGGCTATGAACAACAAACTTCAGATTTCAGCGTTCTGAGACACTAGCACCCACCAAAAATTCAGGGCTCATTTTGAAATTTTATTGGATTTTCTCACAACATTTTTTCTTCTTTTTCCTAGTCCTGGGGCTTGACCTCAGGGCGTGGGTACTGTCCTGAACTTACTTTACTCAAGGAAAGAACTCTACTACTTGAGCCACAGTGCCACTTTCAGCTTTTTCTACTTATGAGCTACTGAGGAAACAAACCCAGGGATTCAAACATGCTAGGCAAGCACTCTATCACTAAGCCATATTCCTAGCAATTCTTATACTTTTTTATTTGTATTTTTATTTCCTTGTGTATGTTGATCTTGGGTCTACAAATTAGCCCAGGTGCTGTTCCGCTGTTGTTTAATCATGATTAACACACTAAGTCATGAGCCATAGCAAAACTTGTGGCTATTCTTTTGATGCTGTTTTGTTTTAACTAGCTATTTAGAGTTGAGTATATGAATTCTCCTACCTGGGCTGGCTTTCAACTGTGCTTCTCATATTTGAACCTCATGAGTAGCTACCATCACAGGTGTGTGCCTCCTATGATTGGCTCATTTTAAACTCTGAAATTGACTCTTTCTTCTCCCACCCTTCTCTATATTTATTTATTTTATTCTTTGTAAGTGTGTTAGTCCTGAAGTTAATATCAAAGTCTGGGTGCTGTCCCAGAAATTATTTTCTCATTTCTGCCACTGGAGCCACAGCTCAATCACCAGGTTTTATTCTTCTTCCTTTTGATGGTTAATTGTAAATCCCAGCAAGACTCAGGAGGCTGAAGCCTGAGTATCAAGTGTGAAGCCATCATGGGCAAAAAAATCCTTGAGAATTTCATCAACTAATATGAAGCTGGGAGTGGTAGAGCTTCTAAACAAATTCAAGTCCCAGGTTTTCACACATACAGAAAACAAGCCCCATGGACTTTTCTGATCGGTTTGGCCTTTAAATAGTATCTTCAGACTTCAGCCTCCTGAAAGCTAAAATTATAAGCATGAACCACCAGCCCCAGGCTTATTTTTGAATATCAAATGGTCATTTCTTCTGTCCTTTCAGTTTTCTTTTTGGTCGACTTTGGGCTGAATTATGGACCAGGGAACTATTTCCCAGGTTTTTCACCAAATTTCATTACTTTACAACTACGATCACACCTTCATTTCCAACTTTTGCTGGGTAGTTGGAGATAAGAATTTCAATCCCTTGTGTGTGTGTGTGTGTGTGTGTGTGTGTGTGTGTGTGTGTGTGTGTTCACGGAAATTGGTCATGGTGGTTTCTTTAGTACTGAGGGTGAATCTTCCTGGATAATCTGTATTCTTAATTCCTTTAACTCAAAAAAAAAATTGCTTCTGTAGGTGCTAGTGAGTTACAGCTGTAATCCTAGCTCCTGAGAATGCTGAGATTTGAGGATCATATTTTGAAGCCAGGTGAACCAGGCAAAGTCCATGACACTCTTATCTTCCTTTAAACACCAAAAAATCAGAAGTGGAACTGTGGCTTAAGTAATAGAGTACTAGCCTTGAAGAAAACAAATAGGAATAACAACTGGGCTCTGATCAAGTTTCAGGACCAGCCCTCACACAAAATCTCCAGATAACACGTGTGCTATTGCAAGACACAATTATACTTAATGAATTATCTCTACAGGACAGTTGCACTAAAACGTTTAGGTATTACTTCATAGTATATGTTCTTTCTAGATCATCTTTTTCCCCCTTTGGTTCTCTGAGAATGATGTCTTGATTATGAAATAGAGGAGGAAAAATTGAGTGATGAATTTGACCTCTGGATCCCTCCCTCATCCATTATTGACATGTTCTCTCTCTTTTTTTTTTGGCAGTCCTGGGGACCAAGGGCCTGGACACTGTTACTGAGCTTCTTTTTTCTCAAGGCTGTCACCCTCCCAATTGAGGCACAACACCACTTCCAGCCTTTTCTCTTCATTTAGTACTGAGAAATTGAACCCTGGACTTCTTGCATGCTAGGCAAGCACTCTACCACTAAGCCACATTCCCAGCCACATGTTCTCTTTTAAAAATATGTGTAACCTATTTACCTCTGTCCCATCTCTGAAGTCACTCCCAATTGCCTTTCATTCACTCTAACTGGCAAATTATTTTCTACTCTATGCAAAGTATTATCTTTCATTTTCTTAAACTGCACACTTGATCAGCTAAACTCAAACAATTCAATACTACAAGTTTCTGAAATTGAGGACACTTACAATAATAAATAGCTAATAATAAATAGCTAATAATCTACCTAAGTCAATGCATAACAACCCAGACACTTGAAAAGTCTTTTATTTTCCAATATGAGTAGCATCCAACCCCACAATATGCTCTGGTAGATAACAAAATTAAAGTCTACAGATGTAATTATTTCGCACAAGAGTTGGTTATGAGATACTTCTAAGGAGTGAGTGCAAATTAAGGTCTTTCTAGAAGTCAGTAACACAAACAGAGTGAATGAAACAGTAAGGAAGTTATGTTTGTCACAGAAATATGGGGGTATCTAGGAGCTGACAACATTGGATGTATGATAGATGACTAGACAGCAGAAACCACAGTCTTACAGCTAGAGGACCTAAACCCTACCAGGCATCCTTTAAGTTTGGAAGAGGTCTACATATTTCCTGAGAGACTATAGCCTGGTGGCCCCCTGCTAGAAACTGAGCAACTGCAACAGACAAGCCACACCCAAACTATTAGCCCAAAATTGTAGCCTACAACAGTTGGTATTCAGTGAGCAAACATTAAATTTCCGATAATTTGCCACACAACATGACAAAAGTATCTCTCAGAATGCTGGTGGCTCACCCCTGTAATCCCAGCTACATAGGAGTCTGAGATGTGAGGATCTAGATTCAAAGGGATCTCAAGCAGCAATCTCTGTGATACTCATATTGCCAATAAATAGAAAAAAAAAACTGGAAATTGTGGTATGGCAAAATACCCTAAGTTGAAGCCTTACTACCATCACACACACATACACACACACTCACATATTGAAAAATGAAAACATTTGTTGAAAATAACCTGGTATTTTCTTTGCTGTGTGTAAAACTCTAACATTTCTTAAACTTTTCCTTGTGCTTGAAGAAATTCATTAAAATTCTATAACTACAAAACTACCCAACTGCACAAATGTGTTGACCACAAACTTTTTAAATATCATGTTGCAATTGTTACTGATAACAGAGGACCTTTACTATTAATTTAATCTAATTATTGGCAGAAACTGGATCTCATATCTTGGTATTTCTCCCAATACCTTAGTTGAAATTAAATATAAAGTTCTTAATTAATCAAAAGGCAAAACTTACACTATATCTTTATTTACACTCCTTTCTGTCATTTTTCCTACAAATGAAATTAATTGATTGCAGCACTTAAAAATCTTTTATGCCAAATTAGTACAACATTCTGATTAAAACTGAAAAATTTGAAGTGCTCTCAATTTCTGCTTCATTTAGACAAAGTACATAAAGCTGTCTTTCGTTTTCCATAAATATTTCGTATCCTTTGGTTTTCTATAAATATATCATATCCAAAATTTCATCTATACTGTAGAAATAAGTTCACTATAGGCAACCTATAAATTCACATAAATGTTTCTCAATTCACTAGAGCAAAAGGACCATAAATTCTGACCTACATCTATAAATATCCCAGGAAAATTTCTAAAACATTCCATTTTTCTCAGAACAATGAAGTCTTCCAACATAAAGACTAATAGTGAGAGAAAAAAATAGAACAAGTTTGTGATGGTTGACATTTTTCAAAGTCCTTATTCACATATGGATACACACACAAAGCCATACAAGTTTCAGGTTTACCTGGTAAGAAAAGGAACTCACCCCCCTGAGAGAGAATGACCCTTGGCAGGAGGAAGATAGATTGAAGAATTACCTGAATGCATATCTTCTCACATGTTTCCATCCATTTACTTCATGGAGCTTTCCTGGGGTCCCATTGCTCACTAAGTCAGACCTCAGTCATCTCAGAGGAACCACTGGCACCCAGGACTCAAGTAACACCATTACTCTGCTCTTCCTGTGCAGAAATCACCAACTAAATGAAAAAGAAAACAAAGTGGATTTCAGGGTCACATAAAAAAGAACACACACACACACACACTGAAACCACATGCTTTGGGGAGAAAGAAAACGTGTGTGTGTGTGTGTGTGTGTGTGTGTGTGTGTGTGTGTGTGTGTGTGTGTGTTTGTGTGTGTGTGTGTGTGTGTGTGTGTGTGTGTGTGTGTGTGTTTGTATGTGTGTGTTGGTATTGGTAGTTAAACCCAGAACTTGGGAACTATCCTGTAGGTACTACCTTTTAGCTTCTTTGTTCACGGCCAGTGCTCTACCACTTGAAACACACTCCACTTTTAGCTTTATAGTAATGAATTACAGACAAGAGTATCATAATGTTTCCTACCCAGGCTGGCTTTGAACCTTGATCATTAGATTCTTAGATCCTCCTGAGTAGCCAGAATTACAGGCATGATCATTCATGACCGGCATTTGTGACAGACCAAGGTATTAATTTCAAGCCCCAATACCAGCCCAAAAAACAAAAGCAAAACCAAACTTTATACCATTTAAATATACTGATAGCATATTAAACCAGTATAATGAAATGTGGAGATCTTGGTGAAGGATATCAGAGAATGATTATCATTATTAGCTTTTCTGCTTTAAAAAACCTAAAATTACTTTCATAAAATGTAAAATACAGAAACCCCTGGTACCAAGCTGTATGTTTCAAATAAGACACCCGTTGAGAACAAACTGAAAATGCAGAGAAAAAGAAAAAATTTTAGAATTGATTGCTACACAAGAAATATACCTGATCATCTGTACCTTCAAACTCTTTCAAATAGGCTACAGTAATGCTACAAAAACTACTCTTCGTATCATTAGTACTCCTCATTTAAAAAACAGGTCTACTTTATTCTCTTTAGGAATGCTATGAATATTTGACTCACTTTTCCCAAAATGACACTTAAGAAAGTCAATCTTTCAACAACTCCAAATTTTTTTTTATCATAGCTCTTAAATAAGTACATCATGTATCTTCTTTGAGTTGGGTGTATCAGAACAACTTTTAACTTGTTCTTTTACCTTTGCTGTTGGAAAGGTGTATTTTCACAAAATAGGACAGGGAAACACTCAGTAGATCACCTGATTTAAAGGTAAGTGGCTAAGGCTACTGCACAACTATGTTTATGGCAGCATTTTTTTTTACCATAACTAAGATATAGAACCAACCCAGTTGCCCCTGAGTAGATGAACTGATCAAGAAAATGTAATATATATATATATATATATATATATATATATATATATTACATATATATATATTACATTTATATATATATTACATATATATATATTACATATATATATATTACATTTATATATATATATATATATATATATATATATATATTACATTTTCTTGATGGAGGCATAGAATTCCATTATATATAGATATATATCTATATATAATGGAATTCTATGCCTCCATCAGAAATAATAATATTGCCCCATTTGTTAGGAAATGAAAAGACTTGGAAAAATTATATTAAGTGATGTAAGCCAGGTGCTGAGGAACATAGGTCTAATGTTTTCCCTTATTTGCAATAGTTAATATTTATGTAGGATAAGCAGAAGAGGTCAAAAGCTATGCACATATGACCATGTAAGATGATGTTAAGAAAAATGTACTCCAAGATAGGTACACACGTGTTTTTTTTCTTGGTATGGATTTAAACGTATTTATAATGTAATCTGTGGTTTTATTTCTTTGGCATGTTCTGTTTTCACTCTATTGATTTTGGTGCCCTGCATCTTATATATACATTTTTCTAATTTGGGGAGGGAAAGGGAAAAAACAAAATGCTTAAATAGGGATACAGGTTAACCCATTATAACAATGAGATGTACAAGACACTATGTTGAATACAAACTTTACAACTGTGGGCGTGGGAGAGGGGATGGAAGAGTTAGGTAGGTGCAGAAGGAAGGGATGGTAGAGGAAAAAAGAAAGGAGGGGGTAACAATGCTCGATAGGAAATGTAGTCATTTCCTCACTAATGTAACTGTAATCCCTGTGTACAGTATCTTTACAATAAAAGAATATGCTAATAAAACGAAAACAATAAATGTAAGTGATAACTTACTCAAGCGGCTGAGATCTGAAGATCATAGTTTAAAACCAGCTCAGGCAGGAAATAGAGAGACTAATCTCCATCTGAAAACCAAAAATCTCGAAGATGTGACTCAAGTGGGAAAGTGCTAACCTTCAACAAGCAAAAAACGGGGGTAGGGACAGAGGACAGCACCCAGGGCCTAACTTCAAACGTAATGACCACCACACATACACAATAAAATCTAGCTAACAACAATTCATATATACATCATCTGAACTGCTTAATTGGAAATATGCATAAGAATTTAAAAATATTTCTATTTTTAAGAAATACATTTTAATACGTTTTTATTGTAAAAGATACTGTATATAGGTGTTACAGTTACATGAGCAAGGTAATAAGTACATTTAATATCAAGCATTGTTGTCTCCTCCTTTGTTTTTCGCCTACCATCCCTTCCCTCCCACCTCTACAACTACACTCCTCCTCCCTCCACTACCTAAATAGTAAAGGTTGTTTTTCAACATAGTGTCTTGAACATCTCATTGTTACAATGGGTCAACCTGAATCCCTATTAAAGCATTTTGTTTTTGCCCTCCCCCTCCCCAATTTAGAGAAGTATATATACAAGATGCAGGGAACTGACATCAAATACAGTGAAAATAGCGGTTATTCCGTAGGGGAGGAACATACAAGGAAAAAAAAAATCACATGGTACATTATAAATACGTTAAAAACAATGGCAAGTTAAAAAAAAAAACAACCTCTGTCCCTATCTTGAGGTTCATTTGAATTAACACGTCTTATCTGGTCATAAGAAATACATTTAAAACAAGAAATACATTAACACTTTTCTATATTTGCAAAATCCATTATTATTTGGAAACATTACATAGTGTTTGAACACTAAGCAAATAAAGGTTGATCCAAATATATATATACCTCTTTCAATTGCACACTTATAATTTTCCCTTGGCTTTTAAGAACAAGATAGTGTTGTTTTCATCCTAAAGCAAACCAGATGACGCAACTAGTCACAAACACATCAAGATAATAAACAAGTAATGTGTAAGAACTATTTTTTTGGAATCCTTGCAGAATGGTCTAATTTTTTATTTCATTGTAATTTCCCTTTCAGTACAATATGTAATTGGGAATTACAGATATCCAACCTGTAAGTTTAATGTTTGGGATTTTGTGTTTCTCTCTCTGTCTCTCTGTCTCCTGTCTCCCTGCCTCTCTCTCTTTCTCTCTCTATCTCTTTAGAATTGCCCATAAATAGTAAAGCATTATTTATATACTTTTGTAGTTACGTATATATATATACATATATATGTTTCTGAACAGAAAAATTAATAATCTATATTCAATAAGAGATCCAAATGAGTTTTGTTATGTATTTGATCACCAAGGACTTCAATTGTGCAAAAATATTTGGTATATTACATATACTTATACCCATCTAATTACTGCTGCTTATAAGTATTCTGTAGTTTTTCCCAACATTTTCAATCATGGTTAAAAATTGCACATATTTGCCAAACACCAGTGGGTCACGCCTATAATCCTAGCTACTCATGAGGCTG
Source organism: Dipodomys merriami (assembly GCF_024711535.1). Classification (NCBI taxonomy): domain Eukaryota; kingdom Metazoa; phylum Chordata; class Mammalia; order Rodentia; family Heteromyidae; genus Dipodomys; species Dipodomys merriami. The sequence continues at coordinate 276,296 of NW_027202275.1, read as the reverse complement.
AGATACAAAGTTTGCGGTTCAAAACCAGCCCATGCAGGAAAGTCTCTTATCTGCAATTAACTCTAATCTGCAATTAACCACCTGAAAACCAGAAGTGGCACTATGGTTCAAATGGTAGGGCACCAGCCTTAAGCTGAATCACTGAGGAGCTGAATCGCTGAGGGACAGCGCCTAGGCCGAGTTCAAGCCCCATGACCATAAAAAAAACAAAAACAAAAACAAAATTTTTTTAACATGGTCTAAACACAAATAACTATTCTGGGAATATATTAGCTGGCATAATTAATTCTTCCTTAAGCAAAAGTATTTTGTGTTTGCATTTAGAAACCCTATTAGAGGATCATTTTTGCCATAGCATCATTTTGGTGCAAGTGAAACTGTTTAGCCTATAAAAAGAGGCTTTGTGGTCAAGTTATGAAAATTTGTTGTAAATCATCACTGAAACTGAAGAGTGATCTCTTTTTTGATGAAGTTCTTCACATGACTCAATGATGCGCTCATCTAAGATGACATACACATTCATTCACAACCTTTCAACAAATCGAAACAGTCAGACTGAGCATCGTGGTTATTGCTATTATGGAATGTAGTATGCAAGATGGAATCGCAGGAACCTGAGGGGAGGCTTCAGACTACAGCAACTCACTTGGGTTGAAATCATGTCCCTGAGGAATTGATGTTGAAGGCCTCACCACTAAGTTTCCAGGGTTATGCTGCAGGACAATCCCTTCCCATCAACAGCTGTATAGTGAGGAAAAGCCTGTCTTATCAAGTCCTACCAATATATTTGTTTCTAGACTATGACTATATATAACTAGATTAATCAAAACCTAAAATCTGAAACATTCCAATATATTGGAATAAACTTTTCTTTCCATCGTACATTCAGATATATGGAGAATTTAAAAAGATGTTCTGTGGCTGGGTTATAGTTCAGTGAGAGTATTTGCCTACCTAATGAAACATCCTGGGTTCAATCTCATTAACTCCAAAGAAGAGACAAAATCAGATAGGTGGCAAATACCAGAAAGTGGAAAGTAATTCAAGTAAAACTCCTGAAATGCGGAGAGACTCTCCTGGTATGTGTCAGGAAAGTTAGAAAAAGGAACGCCACCCCCTGCACCTGCCATAGCTACCTAGTGTGTTAGAATTGGACCAATCAAACCTCAGGCAATCAACACTGAAGAAACAAAACCATAAAGGCTGTGGTTTGCTGCAGGGTATAGAGGGAGGTGGGAGGGAGAATTGGGAGAGGAAAACTGGGAATGCCAGCAGCAACATAAGTAAAATGGTCAGTGACATTATCTTGTGTAGAACTTGGAGAGATGCACATGGGACACAGGAGCAATTACGTTGACATACAGCTGCTGTAACAGTTAAAATGAACCTTTGCAAGCTAACACCTCAGTTGATGGACATATACCTTCAGTCATAATGTATGTAAGGATATATGCACATAGTTCTTAAGTGCACACACCTCAGATCCAAAAGTAGGAAGAAAGTAATACCACAGTGGATAAACAGTTCAACCTGAGCAATGTGTTGGTACCAGATAATAGACCAGAATGCTGATTCTTTCCCTCCCTTCCTTGCATTCTTTGGACATGGTTATAATGTTTATGGTTTGGAAGTGAACTAAAAATAACTGGTGCTGGGAAGAGGAGCCTTATTTTTTTTTTTATCATGGCAGCTTGCAATTTTTATAACGTCATTGGATTGAACACAATCAAAGTACCATAGTAACTGAACTCCTCTTCCTGGATGAATGAGCAAATATTAATGATTAAATATTAATGACAGCATCCTTGAACATATGCAAATGGACACTCCCTGGCTGTTTTGGCATCTTCCTCTATGGAACTCTCACCATTCAAATATAACAGATTTGGTAAAATATTGTTAGGTTGCGTTTTACTTTCATTCAGTCATCCAGTGATTGTGGGATATGGTTGTTGTTTTATTGTTTGGGTTTTTTTTTCCTTTCCTGCTCCAGTGCCTCCATTTTCAAAGAATTTATAGCTGAAGTTCAATAAGAGGATGAGTACTTAGAACTGCCCCACTGATGAAAGTAAATATTCATGTGAATGTATACACAAAAGCACAAAACCCTTAATCCTCCTTTTGGTTCCTCCAGGGAGAAGGATTTGGGGACATACTTGCCTTGAAAGAGGGCATCTGGCCATGGTACCTTGCACCTGGACTGACAGGGACCAAGAAGATAGAGGTCTAGGAGGTGAAGAACAATAGGCACTTGGGCAGAGAATTTTTGGAGCACCTAGAAGCTGTGTTCAAGCCCCAGCACTGGAAGAAGGAAGAGGTAAAGCAAAGGCGAAAACAGAACTATTGTTTAAGTATATTTATATATTAACTGTGCCTCATGGGTAAGGGTGATATGAATCTGTTAAGCCAGAGGTAGCCCATTCTATCATCCTGTCTTCATAATAAACCTCTTCCCAGGTGCCAGAGAATTATACCCCTGCCAGGTGAATAGTTAGATGGTGTTCCTCTACTGTATTCTAGATTGTGGGGCATGGGAACTCTAACCTGCTGGGCTTAACCCTGACAGAGCACAGACGAGCATAGTACATGGAGAGAGCCATACTGAACAGCCCTGTTTCCAGTTAAGTGTGCACAACCCTTCTTCTTGATCCCCTATTAACTCTTCTAGGTTCCCTGTCCCATACCTCCCCTCTATCAGCCCACCTCCCACCACCACCCGCTGGACCATGGTCACCCGGTGTTTCCTCTTCCCACCACCATGCTATGTGTCCTACTCTCACTTTTTGGACTGTACTGCTTCTTGAGGCCAGATACTCACTCTGGGCTGCACACATTCTCCTGACCAACCACTCTCACAGCCACAATTTTACCTCCACCCCCACTTTTCTGGCCCACCCTTTCCAGCCCCACAACTTCTGGCTCCAATGCTTTCCCTTCACTGCCTAGTCCAGCCCCTCCCATGGGAACACATGTATGGGGTGGGGAGGGATATACAAAGCAATAAATAAATCATCTTATAAAATGTTAGAAACAATAGCAAGAAAGAAAAACCATTTGAATCTTTATCTTGGAGTTCATTTCCCTTAACATCAACTTATCTGACCGTTTCTGCTTGTCTCAGACATATACTAGTATTACAAATAAGGGAATCCATGGGACCTATGTTTATTTGGGCCTGGCTTACTTCACTTAATATAATTTTTTCCAAGTCTTTCCATGACCATACAAATGGGGAAATGTCATTCTTTCTGATGGAGGCATAGAATTCCATTGTGTAAGGGGAAACACAAAGGAGGTAAAAATGTTTGATAAGAAATGTACTCATTATCTTGCCTATGTACTTGTAACCCCTCTGTACAGTATTTTCACAATAAAAAAATAAAATAAAATAAAAAAGACTTTCAGAGAAACTTCTCTGAAGAGGAAAGAAGGATGGCCAATAGACACATGAAGAAATGCTCAACTTCCCTAACCATAAATGAAATGTAAATCAAAACAACATTGACAATCCACCTCACCCTATTTAGAATGGCTATAATAAAGAATTCTAATAACAATAGATGCTGGAGGGGATTTGGTCAGAAAGAAACCCTACTATATTTTTGGTGGGAGTGTAAACTTGTTCAACCACTTTGGAAAGCAATATGGAGTTTCCTCAAAAGACTCCACATAGAGTTTCCCTATGACCTAGCATTCCCACTTTGGGGCATTTACCCAAATGATCACAACCAAGACCATACTAAAGCTACCAGCACAACTATATTTACTGCAACATTATATACCATAGCTAAGATATGTAACCAACCCAGATGCCCCTCAGTAGATAAATGGATAAATCCCACTTTTTGCATGTAGTTATCATCTTAAGGAAAGAGTCTGCTTCTACATCTTTCATTCTATATGACAAACCCTTATTTTTTGTTTCTCTGTTTGCTGAATAAATGTATTCCTGTGAATTGGATATTCACAGCAAATCTGGGTTTAAATTTCATTTTTTATATTTCAAATATAAACTTTGTTTTGACTAGTCATTTTCTAAAAATGAGTGATATTCATGAACACTAATATTTTGGTGGCTTTAAGTAAATTGAGATTGATGTGGTAGTTCTTGTGTTTAATTGACTTAACCATTAGATTATTCATTTATAAACATGTGCATTGCAGTTTTTATTTATTATTTTTTGTCGGGTGTGGGGCTTAAACTATGGGCTTAGGAGCTATGCCTCAGCTCTTCAGAACAACGTGAGCACTCTACTGATTTAGCCACAACGCCACTTCCAGTTTTCTAGTGGTCTACTGGAGATAAGAGTCTCACAGACTCTCCTGCTCAGGCTAGCTTTGATCTCAACTTATTGAGTAGCTAGGATCACAGGCGTGAGCCACCTACGCCCGGCTTTCCTTTTCTTTGTATAAAAAATAGTTCCCAAGGATTTAGTGAAATGTTTCCTTAAATATTTCTTAGAGCATGTTACATTGCCTCCTTTTCTCATCAAAGAGATGTTGGGTTGTGGTGATCAGAATGAATATGGGTAGAAGAGTGAAGTTTACTCTAGGTTTATGTTGATGTGAAGCTTGCTTCTTTGCCCCAAATCAGTCTGCTTTTTTCTTTCTGTTTTGCATGTACTACTCTGTATTTGAATTCTTACCTCCTTGATCCTGAAAGTTCCTCTCAGTAACTCTATGCTACATGAATAGGGGACCTCAGACTTGTCTTCCAGAACTTATCCATTAGAATGTGGAATAAATCTGTGTGTGTGTGTGTGTGTGTGTGTGTGTGTGTGTGTGTGTGTGTGTGTGTGTGTGTGTGTGTGTGTGTGTGTGTGTGTGTTCGGTGGTGGGGCGTGAAATCTGGGCTTGGGCGCTGTCCCTGCACTCTTCAGCTCAAGGTGAGTGCTCTACCAATTGAGCCACAGTGCCACTTCTGGTTTTCTAGTGGTTTATTGGAGATAAGAGACTCAAGGAATTTCCTGCCTAAGCTGGCTTTGAACCGGGATCCTCAGATCTCAACCTCCTGAGTAGCTAGGATTACAGGCATGAGCCACTGGCACCCGGCTGGAATAAATCTTTTTTCTCCCTCCATCATATGTGAGATCCTATGCTTGTCTCTTAAAGATTTATTGTGATTTTAGACGATACTTTACACACAACCTGATTGGGGAGGATTGGAGAGGAAACATTCATGGCTGATATTCAGTCCTCAAGTGTATGAGTTCTTCCTGCCTCTTTTGTGTACCTGAGCCATTCCTCATAAAAATGGAGATCTCAGGGCATATTTGGATGTATGTATTTCCACTTGAGAGTCCTGATAATAATGTAAAGTAAAAAAATACTAGTTTCTTTCTGTTAGAGCAAATTCATGAGAGGCAAGCAGAATAGGATATCAAGTCAAAACTGGAGTGCTTTTAAGATTTGCTGTATAATGTAGTTTCCATTGTTCAAGGTTACATTTTTGGTACATTGATTTCTAAGTATTTTTCTACTAGTATAAAGAGAATTTACTCCCTACATTATTCTTAATTGTTCATTGCTCACAAATGTAAATCCAATTATTTTTAAACACACATTATAACCTATTCATTGAACTCAGTTATTGAACATAATTTTTAGTGAATTCTTGTAATTTTCTAAATAAAAAATAAGGTGAGATTTGGGAGCCAGTGACTGCTACCTGTAATCCTCGCTACTCAGGAAGTTGATTTCTGAGGATTGAAGTTGGAAGCCAGCCTGGACAAAGAAGTATGTAAGACTCTTGAAATTATTATCTCCAATTTACCATCAAAAATCCAGAAGTGGAGCTACAGCTCAAGGGAGAGAATTCTAGCCTTGAGTAAAAAGCACAGGGACAGAACACAATCCCTGAGTTCTAGGTCCAGAATGGCACAAATAGAAGATAATGTTATCTGCACAAAAGGTAATTACACTCCTTCCTATCAACACAGATATGGACATTTCTATTGTCAAATTGATTTCCTTGCAACCCCAGTTCCTGCAAATTACAAATGGTGAGAGTAGATATGGTTATCTTGTTGCTGACTTTAGGAGATAACTACATGTGGTTTTATCATTCAATAGGATATTGGCTTTCAACTCTTCTTTTTGAAAAACACATATTTTTTAATATATTTAAATTATACAGGGGAGTCTCATGGTGACATTTTAATGCAAGAATATAATTTACTTCATTGACCTCACTCAATCTTAATTCCTCATCCATTCTCTTTCCTAAAATAATTTTAACCTATTTCATTGAACTGTTCTTGTAAATGCTTCTATAGAATTTTTATAGGAATAGAATAAACATATCTAATATTGTTTACCGGTACTAGAATAAAATAATGAAACATGTCCAAACTATTTTACATCATGATGAAGGGAGGGTGATGTACTAAATAGAATACATTATAAACATAAATGAAAATGTCATATTGAAATCTGTTTTATACTCAAGGTGTTTTTCTAATTACACTACACGCACACACACACACACACACACACACACACACACACACACACACACACACGTCTAAAAGTGAAAGAAAAACAAGAATGAAAATGATAGATGGGCTGTGAAAGAACAGTTAGCTAAGTTTGGAGACAAATGAAGTTAACAACTCTGATGGTTAATCTTGAGGATAAATTTAATTGGGATTGATTTGATTGGTTTTAAATGCACCCAGCTAATAAGTAAAGCACAATTCTGGGTGTGTTTGGAAGATTTCCATAGCAGACTAATTGAAGCAGATATCCCTTCTGCACAATAGTGGCACCATCCCATAGACTGTCTTTCCATATGGCATTAAAGAGGAGAAATGAGAATCCTCCCATATAGGCACTCCTTTACCCTCTCTTACCCCTTCCCCTGCTCCATGTCCACTATGTTCTGCTCTGCCATGATTGCCTGAAATCTATGGCACTGAGAAAAATAAATTCCTAATCTATTTCTGTCAAGTATTTTGTCATAGCAACAAAATTACATGATTAACATACAACTGATTCTTCCACTTCAACTTCTTGTTGTATTGATTAATTGATTGATTTAGCCATGCTTGGATCTGGAACTCATTGGCTAAGCACTATCCCTGAGACTAATTGTGCTCAATGAAGAGTAGTGCTCTACTCCTTGAAAAACAATGCCATTTCCAGCTTTTTCTGAGTACTTTATTAGACTTAAGAGTCTTATATACTTCCATGTCCAGGCTGGGTTGATCTACCATCCACAGATCTTAGCCTCCTAAGTAGCTAGTATTACATGCTTGAGCTGCTGGTGCCTTGCCACATTCCACCCCTTCTTCCTTCTTCTTGGTTTTTCCTCCTCTCCCCTCACAACCTTCCTCCTCCACACCATGCTAAATAAGTATAGGCTTTACCACTGAACTGCACACTCAGCTATAGGCTGCCATCTTTACTCAATGAAATAAAAAGCTGACTTCAATGTGTTGCTGACTATATGCTAGGCACTAACCAACTTTTTTCTTTGTGAATTTGGTAATAAACCTTTAAGATAGGTAATCATTATCTTAGTCTAACAGTCCAGGCCACTGTAATATAACCAATGATTTGCCAGTGCCAAGATTCCAAAACTTAAATATTGGCCCAACAATCATCTCAATCCAACTTCAGTAGTGAAGATGAGACTCAAACCCAGGCACGCTCCTAACTAGACAGAGCCATGTACTTAATCACACCTGTACTTGTGGGAGTTTTTGATTCCTTGCTACAGGAATGTGAGTGTAGGGGATAACAAGGCCACACACAAATGGAGTAGTATTTGAGGGTGAACTTTGCAATTGGACAGACCAAGATAAAAGACCCAGCTCCAGAATTTACTAGCATGTGACATCATATACAAGTCATTTCAATTTGTTTGCCTCTGTTTCTATATCAGGAAAATGGGGATAATCAGAACCCCCTCCTTCATAAAGGAGCAGGTTCCCAGCAAGGTGTAATTGGCTCACACCTGAAATCCTAACTACTAAAAAGGCTGAGATCAGAGGATCAAGGTTCAAGGCCAGTCTGAGCAGTAAAGTCTGTGATACTTTTATTTCCAATTAATCACCAACCAAAAGTAGTGTAGTAATTCAAACTGGTAGAATGCTAGCCTTAAGCAGAACTCAGGTACAGCGCCTAGGACCCAAGTTCAAGCCTGAGAACCAAAACCAACAACAACAAAGAGCAAGTTCCAATCATTTGTTTAAGATAGTACATTAACACTGAAATTTAAGGATCGAGGTTCAAAGTCAGCCCAGTCAGCAAAATCTGAGAGTTTTATCTCCAATTAACCTACAGAGAGCCAGAAGTACAGATGTGGCTCAAATTATAGAGGGCCAGTTACAGGTAACCACTCACTGCCTTTGCTCAAACCTGGCGTAAGGCCAGCACAAATGGCCCAACAGCAGATATTTGTTGGTGGGAAACTGAACCAGTGAACTTTATAAGGGGCCTTGCATCCTGCCAGATTTTCTTGTCCAAGCCCTCTCTGGCTGGGAAAATAACCATAGCCTAAAATGTGTCATATGAACCAGTTATAATTGTACACTTCAGTGGCTTTAAGTACATTCACATTTTCATGCACCCTCACTGATACCAACCTGTAGAACTTTCTCAGAATCCAACCTGAAATTAAGTACTTATTAAACAGCATCATTCATCCATCCCTTTTCCCAGTCTCAGGAAATCCACCATTCTACTTCCTGTCTCAAAATTTGATTGTTGCAGATCTCCTGTGAGTGAAGTCATGATATTCTAGTGACTGATGGTCATGGTGTGTATGTGTATGTTTATGTGTGTGTATTCATGCTCATGCACATACCAGTCTTATTTCTTATACTCAGGTCCTGGGCACTATCCCTGGGATTTTTCGCTTAAGGCTAGCACTCTGCCACTTGTACTATAATTCCACGTCAGTTTTCTGAGGTAGTTAATTGGAGATGAGTCTCATAAAGCTTGAATCCTCAGCTCTAAGCTCCCTAAATAGCTAGCATTATAGTCATGAGCCAATAACACGTGCTAGAGATGGTGAATTTTAACACATTACTTCTGCTATCATGAAGTGCCTCATCTTTAGTCAAACAGGGTAAATGTTGCTATGAAAATATTTTTGGATATGATTACAATTGTAATAACATGGGTAAATTTAAATAGTTAAATTTAAATAATTTTAAACTTTGAGTAAAGAATATTTATTACAGGCTGGGAATGTAGCTTAGTGTTAGAGTGCTTGCCTAACATGCATGAAGCCCAGGGCTTGATTCCTCAGTACCACATGAAAAAAAGCTAGAAGTCACGTTGTGTTTCAAGTGATAGACCACTGGCCTTGAGCAAAAGAAGCTCATGCACAGTGCCCAGGCCCTGAGTTCACACCCCAGGCCTGGCAAAAAAACAAAACAAAGCAAAGCAAAAAAAAAGTTGACTACCTTTCCTAAATAGAATGGGCTTTATCCAATGATTTGATGAATTTCAGAATTTGAGAATACTCAAATTCTGACACTTAGCTGCAGTATAGATATTCTGAGTCTCCATCAACAGGCTGAATGATGCAAAAATTTACATTTCCTTGAGCTATCAGGCCTGATATCCCCCAATCATCATATACACATGTTTTTATACATACATGCATTATGTATATATGTGTGGACACATTATACATATACATATACATATACATATACATATACATATACATATACATATACATATACATATACATATACATATACACAAATGTTTATACTGGGGGGGACTTGAACTCAGGGTTTAGACACTTTTCACTAGCTAATTCTGCTTGAGAGTAGTACTGTACCTATTGAGCCACACCTCCAGGTCCAGGTTTTTGTTGGTGTGTAGGAGATACTCTGGGGTATGAGCCGTTTTTGTTGTTGTTGTTTGGTGCCAGTACAAGAGCTTGAACTCAAGACCTGGGCGCTGTCCCTTACCTCTTTCACTCACAACTAGGACACTACAACTTGGGCTACAGCTCCATTGCAGGCATTTTAGTGGTTAATTGGAGATCATGGCTGTAAACCATGATCCTCAGAGTTGCCTCCTGAGTAACTAAGATTACAAGCATGAAATACCAGCACCTGATTCAGATAGTATTCTTATGGTCACACTATTTTCATTTTGAGCTGTGTGGCTCTAGTCAATGGCTTAATCTCTCTGAATACCATTTCCTGATATGTGAAATGAAGATTAAGAAAGCACATTAATAATAATAAATACTCTATGGGGTAGGTATAGACATTTGATGGGGTAAAAATAAAATAAATGAAACCTTCATTTCTCATTATAGCAGTTGGTAGTAATCAATATTTATTATTTGTCATTGTTATTATTTTTCCTGTCCTGTCCTATTATTATTTGTCCTTGATTTGAGAAGTCTTATAAGATGCAGGGCAGAGAAGAGAAGTCCCACTGCAGCCTCTTCCCTGCCCCCATCTCATTGGTTCCCTTTGAGGTCACTAGCCATGATAAATGTCCCAGCCCTATGGTTTATAACTTGCTCCCAGATTTAAATTTGTCTTTAATCACTGGTGCTCTGTCTTTGATTTTGATGAAAATGGCTAAATACTGCTGGTGCCAATGGGGAGAGAGCAGCCCATTCTATATTCATATTTGAAGACTCCCCCAGACAATAGGACAAGAGAGAGAGAGAGAGAGAGAGAGAGAGAGAGAGAGAGAGAGAGAGAGAGAGAGAGAGAGAGAGAGAGAGAGAGAGAGAGAAAGAAAGAGAGAGAGAGAGAGAGAGAGAGAGAGAGAGAGAGAGAGAGAGAGAGAGAGAGAGAGAGAGAGAGAGAAAGTTGCTCCACAAAGCTATTTAGTCTACTAATCATGGTGCTGGCAGAGTCTGTGCTGGACTAGGACTGCCAAATGGGGTAGAGAGACCCACCCTAAAGCCGTTGTGGGGGGTCCCTTTCTTTTCCTGGAGTGCTGGTGATATAGGTGTTTTTGTACATCTTTCCAGGCTACCAGAATATAATAGCATAGGAGAAGGATTAGAGTGGGCATGTCACAGAAAGGATTAGCTTCCAGGGAACGGATATCCATCTCTTCCTCTTCTTGCAATGAGAGGTCCTTGATGTTCTCAGTTTCCTAGACTTGTCACGTGAAGCAAAGGTTAGCTCTTCCTTCCCAAGGCCCAGGGAGGATTCAGTAGGCCTTTACTAAAGCACAACATGGGCTCTGTAAGGGGAATCTGACATTCAGCACTAGCCATAGATGTGTGGTTAAAAAACTGTGCTTCCTGGTTCTGTGTAGGTTCCCAGATATCTAGCAGTTTCTATTTCACTCAAGTCTTGAACTAGTTCGTTGCTTCCTTCCTTTCTTCCTTTCCTTTCTCTTATCCTCTCTCTCTCTCTCTCTCTCTCTCTCTCTCTCTCTCTCTCTCTCTCTCTCTCTCTCTCTCTCTATCTATCTATCTCTCTCTCTTTCCCTCTCTCTCTTTTGTCAGTCTTTTGACTTAACACAGGGCCTGTCGCTGAGCTTTTTTGCTCAAAGCTAGCTCTCTACCACTTTGAGACACAGTTCCACTACTGGTTTACTTGCTAGAATTACATATCTGAGCGACTAATACCATAATTATTCCCTCCCTCCTTCCTTCTCCTCCTGCCCCCACTACCTTTCTTTTTTCTTTCTCTTTCTTTCATTTTGTGCTTTCCTAGGGCCTGAACTGAGGGCCTGGACACTGTTTCTGAGCTCTTAATTCAAGGCTAAAATTCTACCACGTGGGCCACAGCCCAACTTCCAGAGTCTTACAGTCTTTCCTGCCCAGGCTGACTTTGAACTGCAATCTTCTTCAGATCTCATCCTCTTTACCAGCTAGGATTAAAGGTGTGAGTCACAAACACCTGGCTTAGTTGTCCTTCTCAAGAACTTTCACCTCAGGCAGAGCAGTTAGTGCTGTGCTGAAACACCAGCCAGAAACTGTAATAAGGAAATACATGTCTCAACTGGCCTAGGATCAAACATTATTAAAACCAATTCATACTGAGGAAACTAGGTAAGACAGGCTTACCCATAAGGGTGAAGAATCTATGCCTGATGCAAATGGTTCACATCTAGACTACTAGTTACTGAGAAGGCTGAGATCTAAGGACCATGATTCAAAGCCAGCCTGGGCAGAAATGTCAGTGAGACTCTTATCTCCAATGAAGAACTAACGACCAAGAAATGGTGCTGTGGCTCAAGTGCTATAGTGTGCCAAACGTGAGAATAAGAGCTAAGGAACAGCACCCAGAAGTTCAAACCCTAGAATTGGTGCACATACACAAACACACACACACACACACACACACACACACACACACACACACACACACACACACACACACATACAGCACAGCACAGAATGCCTGTAGCCTGTTTTGTCTTTTGGGCCCCAGGTTTGTTGCAAGGAAAGATACTGGCACCTGGGACAGGGGCATGGATTTGGGGTTTGAGGCCACTGACTCACCAGGAATTTTCCTCCTCTGTAAATAAGGAAGTAAGGATACCTGACTTATATGGTTGTTGGGAGCATTAGATGAGCTAACAGAAAGCGCTGTATGTGTATTTGAGTGTGTGTGTGTGTGTGTGTGTGTGTGTGTGTGTGTGTGTGTGTGTGTGTGTGTGTGTGTGTGCCATTCCTTGGGCTGTCCCTGAGCTTTTTTGCTCAAGGCTAGCACTCTACCCCTTGGGACACTGGTCCACTTCCAGCTTTTTTGATGTTTAATTGAAGATAAAAGTGTCATGGATTTCATACCCAGTGCGGGAATTGAACCAAAACCATCAGATTGCTAGCCTCCTGAGTAGCTAGGATTACACATGTGAACCACTGTCTTCAAACTATAATAAGTTTTAAATGCAGGGAGCTGGTGATATTCTTCAGTTCCTATATCATGTTGACCTCCTCTGAGACCCCTAACATGCAACCAAATGGGATTCTTCCTTCAAGGAACCAGGATGAGTCAAAACCATCCAAGTAATGCTGCATTGACAAACAGCCTAGCCTTATTGCTACTCACAACATGAGTTTAAGGTGAGTCAGTAGCAGCTCTGACACACTTCTAAGGTCACTGGCAAAGGAAATTAACTTGGACTTCACACTGATGCAGTTTCTAGATATGTTGTACTCATGTGATTTACCTAACCTTGAAAAGAACAGAAATGTATGTCTATCATGTGGTATGTGTCCCATGGTATAGGAAGGCAGTGATGTACATCAGCAACTACTCACAAGTGTTTTAGTCCCAGGGATGATAAGTCACGTTATCTTTTTTTTTTAATTTTTAACCTGGTAGTGGAGAGTGGGACTTGAACTCAGGGGCTGTCCCTTTGCTATTTTTACTCAAGGCTAGTGCTTTATGCCTTGAGACACAGATCCATTTCTGGCATTTTTGGTGGTTAATTGGTTAACATTCTCATATATTTACTTGCTCAGGCTGGCTTTGAACCACAATCCCCAGCTCTTAGCCTCCTGAGGAGCTAGTATTACAAGTGTCAGCCAACAGTGCCCAGCTGACATTTAAAGTCTTTTGTTTAGTGGCCTAGGAAGGTGGTTCAGTGGTAGAGCGCTTGTTTATCATGCATGAGAAGCATAGCCATATTGTGGAGTTCCTTTCAATGTGTATACTATTTTAGATAGATATGAAGATGTACTTAAGAACCATAGCTTGAGGAAGTAAAGAAATTCATACAAGACCTAAAACAGAGCTTCAACAAAGAACTTGAAGCCATCAAAGCTGACCAATTAGAAGGAAAAGAGATAAAAAACAAAGTAGAGACTCTTGACAGCAGGTTAGACCATGCAGAAGATCGAATCTCAGGGATTGAAGACAGCCTAGATATTATAGAGAAAGAACATACAACCATCCAAGACAAGTCCAAGAAATATGATAGGTCTATCCAACACCTGGAAGACACCATCAGAAGGCCCTATCTAAGGATAATGGGTGTAGAGGAGTACCTAGAAACAGAAGTTAATGGTCTAGGAAATTTGTTTAACAGGATCCTAGCAGAGAACTTCCCAAACATACAAAAAGATAGGCCTATTCAGATACAAGAAGCTTTTAGAACCCCAAATAGACCAGACCAGAATAGGACATCCCACCGTCACATTATAATCCACACAGGATCAACCCAGACCAAGGAAAAGATCCTTACAGCTGTCAGGGAGAAAAGGGTAATCACCTATAAAGGGAAACCAATTAGAATTACCTCAGATTTCTCAGCAGAGACAATCAAAGCAAGAAGAGACTGGAATGACGTATGCCATGCCCTAAAAACAAACAACTATCAACCAAGAATACTGTACCCAGCTAAACTCTCCTTCATAACTGAAGGCCAAATAAAAAACTTCCATAGCAAAGAAAAATTGAAACAATACATCTCCACCAAACCAGCCCTGCAAAATATTCTTAAAGATGTCCTACACATAGAAAACCAACAAGACCACAACAAATGCCAAGAAACTGCACCCAAACTGAGAATCCAAGAACCTTAGGAAGAACCCAGTTTTCACAGCCCCCAAGAAGGTGGATAACATGGCAGGAACCCCCAAATATCTCTCAGTCCTATCTCTTAACGTTAACGGACTGAACTCTCCAATTAAGCGACATAGACTCTCTAGTTGGATTAAAAAACAAGACCCTTCTATCTGCTGCCTGCAGGAGTCACATCTTGCCCGTAAAAACAAACATATTTTCAAGGTTAAAGGCTGGAACAAAATCTACCAAGCAAACGGCCCTCATAAACAGGCGGGAGTTGCAATCCTAATATCAGATAAAATAGACTTCAAACTAAAATTCGTGAGAAGAGATAAAGAAGGTCGCTACATACTAATTAAAGGATCTCTCCTTCAGGACGATATTACAATTCTAAATATCTATTCACCAAACAATGGAGCACCCAAATTTATCAAAGAAACACAACTTTCCCTCAAATCCCATATAGATCCAAAGACATTAATTGTTGGGGATTTTAACACACCACTCTCCCCACTAGATAGATCAACCCGGCAAAAACTCAACAGAGAAACCACAGATCTAAACAGCTGCATATATCAACTAGACTTAACAGACATTTACCGAACATTTCACCCAGCAGCAACAGAATACACATTCTTCTCAGCAGCACATGGAACGTTTTCTAAAATAGACCACATTTTAGGCCACAAAGCAAACTTGTCTAAATTCAGAAACATTGAAATTATACCTTGCATTCTCTCTGACCACAAGGGAATTAAATTAGAACTCAACACCAAAAGCCACCAAAGAAAGTCCAGTATCACATGGAGGCTGAACAACACACTGCTGAATCATGAGTGGGTCATGGAAGAGATTAGAAAGGAAATTCAAATGTTCATGCTATTCAACACAAATGAACACACAAATTACCAGCTCCTCTGGGACACAGCAAAGGCAGTACTCAGAGGCAAGTTTAGAGCTCTGAGCTCCTACATCAACAAATTGGAGAGATCGGAAACTAACAATTTAATGACACATCTAAACCTCCTTGAAAAAGAGCAGCAAGATAAACCCCAATCCAGTAGACGGAAAGAAATAATCAAAATTAAATCAGAATTAAATGAATTAGAATCCAAAAAAAACTATAGAAAGAATCAACAAAACAAAGAGTTGGTTCTTCGAAAAACTTAACAAAATTGACAGACCCTTAGCAAACATTATCAGAAAAAGGAGAGAACACACCCAAATTAATAAACTCAGAGATGAGAATGGAAACATCACCACGGAAACAACCAAGATTCAGAACATTATAAGGGAATACTTCTCAAAACTTTATGCTAATAAGTTTGAGAACTTGACAGAAATGGTCCTTTTCCTAACAAATATTGACATGCCAAAACTAAACCAAGATGAGTTAAACCAGCTTAACAGGCCCATATCAAGCATTGAAATAGAAACAGCAATAAGAGACCTCCCAGCTAAGAAAAGTCCAGGACCAGACGGTTTTACAGCGGAATTTTACAAGGCCTTCAAAGCAGAGCTCACACCAATACTCCTCCAACTCTTCAATGAAATTGAAAGAGAAAGCTCACTACCGAACACATTCTATGAAGCCATCATAACCCTCATCCCAAAACCATGCAGGGACTCATCAAAGAAAGAGAACTACAGACCCATTTCTTTGATGAACATTGATGCAAAACTTCTCAACAAAATTTTGGCCAATCGACTTCAACAATTCATCCAAAAAATCATACACCATGATCAAACAGGATTCATTTCAGGGATGCAATATACGCAAATCAATTAATATTATTCATCACATCAACAGGAGCAAGAATAAGAACCACATGGTTATCTCAATAGATGCAGAAAAAGCATTTGACAAGATCCAACACCCCTTTATGATGAAGGTTCAGGAAAAATTAGGAATCCATGGAACATTCCTCAATACAATAAAGGCTGTATATGACAAATCTACAGCCAGCATTATACTCAATGGTGAAAAACTAAAGCCATTTCCTCTTAACTCAGGAACAAGACAAGGATGCCCACTCTCTCCACTTCTCTTCAATCTAGTATTAGAATGCCTAGCTACAGCAATAAGACAAGATGCAGACATAAAGGGGATCCAAATAGGGAAAGAAGAAATAAAACTCTCCCTCTTTGCAGATGACATGATCTTGTATTTAAAGAATCCCATAGACTCCACTCCCAAATTACACAAGCTGATTCAAAACTTTGGCATAGTAGCAGGTTATAAAATTAACCCCCAAAAATCAATGGCTTTTCTGTATGCCAACAATGAGAAAAATGTTACTGAAATTAGGAAAGCAACTCCATTTGTAATAGCCCCACAAAAAATAAAATACCTAGGAATTAACTTAACCAAAGAAGTGAAGGACCTCTATGATGAAAACTTTAAAATCTTGAAAAAGGAAATCAACACAGAACTTAAAAAATGGCAAAACCTCCCATGCTCCTGGATTGGCAAGATTAACATCGTGAAAATGGCAATACTTCCCAAGGCTATCTACAAATTCAACGCGATACCTATCAAAATTCCACCCTCATTCTTCAAGGAAATAGAGGAGGCAATCCAAAAATTCATATGGAACAATAAAAGACCCCGAATAGCAAAAACGCTCCTCAATGGAAAGAACACTGCTGGAGGAATATCAATACCAAATTTCAAACTCTACTATAAAGCCATAGTAATCAAAACAGCTTGGTATTGGCATAAGAACAGACCTCAGGACCAATGGAATAGAATTGAAAACCCAGAAATGAACCTACAGACCTATAGCCATCTAATCTTCGATAAGGAAGCTAAAACAATAGAATGGAAGAAAGACAGCCTCTTCAGTAAATGGTGCTGGCAAAATTGGTTAACTACATGTAGAAAACTAAAGCTAGATCCTTATATATCACCCTGCACCAGAATCAACTCCAAATGGATCAAAGACCTTGGAGTCAAAGCAGACACTCTGAAAGCATTACAGGATGGAATAGGAGAAACCCTAGGTCTCCTTGGCTCAGGTCGAAATTTTCTGAATAGAGACCCGGAAGCACAACAACTCAAAGAACGGTTGGACAAATGGGATTGCATAAGATTGCAGAGCTTCTGCAGGGCAAATGACATAGCTGGCAAGATCAATAGAAAGCCCACAGATTGGGAGAAGATCTTTACTAGCCATACAACGGACAAGGGTCTCATATCTAAAATATACTTGGAACTCAAAAAATTAAACCCCCCAACAACAAATCCTCAAAGAAACAACTGCCCAATAAATAAGTGGGCAAAAGACTTAAAGAGAAGCTTCTCTGAAGAAGAAAGAAGGATGGCCAATAAACACATGAAGAAATGTTCAACGTCCCTAGCCATAAAAGAAATGCAAATCAAAACAACATTGAGATATCACCTCACTCCAGTTAGAACAGCAAAAATCAAGAACTCTAACAACAACAGATGCTGGAGGGGATGTGGACAGAAAGGAACCTTACTTCATTGTTGGTGGGAATGTAAACTTGTTCAACCACTTTGGAAAGCAGTATGGAGGTTCCTCAAAAGACTTCACATAGATCCCCCCTATGATCCAGCAATCCCACTTTTGGGCATTTAGCCAAATGTTTACAAACAAGACCACACTAAAGCTACCAGCACAACTATGTTTATTGCAGCATTATTTACCATAGCTAAGATATGGAACCAACCCAGATGCCCCTCAGTAGATGAATGGATCAAGAAAATGTGGTATATATACACAATGTAATTCTATGCCTCCATCAGAAAGAATGACATTTCCCCATTTGTTAGGAAATGGAAAGGTTTGGAAAAAATTATATTAAGTGAAGTAAGCCAGGCCCAAAGAAGCATAGGTCCCATGGTTTCCCTTATTTGCAATATCTAGTATAGGTATGAGTCAAGCGGAAAAGGTCAGATAATGTGATGTTAGGAAAATGAACCCTTAAATATGTATTTTAATGTTTTCGTTTCTTTCATGCATGTGTTTCTAACGCATTTACAAGATTATTTCTTTGTTGCTTTGTATGTCCCTCCCCCACAGTGTAACCCCCGCTTTCATTATATTTGATGTCAGTATAACATGTGAAGGAGATGGGGACAAACAAGTTGTTTAAGGATTCAGGTGGAACTGTTGCAACAATGAGAAGTACAAAATGTTATGTCAAAACCAGCTTTACAATGTCGGTGTGGGGGGGGGGAGGGGGGTATAGTTTTGTGGGGGGAGGGGGGTAAAATTGGGTGGGGGGAGGGGGGAGGCGGGGAAGGGAAGTGAAGGGTAAACAAAGGAGGAGGCTGCAATGCTTGGTAAGAAAAATTTGCCTTATCCTGCCCATGTAATTGTAGCCCCTCTGTACAGTATGTTCCCAAATAAAATAAAATACAATTAAAAATAAAAAAATAAAAAAAAAGAACCATAGCTTGTATAAAGGTAAGAGTTGTGTTTTTCTGGGAAGAAAGTCTTTAACTTACATTATGTAATGGTGTGTGTGAGTCAACATGTGGTCTCTACATCTTTGTCATTCTCTTGAAATTTGCCTTGGGTTTAGTGCAATGCTCAGACCATCTCAAAAGACACATTTGGCATTTGTCAAAAATGACAAATCAAAGAGAGGTACTGGTGACTCACAGCTATAAGCCAATCATGAGGTTTGATGTGAGAGGATTGATCTTCAAAAGCCAACCTGGGTAGGCAAATCTGAGTCTCTTATTAATTAACAAGGGAAACAAATGAAAAACAAAAACAGGAGGAGCCCGGCACCAGGGACTTATGCCTGTAATTCTAACTACTCAGGAGGCTGAGATCTAAGGACCATGGTTCAAAGCCAGTCCGGGCAGGAAAGTCCATGAGACTCTTATCTCCAATAAATCACTAGAAAACCGGAAGTGGCACTGTGGATCAAGCAATAAAGTGCTCGCTTTGAGCTGAAAACCACAGAGATAGTGCCCAAGCTCAGAGTTTAAGCCCCATGACAGGCCAAAAACAAACAAAAAGGAAAACAAAAATATCCACAAAGAGAGATTTAGCTCACAAAGTAGAGCACCACTTGTGAGCAAAAATCAGCCAATCAAAAATATGAGCTGGGTTTAGGGATTTAGCTCCTGCAGGAGCATTTGCCTGGCAAGTACAAATTCTTGAGTTCCATCCTACCTACTCAGGATGCAGAAATCTGAGAATGTTATTTCTAAAGCATCCCTTGCAGAATCACCACAATGCAAGAAGTAGAGCAATGGATCAGGTGGTAGAACACTGGCCATGAGTGAAAAAACCTAAAAGAAAGAACACAGGCCCTGAGTTTAAGACCCAAGATCTGAACACATATGCACACACACACACACACACACACACACACACACACACACACACACACACACACACACACACACACGAAGAAAAATTGCTAATTTAGTCCAAATGCACATACACACGTGCAAGTACTTGAGTAAGTTTCAAAGATGCGGAAACATGTATGATCACTGTTTGTAATACAAAAAAATACCATGTCCCATTAGTTCATAGCAGAGAAGGAAGGCATGTGTAATTTTACCCTCAGAGAACTGCTTTAGATGACATTTTGGGCAATTCTTCCATCAGGACACCTATATACTACTGGAGAGTCAAAAGTGGCAAGTTCCTCAAGAACCAGAAATTCACATTTCACCCCATCCAAGGGACCTACAGTTCCAAGAGCATCTTTGCACTCACTCTTCAGGGAATCAACAGTACCTAAAAATGGTGAATAGGGAGAAGGAGCAGGGAGGCCCGGGTTCTCTGTGCAAATGGTTTCAAAAGGGACTTTCCTGAGTAGAGACACAAGGATAAGCAGGTGGAGGTGAGGGAGGGGAGCAGAGATTATGAGGGCACCAGTTCTAATAGAGGCACCACATCCTGGGATACAGGCATGTGCAGACAGGGTACTCCCTAGAAAGATATCTCTGGATGAGGTCAGGGGACAGGAGAGGGCAACAGAAAAAACTGATTATAAAGTATGGAATGTAGAAAGAAGTGTCTCATACTGTGGTACCAAGGGCTCTGGGTTCTATTTCTGACTCCACTGAGTGGACAACTCTATCCTCACAGCCTCCATTTACCCCACCTGGGAGAAAAGTGGGAAGAAGCACAGACTGACTGTTCAAGTGCTGCTGCTGAGGATAACTACCAGAGGAGGAGGAAGGAGAAGGAGCCATAGATTTGAAGTAAACCCAGATTGGGGTGGGAGACTGGGAAGCAGCATTCTGTCTGCACCATACCAAGCACTCAGCTGTCTGGCTCCTGACTCCTCAGGGTTCCATTAGGCTGCTGCTTATGGTGCAGAGCCCAAAGCCCCATGATGACAGGAAGACCACCAGTAATGGAGGCATCACTTGCAGAAGATGCTCCACCTTCTGCTTCTTCAGAACCAATCAGTCCCACCGACGCTACAGCCTTGCTCCAAGCCCAGGCATGTCCATATGGTGGCAGTGGCAACAACTCAGCAAAAGGGAGTCACCCAGGCACCAGCCTCACTCCATCCCCACTTCGTGTCTGCCATTCATAGGCTAGCAAACCAAATGCTACCACTTAATCGACACAACAGGGGGGAGTTACTGCCACTAACCCCAAAACTGGGCACTATGGAGTCCTTAGACTCAAGATTCTCCCTTCTACACTTGTTACAGAATGACTATATCTGTCGACCTTGGCCTTCTTCTGAAGTTCTAGTCTATCCACGTATTATCTGTGAGTCTGATGTCAGATATTCCCCTCCTCAACCGAAATGGTGCACCATGCTACTTCCTAGCTCCCCCACCCTCCTGCCAAAGTGTGGTGAGAAAGAGCTAGAATTGGGTTGTTGAGTTTTAAGTGGTACCTTGGTGCTAGTAAGCAGGGTGCGTTTTGGTGGCTCAAGTGTATCCCAGGGATCGATTCCTCCTCACAGCCTCCTCTGTGGCTGTGAGCTATCCTGGGAGTGGCGAGCTTCTCAAGTTTTGCAGATGCTGCTGGAGCCCTGTCATTGCTTCATGCTCAAAGCTAACACTATCATTTTGAGCCACAGCTTCACTTGTGGGTTTTGTTGCTGTTGTTGTTTGTAGATAATTGGAAATAAGAATCTCAGGGACCATCCTTCCCAAGCTGGCTTCCAATCTTGATCCTCAGCTCCCAGCCTTCTGAGGAGCTTGGATAAAAGCCCTGAGCAATTGATGCCTGGTTAATCTCTTTTTTTTAATTTGATAATTTTTGCTTTCTTTTGATTTCTTATCCTATCAAAATATGTGTGCAATACCTTTTCCACACACTCAAGGCTCTCTATCACCCTGACCCTTGACTCTTTCCTGGAGGCTGTTCTACAAAAGTTCCCTCGACCACTATGAACTCTATGAGTGGCCCATATGCTAAATGTTCAGGGCAAAGGTGGTAGAGGAGTCAGAGGTGCCCCCAGGGATTGGGGAGGGGGAGGGCGGATACAGAAGAAAATGAGCACTGCAGGTATGTACAGCATCAGTGCAGGAGCAGGCAGCCCAGGGGATTGATGATGTGGGCACACCTGGAGGCAGGTGGGGCCAACCTGGAGACAATGGTGCTTCTGCTGCATCCATGGCTGCATTGCTGCTATTACCTCTGCAGGGAAGGTGCGCCTTGGCTTTGTCTAGAGCCTGAGGACGAAGGGCAGCTGCTGGCTAGCCAGGACTTGATTCCTGGCCTCTGGCTCATCCTGCAGCTGCCTGAAATTCAGATAGGCCACTCCGAGGAGGTTGGGCATATGCCCAGGCACTAGCTGTCACGTTGAGGCCCTAGACCTGGTGGAGAAGCCGGTCCTCGGGGGCTCAACTGACAGCATGGGACTCAGGCTGCTGATTAGCAGCATCTGGTGCTCACAGGCACTGGACAGGGCCCACAGGCCAGTCCTCAGGAGGCGGGAGCAGGACCAGGCATGGTGCGATGGGCCAAGGCTCCTGAGTCCCTGAGGACTTGCCGTCCTAGTCCCTGCTGCTGCTGGTGCCCAAGCCCAAGGAGCGCACACTGCTAGCTTAGAGGTTCTCTGCCCAGTGGCAACCCCCACTCCGCCGTGGGGCTTCCCAAGGACTCAAGCCTGAGATGGATTCTGGGTGCCAAAGGCCTCATGTGCAGCCTGCCTCCCTTTCAACTGCAGCCACATTGAAGATTACAACACGTGCTAACTTGGCTCCACTGTGCAGCTTCAGGGCTGAAGAGGTGGAACAGCGGCCAACAGACCCTCTCAGTGGCTGCATTGAAGGCCAGAAGGCAGTGCCCCTGGCGCCCCATCTTGGACAAAAGAACCAGGCGTGGCAGTGGTGGCTGGGCTAGATCGGCCTAGCAAACCATTTAAGTACGATTTATTTGCGAGTACACTGTTTTCTTGATGTGTGTAAAGCATTAGTTTTGTTAGGTGAATAGGTGTACATGTCTACATTCTGACCAGATTCATCTAATTGAATATTTTTATTGATTTACTTTATTGGTATTATAAAGAGCATGTACAGAGGGATTACAATAAAATGAGTAAGGTAATGAATACACTTCCATTTGTACAGTGTCTTCTGTTCCCTCACTCTTTCCCAGCCCCTTCCTCCCATTAATTAAACATTTAGAGAATTCTCTAAAGGAAACATGGACTAATGTAAAATGAAATCTTTATTACAGTAGAGGCTTCACCCAATCACATTTATTTTTTTGTAGAATAGAGAAATCTATTTTCTGCAATGAAGAAACAGCCATGAGCTATCCTTGGAGACTGGAGGGAAGTTGCTGAGCAACCTAACCTGGGCACTAAGGAGAAGATCAATTGGCCTGAAAGGATGTCTGAAAGGACAGAGCTGCAGCTAGGTGAGATGATCAAGCAGTTCCAGAGCATTGTAGAGGTGACATACTTACTTCCCTACTGGTGATATTCACATGCCATACATAGTTTTATTTGCTGTATAAAAGAAAGGAAAGTTTAAAAAATTAGAGAATTTTCCAATGAAAAGGCAAGCCTTACTAACATTTATGTTGTGGTCAATAATAAAGAATGACAAAAGGTTCAGTATAAATAAAATACTGTGAAGATACTCTTTTATGAATCATGAAATTTGGTCCATGGAGCACAAATCTAACTTTATATGTTTTACAGTCCTGGGATATAATACATACAGTGATACTGAAGTTTTCTGCTATCATTAGAAAAGGTATCTTTCCACACTGTGAAATCCTACATGATTTAGCACTAATTAAGAAGTAAAGTGTCCTATTTTATTTCATTAAAGAAAAATAATTGTTTTGTTTGGCCCAAAATGGCAAGTTATTATCGATGATTATGAACTATTTTGAACCTAATAAAGCTGTTTTGAATTTGAGTTCATTTTTTTTCTGCCAGTTCTTCTGGGACATGAACTCAGTGACTGGGTGCTGCCCTGTGGCTTTATAACTCTTAGCTAACATTCTACTGCTTGAGCTACAGCTACAGTTTTTTTTGCAGGTTTGTTTTTCACTGGTTGAGATAAGAGACTCACGGACATTTTTGCACCAAATGGCTTCAAACCATAATCTTCAAATCTCAGCCTCCTGAGTGCTTGGATTACAAGTGTGAACCATCAGTGTGTGACTTTTGTTTTGCTATTTCATAGTAAATTTTCTCAAATGAGCCTAGAAAATGTATCAATTTGTGCTTCTATGAATGAGTGAAAGCATTTATTTCTTCTGTGAAGTTTCACAAACTAAAGAAGATTTAAGAGTCCTTTTTTTCAGATCTGAGAAGCAAACTAAGGTCCTGACACTTGCCAGCAAGTGCTCTTCCATTTAGCAAAATCTCCAACACTAAAATCAGGATTCCTAACTCTAAATAACACAGGATTCAGAGACTCAGAGGAAACTAGTTTGTTGACCACTGAATAGAATAAAAACAAATCACAAGATGAAAGTTCATGAAGGCTGAGAAAATGTAAGCTCAGACAAATAACTCTGTTCTTCTCCCTGCTTCCTGTCTTCACCATTTTTAAACCAGTCCTGGAGCTTGAACTCAGAGTCTGGGCATTTTCCTGAGCTTTGTTTGCTTAAGTCTAGCACTCTACCACTTGAGCCACAATGTACTTCTAGCTTTTTCTGTTTATATCTTACTGAGGAATCAAACCCAGGGCTTCATGGCTGCTAGGCAAGCACTCTCCCACTAAGCCATATTCTCAGCCCTCACTTTTTATTCTTGAGACAAGATATTCAACTTCAACTCAAGCTGGACCATGTCCATTGTTTTTAGTATTAATTCACTTAGGAGAATATGCGGTGTACAGTTTGCTTGTACCAATGTCTGCCATCTAATTATTTCTTGGTGTAGGCCTCTAAGTTGGGTAGTGTATGATTTCAGTTCTTCAGTTTCACAGTGGTAGAGATAAAAGTGTGTTTTCTGAAAAAATTCTTAGTGATGTTTGAGGTCTAAAAATGTCATAGCATGAATTAAATCCTTGGTGTTTATGGAATTTTTGTCTACACTTATTATAATTTATTTGTTATTAACAATTTTAATTTATATTACAAAGGTAATATATGGAGGATTTAGTTACATTTGACTGATAGATTTAGAGTGATCCTTTACCTATGGAGGGAGTCACAATCCAGAGACCCTTGACATAGATGATAATCCTAGGAGTAGCAATAGGTCAACTGCAATAATTACAAGAAACTGCATTTATTTTTGTATTGGTCCTAGGCATTAATCAAGGCCTGAGTAGTGCCCTAGAATTTTTTTATTGTAACTAAGACTATTACCTGATGATTTTAGCACATAAGAAAAAATATACTCATGTGGCTGACATACATAGACTTATTATTGGGCCCCGTATGGCCTTCAAAATGCATGGAACACTTCTTTCCCCAAAAGAGATGGAAGTGGTTCTGTGTCTCAAGGGGTAGAGCAACAGCCTTGAGAGAAGAAGCAAAAGCATCGTGCCAATTCACTTAGTTCAAGTCTCCGTATTGTTATACATACACCAGTGTGTGTGTATAACACACACACACACACACACACACACACACACACACACACACACACACACACACACACACAGGAGAAAAAAGAAAAGTAAAAAACCCTGATAAGGTAATTAAGACACCTAATATAATAAAGAGGAGAAAACTTGAGGATTCATTTCTGTATTATTAGATTATTAAACAGGTGATTTAAAGTATACAGATATAGCTGGGTCACCAGAGTTTCATTCTTGTTAATCTCTGTGTGTGTGTGTGTGTGTGTGTGTGTGTGTGTGTGTGTGTGTGTGTGTGTGTGTGTGTGTGTGTGTGTGCGTGTGTGTGTGCCTGTGTGGGCTCACATACCTCAGTACTAGCACTTGAATTTAAGCCCTTATTCTCTTCCTTAGCTTTTTCTCTCCAGGTTGATTATTCTCCACTTAAGCTATATCTCCAGTCTGGCTTGCCTGTAACTCTAGCTACTTAGGAGACTGAAACCTAGAAGACTGTAGTTTGAAGATCCCTAAAGCAGAAAAGTTGTAAGATTCTATCTCCAATTAACCAGAAAAAATAATGAGACCAGAGTCATGGCTCAGTAATTTTTCTGAGGTAACCGTGGACCTTTCCTTCCTTTTTTCAGTGCTTATGTAACATACAGAGTCATATAGCTGTGTAATACACTCAACTTATAGACATATATGAGCATGTATATGTTTTCATAATATGTACATTAAAAGAAATACATGTTTTTGTTTCTATGATCAGGCCACACATCTCCTAGAAGGTGTTGAGTTCATCTCGCACCCACTGTTGTGCATATGCTATTATTCTAGAATGAGCAAGTAGTAGAAAAAGGCAGGATTTGTAGCACATAATTATCAGAATATCTTTCTTGCTGTAGAATCTGTATGTGTACACATGCACGTTGTGTACATAGATTAAATTCGTTTCTTTGCACGTTAGAGAAATGTTAGCTAGCCCTGTTTTTAGCAGTTACTTTTGAATGAATATCATGAGTTCCATAGGTTGTGTTAGAACGCAGGGTTAGAATGCCTCTTATTACATACCTACATACCTGGACGCACAAATGCTTACTCATTGATTGAGAATGGGATTGTTTATTTTTTTCCAGTTGTAGTGCTTGAACTCAGAATTGAGCACTGTCCCTTAGTTTCTTTTGCTCAAGGTTAGTGCTCTTCCACTTGAGCCACCTTTTCTGTTTATTTGGTACTGAGGAATCAAACCCAGGGCTTCATGCATACTAGGCAAGCATTCTACCACTAAACTGCATTTCCAGCTGAGAAGGGGATCTTGATAATTGTTTCCTATGCAATCTTGGACTCTGCTTTCCAAGTAAGCATTTTATAGGGGTGAGGACTACACTAATAGTAATTTTTAAATTTTTATATATTTCATTTTTCCCCTTTTTATTGGTAGTACTGCACCTAAAAGTGGTTCATCCTGTGTATCAGGATGTGTGGAGTGATGGAAGAGATGAGTCTCATAAAGATACCTTGTTTGAATATACGAAAATTTCATAATCAAATCCCTTGGAAGAATGTGTGCTAATCAAAAAGTGAGAAAAAAATCACTACAGCTTTATGTGGTATTTTTCTTAGCTCATATGCTAGTAGGTGTTTTTTTTAATTTTGAAAGTAACAGATTTTTGGTTGTATATAAATGTCATAATTCAAATCTAGGGTTTAAATTTTTCTCCCCAATCCATCTGCATAACCGTATACCCCATTCCCCAAAGAATTCCATTGTCAGATATATATTGCCAGAACCTTTCCCATGCATATACAAATATCTATGTCCATGAGTATAAAATACACACATTACCGATTATATCATATATAGGTTGCTTCTCACTTGAAAGCGCATCCTGTGGTGTTCAATGTATATGTCATATTGTACAGAATTAATCAGCCTGTACATGATCAGCGGCAATTTCAATGGTTTTATATTATTTTAGACACATCTCATTCCTGCTAATGTTTTTCCACTAGTGAAGTACAAGAATATCATTGAAGCATAAAGGAAGTGGCTAGTTTCCCATGCTCTCCCCTCCCCCGCCATTCTAATTTGTGATAGAGACTGCCAAAGAAGTATGGCTATAAATTCTTTTTAAAAATTAAGGACATTCTGTCAAGAAGCTACTCTCTTTTAAGAGAATGTGAAATTCAGTAGGAGTTAACATTTGTGAGCATTAAATATTGACATATGACTGTGTTTTCTAATATATAATTAACGTGTGTGTGTGTGTGTGTGTGTGTGTGTGTGTGTGTGTGTGTGTGTGTGTGTGTGTGTGTGTGTGTGTATGTACTGAACCTGAAGGTGAATTCAGTGCCTGAGTGCTGTCCTGGAGCCTTTGTACTTGAACCACACCTCCATTTCCTATTTGTGGTGTTTAACTTGAGATTAAGATTTCCTGCTTGTCCTGACTTGGATAATCACATCTCAGGCTCCTGAGTAATTAGGATTACAAGCCTGAGCCACAGATGGCTAGCCATTATAATCCTCTGGTTCTCAGAATGACACTTCTCTTTTTTTGCTTCAAAAACTGGCAGTGGCTACTTGATTGGCCTGGATAGGAACATCTTCAGGGAATGTGGTCGGGGTTTTAGAATAGAATGCAAGTAATACCTTCCCCAGCAGCTAAAATCCATCCTCATTACTTCTAAATAAAACTTATAAATTGAGAAATTTGCTTTCACACTTGAATTTCTATTAAACATATTGCCTTATTATTGCACAAAATAATGGACTCCATTATATTTTCATATATTTTTATAATATTCACTTTCATCATCCACTTTTGCCTGTCTCCTCCCATTCTTCCCCCGTTTTTACATTTTTCCCTGTCTCCTTCCCTCTCTCTTGCCCTCTCTCTATCTTTTCTCCCTCTCTCTTTTCCTCTCTCATTCTCTGCCTGCCTCTCTGCTAGTATTTGCTTTTCACTTTTTGCCTGCATTCCACCTTTTAAGCAAAGCTTCAAGTTCTGGCTTTATGCAGGTGAATTGGAATTAAGATTTTTAGCCAGGCACCGGTGGCCCTCACCTGTAATACTAGCTACACAATATGCTGAGATCTGAGGTTCTGGCTTCAAAGCCAGACCAGGCAGGCAAGTCCATGAGACCCTTATTTCTAATTAATCACCAGAAAACCAGAAATGGCTTTGTGGCTCAAGTGGTAGAGTGCTTGCCTTGAGCTGAAGAGCTGATGGGTAGTGCCCAAGTCCAGGGATCAAGCCCCATGACTGACCAAAAATAAGTAAATAAAACATTTTCATAGATTTTTCTGTCAAAACATGATCATAAATTAAATTTATTCACAAAGATACTATAAAAATTTAATTTTGTTGGGCAATTAACAACTATTTAAATTATTTTTGACAAATTATAATGAATCATGCTTTATGAATCTCATCTTATTCTGAAATATTATAAAAACAGTAGAGTTCTTCTACAGGATTCCAACCTAAAGGGAAGCCCTGTTCCATATCAGAAGTATATATCAACCATTTCTTTCTCCTGTACTCACCTTATCTTACATCTACTCATTTATTATTTTTATTTGTCAATTATCTTTAAGTAGTTGTACAAAAGAAGTGCCATGTAACAAAGCAGTTTATGAAAACAGTGCGTATTGATCCATGCCACCCTTTCAACATACAACCCCCCGACACACCCCTTCCCTTACTTTTCTTAGTTTTGTGGTATATGCAATGAATTCCTTTTTAGAAAAGTAATTTAGTTTATAATTATTATAAAGAGGTTGTGTAGAGGGATTTCAATTTAATGAAACAGATAAATACATTACCTTTCATACAGCATCTTCTGTTCCCTCACTCTCATCCAATGAGCTCATTTACATTCTGTCCCTTCCTCCCTTCATTTGTCTACCCTTTACATACCCTCCTCTTTAATGTACCCAATTCTTGGTATTGATATTTTCAGGCTTTGACCTAGTCTTTCTAAAGGTTATAGTATTTGGGCCACATTGGCAGCAGCGATGGTGGAGCAGGAAGGCTCCCAGAATGAAGACAACAATCACATGCAAGGTAAACTGCGTGGAGAAGGGCACGCCAGAAGTACTGGACCCTCTTCTTCAGGTACATGTCACAGAGTAAGCCCTCTGGGGCTCAGGAGTTCATGTGCTCGGGAGCACACTCCTGTTCTTCCCTCATGGCCAGCAAAAAAGCACAGCAGCACTGTCCATGTTGGTGTTGGAGTCCTCAAAGAAGGCAGAAGTGGATGTAGTGTCTGGCTAGGATGTTCAGTTTGATGGACCCCACTGATCCAGAGCCTTGAAGTGTTCCAGTTGGGGTTCCTGGAAACAAGGGCCACCCATGGTTCCATTTGTTTTGGGCATTGACTGTGAGGAAAGCGAGAACTACTGGGAACCTTGATACTACTTTCTACACTCCACAGTGTTGGCTCTGCCAACATGCTGGTGGAGGACTCCATGGCCCAAAGCTTCCCAGGCAAGTGGACATGCTCGTGCCCCAGGCAGTGCTGCAGTTTCTCTATTGGAAAAACAAAAGCAGGTCTGTGGTCTTCATCATGTATGCATAGAAGTACCATCCAACAAACACGGGTCACCCTCTGTCCAATCCCTGCTCCACTTCATCTGGTTTCTGCTGTGAACCATGGAAGACGCCAAGCTGACCGTATTCATGGTGCTGTGTTAGTAGTGCCAGCCCTCCCTGTGCAGGCACCTGATGCATGACAAGTATCTCAACAGGACAGAACAGGACAGGACAGTTCTCCCTTAGGGTGCACCCAAGCTTTCGTCTTCCTATGGTGGTGCTAGGCCACCTCCTGGCCTCCATTATTTACTCTATCACCTAAAATGTTCTTTCTTATTTATGCTCTATGTATTAAAATTTTCTTCAAAGACAAGATAAACTGTTCATGGCTTTCATACTCACTGCTCTAAATCCTGAGATGCTTACATTATGCCATTCTGCTTTGAGTAAAGACCCTCCAAATGGATTTTATAGAACCTTTCAAATGTTATACAAAAAATAAGGACTAAGTAAGTGATGAATAAAGTACTTAATGGTTAGAAGACTCAATGTCCTGAAACAATTCGCCTTAATTGCTCAGTACATGGAATAAAATTCCAGACAAAATTCAGCTCGGTATTTTTTTAAAGAAACTTTTAAGGGCTGGCAAGGTGGCTCAGTGGTAGAGTGCTTGCCATGCATGCATGAGGCCCTGGGTTCGATTTCTCAGCACCACATAAGCAGGGGAAAAAATCCGGAAGTGGCGATATGACTCAAGTGGTAGAGCGCTAGCCTTGAGCCTAAGAGCTGAGGGACAGCGCCCAGGCCCAGAGTTCAGGCCTACGACTGGACCAAAAAAAAAAAAAAAAAAAAAAAAGAAACTTTTAAGAGGGCAGCTACTATTTCTTACCTTTCTAAAGAAGTATTTTTGTATAATCAAAATGATCTCTTCAAAGTTTTAGGAAAAGTCAATAATAAATTCATCAATGCCTAGAGTTTTCTTTATTGGAATGCATTTAAAAGTACATTAACGAAATATGTGTAGATTCTGTTTGTTTTTCTCTTTCTTCCTTAAGTAGGTTTGATACATTTCATTTTAGCTAGTACTCTACCCACTAAGCTATGCCTTTAATGCATAATTTCGGGTTACTTAAAATGCCAGAAAAGATAATAGTAATAATAATTTTATTAAGACCTTCACCCATCTAGATACCCATGTTTGGTTTGTTTGGGTTTGTATTCTATCAGTATATTTGTATTTCATAAGGTTTGTTTTTGTTTTTGTGCTGTTCCTTGAGCTTGAAATCAGTACCTTGCCCTCTCGAAACTGGACATTGTTAGCACACACCGGTAATTCTAGATACTCAGAGAGCTGATATCTGAGAATCCCGGTTTCAATCCAGCCCAAGAAGGAAAGACAAAGGGTTTCTTATCTCTAAATAATCCCCCAAATAAATTTCCAGCATTTTGGGTGTTAATTGGAGATAGGAGTCTCACAGATTTTTCTCCCCTGGTTGGCTCTGAAACAAAATCTTCATCTCTTTGCCTCCTGGGTAGCTAGGATTTCAAGCCTGAACTTGCACTCTTTTATTCTTCTATTGTCTTCTATTCTTCTTTTGCTCCCCTATGAATATTTAAGAATCACTTTATTAAGAGGTTTAAAAATCCTGCTTTTGAACACAGCAGAGAACATCAATGAAAACAAAAGCTGTGTCTGCTCAAGGGTAAAACACCGCCCTTGAGGGAAAATGCATAAGTGAGAAGGTAAGGTCCTGAGTTTAAACCCCAATATCAGCACTCAAAAACGTTGTTTTCCTTGAGCTTTATATTAAATTGCCCAGAAAAACAGCATTGTAGTAATATTTAGCATTACTATTACAATCATCAGCTATATTTATTGATGTTATTCCTTTATTTTCCTAAATTTTACTTACACATTTATATCCAGTAATGGAAAGACAAGATTACTGTTTCACAAGTATTTATGGCAGTTGAATATATGGATGAGAGGTGCATAAAAGTAGTTTGGATTGAAAATAGATATTTGCAAGCTCTTCACATAAGGAAATGATAATTGAAGAAGCTGTGAGCATGTATAAAATAAGCTACAGAAACCAGCAAGGAAAGATAAGGCATGATTCTGGAGAGCAAACAATTTTGGAAGAATAGAAAACAAGGAAATTATGTAGCTTTTGGTAAGAACTTTGTAACCCACCTACAAAGTAGACACATTTGATCCCTTATTACTAGTAAAAGGCATTTCAGTTAACTTTATTTTACAAAGTTAAACATTATTAACATTTAATTTTAACTCTTTTAGTTAAGCAATTAGTGTAGCCATGTGCCAGTAGCTCATGCTTATAATTCTAGCTATTCAGAGGGCTGAGATCTCCAGATCCCAGCTCAAAGTCAGGTTGGACAGGAAAGTCAGTGGGATTCTTCTCTTCAATTAACCACGAGAAAATTAGAAATGGCACTGTGGTTCAATGTGGCAGCAATAGCCTTGCTATTAATCTCAGAGATAGAACCCAGGCCCTGAGTTCAAGCTTTCTGAAATGATTCTTAAAATACTTGTTCTCAGTAATTCTTTAACTTGCCTAGAAGAAGGTTTTAAACTTTGGGTTTTTTTTATTTCATGTTGTCAGCATGATTTTTTAAGATATGCAGATAAAAAATAGTATTTATATTCATGTGGAGCACATGGGCAACAAAGATGGCGCTGAGAGTGAGTTGAGTGGGCAGTGGAAATCAAAACGAAGGTGAAGGTTACCCCCTCTGACTCGGGTGTCCCTGACTCTCCTAGGCCCCTCCCTATTCCCCTGATTCAGAGTGGGGTGGTATGGTGCCCTCCGTGACCTGCAAGAGAGATCTGTAAGACTCGGACCCCTACCAGCCTTCCATGGAGAGGCCGAGGGCTGGGGAAGTAACCTACTCGGAGGCCTGCCCTTTAATGAAGTGCCACTTGGGAGCCTGGACCCTTGGCCACAGGATTCACTTCCCCAAGCATATCCAGTCAATCTGGCACCTGGAGCTAACAGGCCATTGGAATGGGATCCAGGGCAAGCTAAGGACCTTAAAGAGTTCCACAAGACGTTGGTGGAGGATGGCCCAAACTCTCCTTGGGCCCTTACCCTATTATAGGACATTGATTATCACCTGTGTGTCCCTAAGGACTGGCTAGATGTTGCCAAAGCTGTCCTCAATAGTTCTCAATTTATTAAATGGTGTGCTTTCTTTAAGGAGGAATGCAGATTGCGAGCAGAGAATAACCGGCAGGCTTAACCCATGATACCTATTACTTTTGCCATGTTAACAGGGACAGGGGAAGGGTACTCCACTGGCGTCCAAAAGGCCACAATACCTGGCCTGTACCATGACCAGGTGATGCAGGCTGGACTTGCTGTTTGGTACAAACTGGATGATGGGCCCACTGAGACCCCCATAGCAGGAGTGAGGCAAAAACCTGGTGCACTTCTAGCTGAGTTTGTAGACTGATTCCAAAAGAGTATAAACCACAAGCTGCCCACAGGGAACCTATGAGATCAGTTTGTAAAGCTGCTGGTCTGGGAAAGAATGAATGCAGACCACCGCATGGCCTGTGCAAGATTGAGAAAGAGTACCCTGAGCAGATGGGTGGTGGCCTCTCAGGATGTGTGAATGCAACAGCACCAGTCCCAATCACTAGCTTTAGCCTTACTGGCTTAGACATCTGCAATGAGGCTATTACCCAGGCATTGGCAGCCCGGACCAAGAAACCCTAAGACCATTGGGGAGAGAACTTGTTTTAAATGCAGGCAGGAGGGGCACTTTAAGAGGGACTGTTTAAAACAATCCCCTGCCAAACGGCATGGGGGGGGGCAGAATCACTCCCTACACCCTGCCCCAGGGGCAGGAAGGGATTCCATTGGAAAAAAGTATTGTCGATGCAAGTTTGGTTTAGATGGCCAGCCTTATATAGGTGGAGCAGTGGCCATTGACCAACCTAAACTTGTAGCCCTCTACCTTTTGGTAGTGGAACAGATAAATGTTGGGCACATATGCCCTTCTATGAGTCCTTAGAACACTCCTGTATTTATTATTCAAAACGACTTTGGGGCTTGGCATATGCTCCAAGATCTATGTAAGGTAAATGAAAGAATGGAGCTAGTAGGAACGCCCCTAAGAGGCATGCCCTGGACTCCTGCTATATGTTCAGAATATACCTCAGTTGTCATTGATATTAAAGACAGTTTTTTTTCTATCCCCCTACATCCAGATGACTGCAAGAAGCTTGCTTTCTGCATCCTTTTTCTTAATTTTTCCCAGCCTGACCGGAGGTTTCAATGGATAGTGCTGCCACAGGGAATGGCCAATAGCACGGCCTTTTGCCAATAATACTTGTCCACACTTTTAGGGCCCATGCTGGGTTCAGATACCTCCCTTGCTTATGCCTACATGGATAATATAATTTTGGGGCACCAAGACCTGGGAAGCCTGGAGGGCCTTCTGGCCCAGGTTCTCACCATGTTGAAAACGCGGGGTTTTACCATAGCCCTCAATAAAATTCAAAAGGTATCTCCTTTTAATGTGCTCAGAACCCATCATATCTTGACTCAGGCCAGCCCCCTTAAGCATTTGCTGGATTTTCCAGTCTCGCTAACTTTAACCCAACTTCAGAGTCTTTTAGGGGAATCAATTGTCTGTTGCCATGGGTTCTCGTCCCTACAGATAGTCTTGTGACCTTATTTGCCCGACTAAAAGACAGGACACCACAAGAAGTTATTACAATTACAGACAGTCATCGGGCAATATTTTTGTGGTTCCAAAAAGCCCTGGATGAAGTTTCCCTGAGGAGGTATTCTATTTTTGAACCCATTTCCTTTTGGTTGTTTGCAGGTGTCACATAAATTTCTGCAGTTTTAACTCAAAAGGGGGAGCCATTCGAGTGGGTTCACACTCCCCTGGGGGGCACACCTCAGGTGTACTCTCAGGCAGACCAACTTGCAGATGCTATTGTCAAGGGAAAGACCCAAGCCCAAAGGCATTATGGCCTTCATCATCACTCCATTGTTTTTTCTTTTCAGATGGCAGACATTGAGTTGTTCACTCGAGCCAATGCTCATCTTGCTCTTTCATTGGAGGGATTTCTAGGCCAAATTGACCGCCATTATGGGCCATCCAAATGGACTGTCTTGTTATGGCAACTTCCTCTAAAATGCCACCTCTATTTTCTCATACGCCTATTCCTGGCACTCTCCATGCTTTTACTGATGGAGGTAAAGCAGGCTCTGTGTATGCAGCCTTTGAGGAATAACAAAACACCCGGAGTCAACAAAGATTTAAACCTTGCAAAGGGACAGCACAATATAAAAATGCTTGCTGTAATTATGGCACTCCAGGTCATTCAAATACCTTTTAATTTTTATTCTGATGGCCTATATATGATTAACTTGCTCCCTCATTTTCCCCAAGCGCATATTAAGCTGGATGAAAACCCTATTTCTCCTCTTATGGTTACCCTTAAGGGTCTATTAGAAGGATGCGGAGCCCCTATTCATATTCAATACATATTCAACATTTGAGAGGGCATTCAAAACTTCCTGGTTTTTTATCCCTAGGCAATAATTGGGTAGACCAGTTTGCTACTGGCTCACAAGCATTATTGTTACAAGAGGCTACCTGTTTGCATGATTTAACCCACATTAATTGGAGAGGTCTTCAACATAGATTTCCTTAGATTCCTGTAAAGGACCTCAAAAGAATTGTACATACCTGTAAAACATGCCAGCTCTTCTTAAAAATATCCCCATTACAACCACCAGGGGTAAATTCCAGAGGACTTAAACCTAACGTCCTCTGGCAAATGGATGTTACTCATTTCCTAGCCTTTGGTAAGTTTCAATATATCTTTGTATCTATAAATACCTACTCAGGAGCATGCTGGGCCACAGCACATACACATCTTCTTCAATGCTTTGGCACCTTGGGTCTACCAGCACAAGTTAAAACAAAAAATGGACCCTGTTTTGTTAGTAAAGCAATGTCAGAATTTTTTTAACAAATGGCATATTAATCATTCTGCAGGAACTCCCTATAATTCCCAAAGTTCAAGTAATTATAGATAGAAATCTCCAGTGACTTTAAGAGCAATCATTAAAACAAAAAAGGGAGTTAGCCCCATATGTAGTTATAGGTAGCTTTGTTTACCATTACCATTTTAAACTTTTCAAAAGGGGCAACTGAATCCAGATTTCAGAAGCACTGAGGACCACCAAACCTTAAGGAAAGTCAGATGGAAGGATCCCCTGCCCTGACACAACAATGGAGAGGACCTGACCCCCTAGATACCATGAGCAGGGCCTTTGGATGCGTTTTTCCCATAGGGGAGAAAGCCTCCATTTGGATCCCTGCCAGGAACCTTAACTATTTACCCATTTTCTCTATACAGGAGGATGCCCAAGATAAACTAACCAACAAGGAAAGTAAAACAGCTATGGTGGCTGAGGCTTGTGTATAA
Source organism: Dipodomys merriami (assembly GCF_024711535.1). Taxonomy (NCBI): domain Eukaryota; kingdom Metazoa; phylum Chordata; class Mammalia; order Rodentia; family Heteromyidae; genus Dipodomys; species Dipodomys merriami. The sequence continues at coordinate 239,891 of NW_027202275.1, read as the reverse complement.
AAGAGGGAAAGCAAAAAGATAATTACTAACCATCCCCAAGGGCAACCAGCGCTTGAGAAGGTCTTGTGTTCTCTAACAATTGCAGATGGTGATATTCCAACTGTTGGCTGTCCTGACCTTCCCAGTCCCAGCAATGGCCCTATGGAATCTGCATCGATCTCAACGTGTGACCTGTGCAGTGATCAGCTCTGGCAATGCAGAAATAATCAAATAAATTGTCTTTAGAACTTTTTCAAACCCACAGGGAAATACCCGGATTAGAACAAGCCCCACCTTTGGACTCTGAAGAGGCAAAGATTGCTATCCCATCCCTGACTAATGTTAAAGGACTGCTAATGACATTTCTCGGCCTGGTAATGCTTTTGCTGATGGATTTTCTATGCCTCCTTGCATTATATGTGCACTGCAAAACTCTTACGAGCTCAGCCAGCCAGTTACATAAGATCAAGATCAAAGTGAATGAATTTCCCCCGAGAGGAATCGCGGCCAGAGATGGGTAAGAGCGGGTGTCAGTCTGACCAACGTAAGACAGGGCCATTAGCTTTGCTCCGAAGAAGTTCCCAATGATGGGTAAGGCAGCAACGCAATCCACCCAACCTATGACAGGCAGGTTCTCTTCTTTAAACAAAGACAGGGTGTTGGGAACTGACAGTAAAGCTCAAAGGTCATCTTGACCCCTGTGCTCACTTAAAGGCACATACAAGGAACTGGCTTAGATAAACCACACCAGGTGAATGGAACTGCTTTGCTATGTCTGCAGTTTGATTTAAATTTTCCTTGTTTTTCTGGACTATAGTAGAATGGCCTGAGTATAGGGGCCCACGAGAATGCACCTTGCCGCATGTATGGAACTCCCAATACCCAGGCTGGTCCCATGTTCGGAAGAGGACAACCTTATGAGATAGTGACTTTTATATATGTTCAGGAATTAATTGAACTGTTTTGGACATTTCTAACTGTGGTGGAGCTGATGTTTATTACTGTGCTAGGTTGGGATGTGATGTAACAGGGACAAGCTCTTGGATCATGCAGAAGGGCCCTCCCTATCCTTGTCTGCCAAATCTCGCCCACCAGACTTGCCTCAAACCTCCTGCATGGCCAATGCTATTCTTTCCAATGTAATCCTGTTAAAATAACCTTTACAGTAGAAGGAAAAGAATTACTAACTGGGAGATGGGTCTGCCATTAAAACAAATAAAGGGGAATCTGTGGAGCACGTGGACAGCAAAGATGGCACTGAGAGGAAGTTGACTAGGCAGAACCCAATTTGCTGTAGAGCAAATTGGGCAGCAAAGATGGCATTGAGAGGGGTTGAATGGGCAGAGCCCCATTTGCTTTACCTTCAGTGCATAACCAGCCTGTGGAAAATAAGGTGCATGATAGGGTGTGAACTTTACAGTAATTGGTTCCTTTTCCTTCCCTCCCATGCCACTGGGTCTTTTTTGCTTTAAAAAGTGCTTGCTGTGTGTTAATAAACGAGTTTTACTACTTGACTTGACTCCCCGCTGCTTCTAATTGTCTCCCAGGCTAAGCATGGCTGGGGAATGGGCGAGCGACCGCATTCACCATTCCTCAGACCCTGTCCATCTTTGTGGGATGGACAAAGACCCAACATAGTCATAATTGGTTTGGTTTCCTTTGTATTACAAATTGCCTCTACACCCAGAGATCAGCTGTAAAGCAGATGGCCAAATCCTGGCTCGTGGCAATGAAGATGGATTTGTGTTTCGTTTATCAAATAAACAAACTTATGAAATGGTAGCCTTTATATATAACACCTTAATAGTAACCATAAAATTATTATTAATATTAATATTATTATTATTAAGTTTTGTCAGTTGTTGTAATTGAACTGCGGGCCTGGGCGCTGTCCCTCAGCTCTTCAGCTCAAGGCTAGTGTTACCACTTGAGCAACAGTGACACTTCACATTTTCTTTACCTTTAATTGGAGATAAGAGTCTCACAGACCCTCATTTCTCAGCCTCCTTAGTAGCTGGGATTATAGGTGTGAGCCACTGGTGCCCGGCAGTAAAATTCTTTTGGAAAAGAGAAAACCCATGATTGTACTTTTAAAATATCACAATTTGGCAAGTGTATCTGTAACATAAGTTGTATCAAGAAACCATAGGCAACTATCAGTTTTAGGTCTACTATGTCTTGTCGAATGCCAGATATTATTTCATTAATTTATTTTACTTTTTCCTACAAAGTTCATTATGAATGTCCAACAGCACAATTTTCTAGTGAGTATAAAGAACTCTTCAACATATTTATTCCAACAAACAGCATTTTGCACCTTTTTTTAACTTTGACGATCCTAGAGCTTGAGATCAGGGCCTGGGCAATCTCTCTGAGGTTATTTTGCTCAAGGTTATCATTCTACTAACTGAGCCACAGCACCACTTCCAGTATTTCTGCTTATGTCACACTGAGGAATCAAATAAAATGTTTTATGCATGCTAGGCAAGCATTCTAAAACTAACCACATTCCCAGTCGTTGGGACTTTTGTTGTTCTTGTTGTTTTAAGATAGAGTTTTTCTATGTGTCTTTCTGTTGGCCTAAAACTTAGGCTGGTCTCAAGCTAATTTCTAAATCAGCCTCTCAAGATCGGAGATTACAAACATGGACCACCATATTCAGCTCAGGATTCCTTGTGAGAGAATAGTATTTTCAGAAATAAAGTTATTCTGTCTTCCTTGGACTGAATATCGTTTTGTATTTGGCCCTATTGTCACATTTCTTGTACTGATGTTTCTCCTTCTAGATCAATAGAAATAGTTCAGGTTCCCATCTTGAAACTGTGTCACCCAGCAACATCATAATCTTGTGCACAGCAGTAGCTGGCATCATGAGTATGGCAGCCAGTTGGAGCTCAGTTATTTGATGAACTTGGGCTCCAACAATTCATTCATTTGTGTGTACCGTCTAAAAACTGTCATAGGTAATTTTGATTTATTCCATCTTGTTCTCAGCCACTTGCCATTCTGATCTTTGTATGTTTAAATTCTGTTAATCATTAATTACTATTACCTGCCATTTTCAAAAGTAACATATATGTCTTACTTTAAAATTCATTCAAACATGTCAAAAATGTTAATATAGTTGCTGTCCACCAGTGGCTCATATTTTACCTCTTAGCTACTGAAGAGGCCAAAAACGGAGGATCCTGGTTTAAAGCAGCCTAAGCAGAATAAGCAGAGATAGGTCTCCAATTAAGAAACCAAAATCCTAGTCTTAAAGCAGGAAATAGGTTGGATAGGATGAAAGTAGAGAGAGAAAAAAAAGAAGAAAGAGAAAGGGAACAAAAAGAGACCAGAAAAAATAGAAAGGTAAAAATTAAAAATATTGTACAGATTCGAAACCAAACTATTCAGAGAAGAACATGAATATAATGAGATAAGGGGAGGGATATAAAGGAGATGTGAAAAACTTAAAAATTAAAATACTTAAAATATTATATAGGTATAGAGATAGTACTGCTATTAAGGAATTTAAGTCTAAGAGGTTTTGAATTGAGTAATAAATTTGTGGATTAAGTGTGTGCACAATGGGGGATAAGGTCTAATAATCGACTACAGTTATATCTGAGGATGTGCAGAACAGCAATTAAGTCACATAAAGAAGAACAAAAAAGAAGAACAGGTAAAAAGGATAAGAAAGAAAGAAAAAAGATAAGAAGTTCAGTTGAGCTAAACAAGAAACATAACAAAACAAAACAAAAAACAAAAAAAGAAAGAAAAACGCACACACACTTATACCCGTAAAATAAAATTCTAAGAGAAAAGAAAATTACTAGAAAAATTTTTTTTCAAAAAAGGTAAAAATTAAAGATTAAAAAAATTTAGAAAAAAACAATTTTTAATCAAAGGTACAAGAAAAAAAAAAGTTCTTTGATTTTTTTTGGGAGGGGTGGGAAAAATCCTGTGTCTCCCTGTTGTCCATAACCAGCCTCCTGTTGGAGTCTCTGGTCTGCTTGTGTTCCTGTGGCTTGGTTGGTTACTTAAGTCAGTTTCCTTGAACAGGCATAAAAATCCTCTGCGATCCTCTTTCCCAGGTTAGTTCAATGGGAGAGAGATCTGCTTTGAGATGGAATAGGAGAAAACCTAGGTCTCCTTGGCGCAGGCCAAAATTTTCTTAATAGAGACCCGGAAACACAACAAATCAAAGAAAGGTTGGACAAATGGGATTGCATAAAGTTGCAGAGCTTCTGCATGGCAAAGGACATAGTTAGCAAGATCAATAGAAAGCTAATGGATTGGGAGGAGATCTTCACTGGCCACACAATGGACAAGGGTCTCACATCTAAAATATACGTGGAATTCAAAAAATTAAATCCCCCAACAACAAATCCTCAAAGAAACAACTGCCCAATAAATAAGTGGGCTAATGACTTAAAGAGAAACTTCTCTGATGACGAAAGAAGGATGGCCAATAGACACATGAAGAAATGCTCAACCTCCCTAGTCATAAAAGAAATGGAAATCAAAACAACATTGAGATACCACCTCACCCCACTTAGAATGGCAAAAATCAAGAACTCTAACAACAAGAGATGCTGGAGGGGATTTGGACAGAAGGGAACCTTAAATCATTGTTGGTGGGAGTGAGTGTAAACTTGTTCAACCACTTTGTAAAGTAGTATGGAGGTTCCTCAAAAGATTCCTCATAGAGCTCCCCTCTGACCCAGCAGTCCCACTTTTGGGCATTTACCCAAATGTTTACAAACAAGACCATACTAAAGCTACCAGCACAACTATGTTTATTGCAGCATTATTTACCATAGCTAAGATCTGGAACCAACCCAGATGTCCCTCAGTAGAAGAATGGATCAAGAAAATGTGGTATATATGCACAATGGAATTCTATGCCTCCATCAGAAAGTATGACATTGTCCCATTTGTTAGGAAATGGAAAGACTTGGAAAAAATTATATTAAGTGAAGTTAGCCAAGCCCAAAGAAACATAGGTCCCATGATTTCTCTTATTTGCAATATCTAGTATATGTATGAGTCAAGCAGAAAAGGTCAGATAATGTGATGTTAGGAAAATGAACCCTAAGATATGTATTTTAAGTGTTTTTTTTCTTTCATGCATTTGTTAACATAGCTTAAAACCAATAATGCAGTGATACTGAATTTCTCTGTAGTTTATATTGTGCAGCAAAAACATCGATACTACAAAGAATTTCCTTTATATTTCCTGGGAAGAAGCTAAATAAGGATATATACATCTTAAAATCATAAAATAACATTTTGGTCATACTAATGAGATGCCCACATTCAAAATCATTAATAAGTTTATGTAAATATTACAGCTCTCAGATATTCAAATTTTGAAAGTTTTGAAATAAGTCATTCCAAAGTTAAAAACTATAATAAAAATAGTGATTTTAATCAAGTTAAAGATATCCTTTATTGGACCATATACTTTCATAAGAATATATAAATCTAGATAAATACTTATCTTTGAGCATGTGTGTGTTGTGTTTGCACAGATATGCGAGTTCTTGTGGTTCTTTGATATTTATATTGCATTCTTCTCTTTGGTGTGTATTGATTCACGTAATACCAGTTTTGCATAATTCATCATGCATTTAAAAAAGGTAGCCCTCTGTAGGAAAAATGGTGCCATGTGAAGAGCCCATCAGTTTGAAATCGAACAGTGTATCATCATTTATTATTCATTAGGACCACGTTTACACACAGCTTCAAACATCTCCTCAGTGTTTATATTGGAGAAGGGCAAAATGCAAAGATGCGTGTTGTTACCTAATAAATCTCCTCATGCTTTTGACTGACATTATAAGTACCTGACCTTGGAAGAGACCTCTCATCTGGAGTCTTTATATAGAAATGTAGGAGCAGCGTTGACAAGCAAAATGAAACCTTGATACTCTCTGATACTGTTAGCATGGATTAAGCCTCAATATATTACCACAGAGCCTTTCCTTCATTTTTACAAACATATTTCAATTTTACTTCATACTTTGTAAAACTCTTAAATAGAGCCATGATGTAGAGGAATAAAAATACTAGGAAAACAAGAAAAAATAACTAGTGCAATAATAAAGAAGAAGAAGAAGAAGCCACAGGAAAGACAATTTTAAATCAACACAAAATTGCAAGAGGGAAAGATTAGAGTGGCAAGTACAAACCCATGAAATTATAAAGAATGAGGCAACAAAAGTAAATCAAAGAGATGAAAAGTAACATTATTAATTGTCCAGTAGCTTTTCTTCCCACTGTATCTCATTTATCTTTGGAAGGAGTTTAAAGAAAAATCACAATCACTGCGTATATTTTGTTTTTCCACTGTCAGGTTTATTGGCAATGTCTTGTATTTACAGCTATCTTCATGAATCACAGCCAATTATGTACGTGTTTTTTCATTTACAACAAGCATCATCTTTGCAAAACTTTAAACTTTATTCCTTGGTGATTTTTAAATAAAAGCCTGTGCTTTTATTTGCCTGTGGTTTAAGAAACAGACATTGAAGAGTTCATTGTTTCCACACCATGACAAGTTCTATTACTTAAGAATTAGAGTAGATTCCATGCTAATGTTCATATGGCCAAATTGTATATAGTCAAGAAAATAATCTCAGGACATCTTAAAACTTTTTATGGTATTGGGTCTTTACTTATTACATTTCTTTATGATGTATTAAACTGCTGTTAAGAGAGCTATTATTTCCCAAATGCAAAGAAATAAATGATAATTTTACTTAATGATATATCAGACATTAACTCATATTCTATGTTTACTTGAGCAGAAAATAGATATTTAATTTCTCATTGTGACAAAAAATAAACAGTTCATTCTTATATGTACTTTGTTTTTTAAAATATATCACTGAAGATTAAGTTCACCTGAAAATAATGGTAGTCCAAAATAAAATTGGCAGGAATAAGAATAAAACGTAATATTTTGTCCAACATTTTGAAAGAAAGCAGTCTGTTTGATTTCATTAATGCCTTAAAATCTGCAAATGAGTATCATGATTCATCCTCTCTGAATTTCAATAGTCCAATCTAGAAACAATGGAACCTTTCCTCTTTTCTAATCCATAAAAAACCTTCTTGGCAATATTTTTCAAACCGTACACTAAGTCTAATTACTTCTTTCACCTGTAGTGTTACATTTATGTTGAAACCAGAACCTTTCTTTCTTGAATTATTGCAATAGACTTGAATAAGTTCTTTTTTTTGTTGTTTCTCATACTTTTATAAATTCAACAGAACAGACAGAAACTTCTAAGTTGTGATTCTGCTAATTTTTCTCTTCTACTCAAATCTATTTTGTGGCTTGTCATGCATGTAGAATTATAGGTAAGTTGACCTTAACATGAGTTTGACATGTTTTCTCTCATTCTTGTATTTTATGACTTAAGAAACTAACTTCTATGTTGTTTTCTGATCAATACTCCTCCACTGTCTCCCAGCACATCTTTTTAGAATATTCATATCCTAGCTATCAATTTGGTAGTAATGGGGCTTGCATGCAAGGCCTTACCATTGGTAGGGTAGACTTCTACCACTTATCATCAACTCCCAGGCAAGCTACCAATTTTGATTCTTCAATTCCTTGCTCAGGTCTCACTTACACATTGGGAACTGCCTTGAATATGGCATCTCCTAAGGAACTTCATACGCACTGGACCTCAAAAATTTTTTTTAATTTAAATTTTATTTTATTTTATTTGAGAACATGCTGTACAGAGGGGTTACAATTACATTGGCAGGATAATGCATACATTTGTTACCAAGCATTGCAGCCTCCTCCTTTGTTTACCCTTCAACTCCCTTCCCAGCCTCCCCCTTCCCAGCCACCCAATCACACCCTCCCCCCCACACACCGACATTGTAAAGCTTGCTTTGACATGACATTTTATAATTCTCCTTGTTGCAACAGGTCCACCTGAATCCTTAAACGACTTGTTTGTCCCCATCTCCTCCACATGTTATACTGACATCAAATATAGTGAAAGTGGGGGTTACACTGTGGGGGAGGGAAATACAAAGCAACAAAGAAATAATCTTATAAATGCGTTAGAAACACATGCATGAAAGAAACGAAAACATTAAAATACATATTTAAGGGTTCGTTTTCCTAACATCACATTATCTGAACTTTTCTGCTTGACTCATACCTATACTAGATATTGCAAATAAAGGAAACAATGGGACCTATGCTTCTTTGGGCCTGGCTTACTTCACTTAATATAATTTTTTCCAAACCTTTCCATTTCCTAACAAATGGGGAAATGTCATTCTTTCTGATGGAGGCATAGAATTCCATTGTGTATATATACCACATTTTCTTGATCCATTCATCTACTGAGGGGCATCTGGGTTGGTTCCATATCTTAGCTATGGTAAATAATGCTGCAATAAACAAAGTTGTGCTGGTAGCTTTAGTGTGGTCTTGTTTGTATACATTTGGGTAAATGCCAAAAAGTGCAATTGCTGGATCATAGGGGAGATCTATGTGAAGTCTTTTGAGGAACCTCCATACTGCTTTCCAAAGTGGTTGAACAAGTTTACATTCCCACCAACAATGAAGTAAGGTTCCTTGCTGTCCGCATCCCCTCCAGCATCTGTTGTTGTTAGAGTTCTTGATTTTTGCTGTTCTAACTGGAGTGAGGTGATATCTCAATGTTGTTTTGATTTGCATTTCTTTTATGGCTAGGGATGTTGAACATTTCTTCATGTGTCTATTGGCCATCCTTCTTTCTTCTTCAGAGAAGCTTCTCTTTAAGTCTTTCGCCCACTTATTTATTGGGCAGTTGTTTCTTTGAGGATTTGTTGTTGGGGGGTTTAATTTTTTGAGTTCCAAGTATATTTTAGATATGAGACCCTTGTCCGTTGTATGGCTAATAAAGATCTTCTCCCAATCGGTGGGCTTCTTATTGATCTTGCTAGCTATGTCATTTGCCCTGCAGAAGCTCTGCAACCTTATGCAATCCCATTTGTCCAACCTTTCTTTGATTTGTTGTGTTTCCAGGTCTCTATTAAGAAAATTTTGGCCTGAGCCAAGGAGACCTAGGATTTCTCCTATTCCATCCTGTAATGTTTTCAGAGTGTCTGCTTTGAATTCAAGGTCTTTGATCCATTTGGAGATGATTCTGGTGCAGGGTGATATATAAGGATCTACCTTTAGTTTTCTACATGTAGTTAACCAATTTTGCCAGCACCATTTACTGAAGAGGCTGTCTTTCTTCCATTCTATTGTTTTAGCTTCCTTATCGAAGATTAGATGGCTATAGGTCTCTACGTTCATTTCTGGGTTTGCAATTCTATTCCATTGGTCCTGAGGTCTATTCTTATGCCAATACCAAGCTGTTTTGATTAGTATGGCTTTATAGTAGAGTTTGAAATTTGGTATTGATATTCCTCCAGCAGTGTTCTTTCTGTTGAGAAGTGTTTTTGCTATTCGGGGTCTTTTATTGCTCCAAATGAATTTTTGGATTGTCTCTTCTTTTTCCTTGAAGAATGAGGGTGGAATTTTGATAGGTCTTGCATTGAATTTGTAGATAGCCTTGGGAAGTATTGCCATTTTCACGATGTTAATCTTGCCAATCAAGGAGCATGGGAATTTTGCCATTTTTTAAGTTCTGTGTTGATTTCCTTTTTCAAGATTTTAAAGTTTTCATCATAGAAGTCCTTCACTTCTTTAGTTAAGTTAATCCTAGGTATTTTATTTTTTGTGGGGCTATTACAAATGGAGTTGCTTTCCTAATTTCAGTAACATTTTTCTCATTGTTGGCATACAGAAAAGCCATTGATTTTGGGGGTTAATTTTATAACCTGCTACTTTGCCAAAGTTTTGAATCAGCTTGAGTAATTTGGGAGTGGAGTCTATGGGATTCTTTAAATACAAGATCATGTCATCTGCAAAGAGGGAGAGTTTTATTTCTTCTTTCCCTATATGGATCCCCTTTATGTCTGCATCTTGTCTTATTGCTGTAGCTAGGCATTCTAATACTGGATTGAAGAGAAGTGGAGAGAGTGGGCATCCTTTTCTTGTTCCTGAGTTAAGAGGAAATGGCTTCAGTTTTTCACCATTGAGTATAATGCTGGCTGTAGGTTTGTCATAGACAGCCTTTATTGTATTGAGGAACGTTCCATGGATTCCTAATTTTTCCAAAACCTTCATCATGAAGGGGTGTTGTATCTTGTCGATTGCTTTTTCTGCGTCTATTGAGATAACCATGTGGTTCTTGTCCTTGCTCCTGTTGATGTGATGAATAATATTAATTGATTTGCGTATATTGAACCAGCTTTGCATCCCTGAAATGAATCCTGTTTGATCGTGGTGTATGATTTTTTGGATGAATTGTTGAAGTCGATTTGCCAAAATTTTGTTGAGAAGTTTTGCATCAATGTTCATCAAAGAAATGGGTCTATAGTTCTCTTTCTTTGATGAGTCCCCAACTGGTTTTGGGATGAGGGTTATGATGGTTTCATAGAATGTGTTCGATAGTGAGCTTTCTCTTTCAATTTCATTGAAGAGTTGGAAGAGAATTGATGTGAGCTCTGCTTTGAAGGCCTTGTAAAATTCTGCTATAAAACCATCTGGTCCTGGACTTTTCTTAGCTGGGAGGTCTCTTATTGCTGTTTCTATTTCAATGTTTGATATGGGCCTGTTAAGATAGTTTAACTCATCTTGGTTTAGTTTTGGCATGTCAATATTTGCTAGGAAGAGGTCCATTTCTGTCAAGTTGTCGAACTTATTAGCATAAAGTTTTGAGAAGTATTCCCTTATAATGTTCTGAATCTTGGTTGTTTCCATGGTGATGTTTCCATTCTCATCTCTGAGTTTATTAATTTGGGTGTGTTCTCTTCTTTTTCTGATAAGATTTGATAAGGGTCTGTCAATTTTGTTAAGTTTTTCAAAGAACCAACTCTTTGTTTTGTTGATTCTTTCTATAGTTTTTTTGGATTCTAATTCATTTAATTCTGATTTAATTTTAATTATTTCTTTCCGTATACTGAATTGGGGTTTATCTTGCTGCTCTTTTTCAAGGAGGTTTAGATGTGTCATTTAATTGCTAGTTTCCGATCTCTCCAATTTGTTGATGTAGGAGCTCAGAGCTCTAAACTTGCCTCTGAGTACTGCCTTTGCTGTGTCCCAGAGGAGCTGGTAATTTGTGTGTTCATTTTTGTTGAATAGCATGAACATTTGAATTTACTTTCTAATCTCTTCCATGACCCACTCTTGATTCAGCAGTGTGTTGTTTAGCCTCCATGTGATACCGGACTGTCTTTGGTTGCTTTTGGTCTTGAGTTCTAATTTTATTCCCTTGTGGTCAGAGAGAATGCAGAGTATAACTTCAATGTTTCTGAATTTAGACAAGTTTGCTTTGTGGCCTAGAATGTGGTCTATTTTAGAAAACGTTCCATGTGCTGCTGAGAAGAATGTGTATTCTGATGCTGCTGGGTGAAATGTTCGGTAAATGTCTGTTATGTCTAGTTGATCTATGCAGCTGTTTAGATATGCGGTTTCTCTGTTGAGTTTTTGCTGACTTGATCTGTCTAGTGGGGAGAGTGGTGTGTTAAAATCCCCAACAATTAATGTCTTTGGATCTATATGGGATTTGAGGGAAAGTAGTAGTGTTTCTTTGATAAATTTGGGTGCTCCATTGTTTGGCGAATAGATATTTATATTTAGAATTGTAATATTGTCCTGAAGGAGAGATCCTTTAATTAGTATGTAGCGACCTTCTTTATCTCTTCTCACGATTTTTAATTTGAAGTCTATTTTATCTGATATTAGGATTGCAACTCCCGCCTGTTTATGAGGGCCATTTACTTGGTAGATTTTGTTCCAGCCTTTAACATTGAAAATGTGTTTGTTTTTATGGGCAAGATGTGACTCCTGCAGGCAGCAGATAGAAGGGTCTTGTTTTTTAATCCAACTAGAGAGTCTATGTCGCTTAATTGGAGAGTTCAGTCCGTTAACGTTAAGAGATAGGACTGAGAGGTATTTGGGATTTCCTGCCATGTTATCTACCTTCTTGGGGGCTGCGAAAACTGAGTTCTTCCTATGGTTCTTGGATTCTCAGTTAAGGTGCAGTTTGTTGGCCTTTATTGTGGTCTTGTTGGTTTTCTATGTGTAGGACATCTTTAAGAATCTTTTGTAGGGCTGGTTTGGTGGAGATGTATTGTTTCAATTTTTCTTTGCTGTGGAAGGTTTTTATTTGGCCTTCAGTTATGAAGGAGTGTTTAGCTGGGTACAGTATTCTTGGTTGATAGTTGTTTGTTTTTAGGGCATGGCATACATCATTCCAGGCTCTTCTTGCTTTGATTTTCTCTGCTGAGAAATCTGAGGTGATTCTAATGGTTTCCCTTTATAGGTGATTACCCTTTTCTCCCTGACAGCTTTAAGGATCTTTTCCTTGGTCTGAGTTGATCCTGTGTGGATTATAATGTGACGGTGGGATGTCCTATTCTGGTCTCGTCTATTTGGGGTTCTAAAGGCTTCTTGTATCTGAATAGGCCTATCTTTTTGCATGGTTGGGAAGTTCTCTGCTAGGATCCTGTTAAACAAATTTCCTAGACCATTAACTTCTGTTTCTAGGTGCTCCTCTACACACATTATCCTTAAGTTAGGCCTTCTGATGGTGTCTTCCAGGTGTTGGATAGATCTATCATGTTTCTAGGACTTGTCTTGGATGGTTGTATGTTCTTTCTCTATAATATCTAGGCTGTCTTCAATCCCTGAGATTCGATCTTCTGCATGGTCTAACCTGCTGTCAAGACTCTCTACTTTGTTTTTAATCTCTTTTCCTTCTAATTGGTCAGCTTTGATGGTTTCAAGTTCTTTGTTGAAGCTCTGTTTTAGGTCTTGTATGAATCTCTTTACTTCCTTAATTTGGTGTTCAGTGTTTGTCCTCAAATCACTTAGTTGATTGGATATGGTTTCTTTGTATTCCCATTCCTTCTGTTGGGTTCCATTCAGCATTCCCTTTGTGGTCTCCCTGACTTCCTTCAGCTCTTTGTTAATGGATTCTATGGATGCCTTTAGTGATCTTTGTGTGTTCTCTACCTGTTCTCTTAATTACTGTATTACTCTTGTTTAGCTTCCTCATGTTCTTGGGATTCCTGCAGTTCTCTTTGAGTGTTCTCAGCCTGCTCACGCCATTCCTCCCTTTCTGCTTGAGTACTCAAGTTGTTCACGCAAATCCTGTATCAGTTTTTGTGTAGCTTCCTCACGCTTATGATATTCCTGTATAAACTTCTGGGATGCCTCCTCTCTCTCCCTTTCATGTCATAGAGAGTCCTTTGTAAGTTGTCAAACATCTCATTTATCATGTTTGCCACCAGTGTTTGTAGAGCTATTTGGGAACTCTCCTCTGGATTGTTCATTATCTGATCTGACCCCTGATTATCAAGATTGGGAATTTAGATACCCGAATTTGCCATTTTTCTTGTGTTTTTCCGGCTTACTCTGCCCATTTGCGATGAAGATAGCACCAGTTTTGTGCTAGAACACTATCTTAAGGCAACCATCAACCAAAGTTTGCATTTGTACAGTCAATAGTCTACAGATACAATCTAGTTCAACAGATACATCTATTCAACATCAAACAACTATATTTTAAAGGAATTCGAACCACAGAAAAGAATTTGGAAAACCAGAAATTATTAGGATTAGGGAGAGATGTTTGTGAAAAATAGGAATAGATTGGTGTGGGGAGGCACAGGGAGAGTTAACTATGTCCTAATCACAATGCAGAGAATGGGTCGGGTAGGATGCAAGTAGAGAGAGAGAGAAAAAGAAGAGAGGGATAGGGGAATGAAAAGAGAACAGAAAAAGAATAGAAACGTAAAAATTAATGTCATTGTAGAGATTAAAATACCATCTATTTAGAGAGGAATGTGAATATGTTGTGAGAAAGGGAGGGACATAGAGGAGATGTGAAAAACTTTAAGGATGGGAAAGGGAGAAGAAAAGATCAGAAGTTCAGTAGAGCTAGACAAAAAACAAAAAGATAATTATGAAAGAAAGAAAAAGAGAAAGAAGATAAGAAAAGAAAGGAAAACGCTCATTTATATATTCCTAAAATAAAAATTATAAGAGGAGAAAAAAAAGTTACTGGAAATCAATTATTTTTTCAGAAGAGGCAAAAATTAAAGATTAATAAAAGTTTAAAAGAAAAAAAAAATATATATATATATATATAAGGTAACCAAAAACAATAAACAAACAAAAAAAAAAAGAAAAGAAGAAAAAAAGAAAAAAAAGAGAAAAAAGAAGAAGAAGAAAAAAAAGTCCTTTGATTTTTTTTGGGGGGGAAGGGTGGGAAGAATCCTGTATCTCCCTTTTGTATGTAAACAGCCTTTTGTTGGAGTCTCTGGTCAGCTTGAGGTCCTGTGGCTTGATTGGTTTCTTTAGTCGGTTTGTTGGAAGAGGCAGAAAAATGCTCTGCTTTACCCAAGATTTTGAGATCCCCCTCCCAGGTTAGTTTTCTAGGAGGGTGATCTGCTTTGAGAATCACAAAAGAGGGGGATGCAGTGGTGAGGCTAGGTTCTGGGTAGAGTTGAGGCCTTTCAACAATCAGTAGCTTTTTCCTGGGGCTGTTCTGTGCAAAAAGAAAATCTCCCAGAGCCCAGCCTGGAGCCGTTCTCAGGGATTCTGTTTTTCAATTGATTGTTGAGGCTGCTAGAGGGAGGGGCAGCCTCTGGCTCTGGTTACCCAGTGAGGGAAGCCACTCCAATGGCTGGCGCCTGAGCTGGGGGACTTTTCCCTGGATGGAGCCGAGTCTGGCAGGTCACTTTGCCGTTAAGTTCTTGTGACCTGCTAAATGACTCGTTTTATTCCAAGGCCTGGGTTGGAGCTGGCAGCTTCTCTGGGCTTTGTCGGTATCCAATATGGAGATCACAGGTGCTGGGGGGGGAGGGGTGGCCTTCCCTCCTCTGCTCTCTGAGAAGGAGTGAAGACCGGGCTTCTACTCACGCCGAGTCTTGGATCCTGGGTCGTTTCTGGTCTGCAAGCTGCAGGATGAAGATGTCCGCACTTTGTTGGTTCTTGCTGGTGTTGAGTAGAATCTGCTCACCCGCTGCGTCTGGCTCCTTCATCCCGGACTCTCTGTGTGAGCGCTCAGGTATGGCCCCCCGGCTGTGGTCTCAGCTGCTTGCAACCCTGCCACTGCAGCCGCCTCGGCGGCTGCTGGCGAGCACTTAGGTGTTTCTTTGTGCCTTGGCTTCCCTCTCTTGTCTAACTCTCTGTCCTGTGATGGCACACTTGGTGTGATTCTCTGGCTTAGGACTGTTCACTGGAACTCTAAAACTGCTTTCTATGCGAGAGCTTGTTCAGATTACAGCTTCTCCTCCGCCATCTTCCCGGAACTTTGATCTCAAAATTTACACACCACATTTATTCAATATCATAATTTATTTCTCATATACAATATGTTTTACTGATTTTATAGATATTCATTTATGAAGTCTTTTTCTTAGAGTCATTTCTATATTTTTGTCTATTATTTAGAGTGATTTTTGTGTGCCCTAGATCAATTCAAAGCATGTGTTTTATGTGCCATATTCAAGTGGTTTTGTTGATTGAAGCATTTTGTTAGAATGGAAGAATAAAACTAGGATTGGTGATAAGTAACCACTCATGACCACCACAGCTATAGTGTGCTAAATTGATTAAACCTCTTTTCCTTGGCAACATTTAGCAGTGAGTTGGATAGAAGTAGTATGCATTTCTGGATTCATGACATTTTTTTACAAATGAAGTTTAATTTGTCTTCACAGAATTAAGTCATTTTTGCCACTATTTCTTAATGAGTAGGACTGAGACTTATGAGTAAGCCATTTTCCTAGATCAGAAAATAAAATCTAAAATTAGGTACTGAAATGTTATTTATAGATATGAGTAAATATATATTTTTCTATGTATATTTAATAATCAATGGCTATTGTCATGCATTCTTGCTGTCTTTCTCGCTCTCTCCATTTCTCTGTTTGCATATATATAATTCTCACTCTTTTTTTTTATTATAATTTACCCTTTTCCTGTCAGTCATAGGGTTTTAACTCAGGGCCTACGCTACTATCTCTGACCTCTTTCACTCCAGGCTAGCCTTCTACTACATTGACTACAGTGCCACTTCTGGGTTTTGGTGGTTAAAGGGAGATAAGAGATGAGTCTCATGGACTTTTCTGCACTGGAAGGCTTCCAACCACGATGCTTATAGCTCAGCCTCCAGAGTAGCTAGGATTACAAGCATAAGCCGCAGGTGCCCAGTTTGTATATTTCTGTTTTATTCTCTGTTTCTAACAGAGAGGATAAGTAGGTTTGAGAGCCTTTCTGGAACTAGTGAGAGATCCAATCTACAGAATCATCTTACACTGTGCAGGACATTTTACCCTGGACCATTCTCCCTTATCCACAACAAAATCCCAAGTTACGGTAGAGCTGTGGCTCAAGTGGTAAAGTGTCAAATAGAATGAAAATGCCAAATGA
Source organism: Dipodomys merriami (assembly GCF_024711535.1). Classification (NCBI taxonomy): domain Eukaryota; kingdom Metazoa; phylum Chordata; class Mammalia; order Rodentia; family Heteromyidae; genus Dipodomys; species Dipodomys merriami. Next base: position 223,417 of record NW_027202275.1, on the reverse strand, counting down.
GAGTGTGAGGCCCTGACTTCAAGAATCTCTACTACTGGCATGAACAAACAATTAGTTAACTAACTAATTACCTGGTTAAGTAATTAATTTCTTAAATTTTGAAACCTTATAAAATTGAAGGTAGAATATAGCTCTTTCACAACATTTAAGACCAGTTTAGTAAGCTTGCATTTCTTTTTTTTTTAATTTTTAATTTTAATTTTAATTTTTTGTGAACATACTGTACAGAGGGGTTACAATTAGATGGGCAAGATAATGAGTACATTTCTTATCAAGCATTGCAGCCTCCTCCTTTTTATTCCCTTCCCAGAATCTTTTCCCAGAATCTCACTTAATTTGTGCTAAATCTTATGCACTCCATGGTGCAGTTGAAATAATCACATTCTATATTCAAACTAAGTTTAGGTTTAGGAACCTGTATTTGTTTTGAACCTGTATTTGTTCATCTGACAGATCACTCACTCACTCATGTCATAAATCATTATGGAAACTGGATCATGTTTCTGTAGCAGCCTAGAAGACATAGATTTAACAATTGCATATCTCAATAATTATGTTATTCCTTGGTTGTCTTGTATTAACCATTCGACTATCAAATCTGTCACTCATCCACACACAAAAAAATTACATAAATGTGTTTTAAAATATGAATATCTATAAAAGTTTCAAAACGCAAAGTAAATAAGAAATGTTTTAGGTTTTAGAAATGTTTCATTTTAAGATGCACAGTTGTACAATAGGGTCAAATTGTACAATGGTTGTTCAGAGAATATAATTGTCTCCATATTGAAAACAGAGTATTCTCATTGTTAAATGCAAATAACTATGGAAGAAATGTGGTATGGGTTCTAATGTGTGTAGTTTAAGTTACACAATCTATGTGGTTTAAAGCGAATTAATTATTATGATTCATTTTTCACATTGGAAATAAGTCGATTGACAAAGGCTTTGATTCTTTAGTTATAATTGTAAAAGAAAATAACTCAATTCTTGGTTTATAAAAATTGGACTCTTAGAGAACTCAAAAATAAAGCAGAAATAAATATGCTAAAATAGTGCAGAGAATGTTCAATTAGATACATAGACTTTGCCAGACTATTGGCCTTTCAACAATTCATGTAAATCTCTCTGACTATAAAATATACAGGTGCATAAGTATACCCTGCTGTGACTAAAGAGGGACAAGCCATTGTGAAGGCTGCTTGAGAAACATAAATCATTTCAAATTAAATTTTCATGCATTCTACTAGACAGCACTAATAAAATGTGTTTATTATTAAGGACATTTGTCTTTGCTGAAAAAACGCAGAACTATACAATAAAAACACATTTACATAGATGTATGGACACATTATCTTAGAATATCTACCCATTCTGATATATGATATTTCCCATTGATTTGAGACCATAATTAAAATTCCCTATATAATTTGTGAATAGCTAAATGTAACATTACATTAAAATTTTGTTTTTTCTTCCAGCATTTTTTTTTCAGGAAGACACTTGCCAAGTCACAATAAATAGTGTCAATTAGCAACATGTATAGCAATTTATTTAGAAGCATACTTGCTTCATTTAATAGTTCTATTTTATTGTCTTGAGTTTTGGAACTTGTGTCGATGTCTTAAACTTTAAATATATTTTAAGCTTCCATACACATTGTGATCATTAATTTTTACAATTAATTTTCCTTTAAATTTAATTTCTTACGTGTTTTTTCTTCCCTTCTCTGTTTTCTGCTTGGACAACTTTGCTCCTGTATCCTTAACTACTTTTACTAACATTTGACTACTGATGATTTCTCTGTTTTTCCTGATATGTCTATGTATTTTAGTTTTAAGGATGGTAATAGAAGGTTAGAATTGTAGCCATTGTTTTTCCTCTGTTTTCATCCTGTCTAAAAAGTGCTTTGAGATATTATGGTCTTTATCCTTTGAAATAAATGTGCACCTCAAACTGACCATTTTAGGATGCCCTATTTGTCTTTGCAAATTAGTGATTAAATTATGAAAAACAAACTATAGCTTTAATATATTTTATTTTATGGTATTTGTAGTTAGTTTTTCCAGGTGAGAGTTAACATCTCTGACCAAATTTGAAAATTTTTCAGATGTTTTCCCTGTGATTCTCACCTTTAATCACCCTCTCTGTTGTTTTTGTGCACATTCAATTGTTTATGTTTTATAGCTTATCCTCATAATTCATTCGGCTCTTGTTGCATTGTTTTCCCATAATTTTTGCCTGAGTGTTACAATGTACTGTTTTGTTGTGGATATATTGCTTCTGGAATATATAATCTCTTAGAAAATCTACCTGTTAGATTTATATTAAGTACTGGAGTTTTGTTTATTTATTTTTTGTTTATTTTTCTATGTTGAGGTGCTTGGGTTAAGACTGTACTGGAGACTGTTAATCAGCAGGAACACTGGATATAAGTGTAAGGACCCTGTACTACAGCATGGCAGTGTCATATATTAATTATTACTATTTGTATTGCATGTGGGGGGAGTTTTATTTATATTGATATTTGAGCTCAATTCTTCTTAATGGCTTGGCTTATTTGTACAGTGTACCTTACCACTTAAATCACACTCCAACCTGTCTTTTTTTGTTGGTCCTTTTGGTGACAGAGTATCATGGACTTTCCTCTCAAGACTTGTTTGAACTATGATTGTATGGAATTCAGACTCCTGAATAGCTTAAATTAGAAGCAAAGCCAAGGGAACCAGCTGTCAATGGTCAAACTGCAAAGAGCAGGTTTGAATACCAATAATCTTTATACTTTAATCAAATTCTCAATCTTTGTTTCTGAAGTTAATGCAGATCAGTCAATGTATGTGATGTACAAGTAAACATACAATGTGTAGAGCTACACTTTGAGTGAGTTGCTCTATGAAGAATATACTCCAAACTTTTTTTTTCTTTTGGTTGTGGGACTTGAACTCAGGACTGGGCACTGTCCCTGACCAATTTTGCTCAAGGCTACATCTCTATGACTTTAAGCCACAGCTCTGATTGTGGTGGTTAATTGGAATTATGAGTCTCCTGGACTTTTCTTGTGTGGTCTGGCTTTGAGTTGAATCCTCATATCTCAGCCTCCTGAAGAGTTAGGATTACAGGAATGAGCCACCAGCACCTGGCTAGCTATAGATTTTTTGGCTTTTTCTTTTTTGATACTGGGGATTGAACCAAGGACATTGCCTTGCTAGGCAAACACTTTGCCACTGAACAACATCCCAGCTCCATTCTTAACACGTTTCTTAATCATGTCCTAAATGATCTCCTTAATGAGATTGCTGTTAGATTTCTCTTAGATACTAATTTGACAAGCAAACTTAGTTTAGATGTACTTTGAGCACATTCTATTTTAGATGGTGGAATATCTACAGTGTTAATGTTTAGAATGAAGAGAATAGATGATAACTTTTATTAATTTGTTCAAACCACAATATCCACACTCACCTGCATAATCATGACAATTATATTACATTTAACTATTCATCTATGCTAGTAAAAGATATCAAAATATATAAAATTTTAAAATATTAGAGGATGTGTTTATTTAAAATATCGACCTTACATACATCCTCATATTCTAAAAAGTTCTCTTTCAATTTTTCCTTTGATTATTGTCTCCTTCATATATTTCAACCAGAAGCTTTGGTTCTCCACTGACAAACAGATTCCTTTAACATAAAGTCACTCAGTTACAGGATTTCTTCTTGCAAAATAAGAGATGAAAACTAGTATGTAAGGCACATCAATAATGTTGACTAGGATAAGTCATTTCTGAATAAACGTTTGCAATGATGTATTATGCTAACGAACAACTTAAGAAGATATAGTGTATTTTCTTGTAAAAATGAAAGAATTAAATAAATTGTTTAAAGTAATATTTCTTCACTTTGTAACTGTTTATTGTTTATAGAACATATGGTTAGCATTTGGTTTATAAAATGTTAAATTACACTGTAGATACTGCTGTTATTTTGAAAATAGATTTTTCTACAGACATATGATTTATGTGTATTTAATAAATATTGAGTACTATGGTGCAAATAAATGGATATTAGTCAGGTGCTGGGGTTGATCCCTATAATTATAGCTATTCAGAAGGCTGAGATCCGAGGAAATAGGTTCAAAGTCAGGCAAAATATGCATGGGTCTCTTAGTTATAATTAACTAAGGTGGAAGAGGAAGTGTGGCTTTGGTGGCTTTGAATGAAAGGTCATGTGAGAGCTTGAAGCCTAATACACTGTTGGGAAGAATGTAAATTAGCAAAACCACTTTGGAAAGCACTTTTGGAGATTCTTCAAAAAAAGAAAAAGAAAAAGAAAAAACATAGGCTCCCCCTACAATCCAGCTATACTACTCTTGGTCATCTACCCAGAATTTTACAAGCCAATACACAGCCAAGGTACATACAACCATATTCATTGCTCATTATTCACTATAGCCAAGTTATGCAAATAGCACAAATGTCTTTAAATGGATGAGTGGAAGCAAAAAACTGTGGTGCATAGTTTCAATGGAATTTTGTCAACTACCGGAAAGAAATGATTGAATCTGAAAAACATCATGTTAAGCAAAGTAAAACCAGCTCAGACAGCCAAGGACCGAATGCTTTTTCTCATGTGTTTATAAATTAAATTATAAACATATTCAAAAACACGTAGGAGTCATGTAACATAAACCCAAACAAATTGTCTAAAGAAAAGAATCCTTGGGGAGGATTGTAGTGATGTAACTGCTTGGAAGACTAGCAAACAGTTTCACAAAATGAAAACCAGAAAGCCTAGGAACCAGTTTTGTAGGGTGTCAGGAGGAATTAGTCAAAGGCAGTGGCAGATAAATGGAAAGAGGAAGGGTAAATGGATATAGTCATTATATTCAATGCACATTATGAAAATTAAATCATATAATCTGAGGAGTGGGTAGATTTGGGAGAGATGGGAGTGGGAATGGTGGAAGGAGTGACATTAATCAAGATGTATTATACTCATAGACTGACATGTTGAGTTGAACTGCCTTTGTACAACTACTTACAGACAATAAAAAAAGCTTTATCTTTATTAGTTTGCCAGAAATATACAGGGTTTCTCTTCAGTAACTCAGTACCAATTGTTTATTCTAGCAAGGAGTTATACAGTTCATCCAAAAGTTCATTTCTAGATCTCAGCTTAAGTGAGCATTTGTGTTCCAGTTGAGCTATATAAAGTATTGCTTGCCTTTAGTTACATCATTCAAAAGTTAATTTAATAGGTCTTCTGAAACAAACGTGACTATAAACTGATGCCCACAGACTCACAATAGCATTTCTCTAATAGAATCTTCTAATGGACATTTCTTACAATGTTCCAATACTAAATTCCTCAACTATAAGTTAATAATTTGTACAAAATGCCAGATTCAATATAATTTCATAAAAGTAAAATTTCTGTGTCTTGTTTAAACAATATATCTTCTGCATCTGGTCTCTCATTTCTGGAAAATGAATTCTATCCAGGAAGTCTATCTACACCTACCAGTTGGTTTGTGATCCTCACATGATTCATCAGTTAGCAATTTCAGTGTTTAGCATAGCTTATTAAATCATAGTGCTTGCAGTATTTCTGTCTCTTTACAATATGAAATTAGCAAAAGTTTTATGTCCTTAAATAATTTTTTCCTGGCTTTGAATTACTCACATTTTTCAGGTAAATATGTACTACATACTGGTTGAACTGAATTCAAGTAGGATATTGTCACTATGAATCCAATGAATGCAAACAATGAATGCAAAACCTTATTTCTATTTTAATGTTTTAAATTCCAAAGCCAGGTGTCAATGGCTCATGCTCCCTCTAAGCCTGGATACTGAGGAGGCTGAGATTTTGGGATCTTGGTTTGAAGCCAGTCTGAGTAGAAAAATCCAAGAAATATTCTTACCAAAGAGCTGAAAGTTTGTAGCTCGAGGTAGAGCACCTGCATGAGTGACAATATACAACATGAGTCCCTGAATTCAAGTCTCAATACTGGCAAACACCACAACAAAGCAAAACAACTAACTAGTCTCCTAGAAATATTCATTGAATCTAACAGAATTAGTCAACTGTATAACATATAAAAAGTACTAACTTTTTATGCCACTATCCCTTTTTGTTTATTTTTGCAGACAATAAATTCATTGTATATGAATCTGCTATGGTTTCCCAAGACACATCTGTGCTGTCTGTAATTTATGTGCTGTTGTTCTGGAATCCACAATATTTTTCTCAATGTCACATTTATCTGAGTATTTTACTATTATAAGACTTTTAAATCTTCATCTACCATTGAACCATTTTATTGTCATCCATACATTTTTGAAATACATTCACTCAAGCTTTAAAAAATACAAAATCAACATTGTTATTTATAGAGATATATATTTATTCATTACAGTCAATTACATATATTCCAATAATATGACTACACAGTTAAAATATGTTTAAATTACAAAAGTGACTAAGCAATGAATGGACCACACAACACGGAGTGAAATCCTCTGGTTACTCATTGAAAGTGCTGTACAGCCATTTTGATTATTAATGGGAGGAAAAGAGCATCCATGGAAGTATTTCAAACTCAGTATCCAACTACATTAATGGAACCATAAAGTCCACTGAATAGTTTTGTGCTTTGAAATGCTAACAATGGGTCTCAAATCTGATGACTTTCTGGTCTGTCATTTATTTATACACTGATTTAATGGGGAACTTAATTCTCTTTGGCAAGCATTACTTTTTAATGGGAATACTATTACTTATTAAAACAGTATATAGGATAACATTTGTGATCACATATTCAAATATATTCAGCATGTAGTAGATTATATTAGATGATATTTTGTCGCTTTTTGGAGGATTTCTGTTTAGTTGCATTTAAATCACCACCCTGCAGACCTCAACCCCTAAGTAGCTATAATTACCCAGCCCTAATGAGCTTTTCAGAATGTATGTTTGGTATGTCATTATAATTTTGCCACATTATGTCAATTTAGGATAAAACAGTAATCCTTAGCCACACAATTCATAAATGAAATTATCCAATAGGAAATTAGTGCAAAACATTAGAGTATTGACACATGAGAATAAAAAAATCTTATTCAAAAATCCAAAAATCATAAGGCTCATAATTTGGGGTGAAGGATTGCAGTCATCAAATACTTATTCAAGAGGAAATAAGGCTTATTTGCATATTACTAGGGACATGATTGGAAATTTGGATATGCAAATAAAGCACTCCAAGTTTTGGTGAGATTTCTGGGATTTGGTGGGTTTAATTGCCCTGAAAGATTTTAAAAGGTTGAAAACACAGAAAATTTCTTTTCCAATCAACACACAGACAACAAAACATCTTTAAAATGTTTATCAAAATTAATACACTAGGCTTTGGAGAGGTGGCTCAATTATTAAAGTTCCAGCCAATGACAGTCCTGATCTTGGACATAAAAATTAATAAACTAGTCTATACATTTATGTAAATAATGGTTGTTAGGTATGATAGTCATAAAAATTATTACTGGACTTGAACTCAGGATTCCAGTCTCACTTGTATTTTACCACTCACAACTTATGCTATACCACTTAACTCAGGAATCCACTCCTGAATTTTGTTTATTACTTGTAGACAAGAGTCACTTGGATTCGTCTGCATGGGCTGGCTTAGAACTTCTTTGTGAGCTCTCAATCTCTTGAGTATCCAGTGCCTAGAAGGATAAAAGTAACAAATTTCTAATAGGTTGCAAAGAAATTTTACGTTCTACTAAAGAACAATTGAATAGGAAATATCTATCAGACACATTATCTTTTCTTCTTATAGTATTTGAGTACAAGGTACAATAATTCAAGTCATAATCACATCATTTGTCAGCATACTAACCATTATTTCTAAATGAATTGTACTTTGAATTATCTAGATTTTGTGATAACATGTTTACGTACTATCTAGGTATTATGAGAATGATCATTCACACATGTACCTATATGTTCATGCATGTGCATGCATAAATATAGCAAAATAAGGTTGTTGGATGACAATGAGCAAATATTTCTTGATTCTAGTATAGTTTCATATGAGCATTTGGGATTTCACAGTAGTTCTCAAAAATTCTAAAAATCATTAGGCATATAATTTGGGGAGATGGATTGCAACCATCAAATTCTTATTCAAGAGGAAGTAAGGCTTATTTGCATATTACTAGGCACATAATTGGAAATCTGGATATGCAAATAAAGTACTTCATATTTTGGTCTTGTTTCTGGGTTTTGGTGGGTTTAATTGCCCAAAATGATTTTAAAAAGTTCAAAACGTGGAAGATTTGTTTTACAATCAGCACACAGACAACAAAACTTGCAAGTACTGACAAGAGTCAATGGTTGTGACATTGATACATTATGCGAAACATTTGTATCCTTAGCCAGGAAAATTTTGTTTTCTCTTTCTTACATTTTTTCCTTTCTTACCCTCTACATTTTTACATTAATCACTGTATTTTTACGAAGTGACATCACACAGATAGCTATCAATTAAATTACAGTGGAATAAATACAAATTCAAGTATGTGAGATCCCATGAAAATTACTGTGAGAGTAAGTTTATGAATGCAAGTGATGGCATCCAAAGAACTTATATCTGTGCCTGGGCTGAAGTGTGCCCCTCCCCCAACTTTACTTTTTCAGCCGTCATCCCTCATACCCAGGAATATAATACTTAAAATATAGATTTTGCACCAAGAAAAAAGTTAAAATGAGGCCATTATTGGATAGCACAGTGAAAATGAACTATGATCCTTTATTGACAAGGAAATGTAATAGAGAAATAAGCCTAAAGAAGAACAGTATCAAGAAAACAAGTGCAAGGGCGGAGACAGTACCCCCATGGAACGGAGGGGAGGATGCTTCCAACACCAGCACCAGCTTGACTTCTAGCCTCTAAGTGTGAGAATAAATAAATAATTCTTTTATAGTTCACCTTGTGTGTGGTATTTCATTTGAAAGCCTTAGCAAAAGAATGTAAAACTTACAATGCTTTTTCTTAATTTTTTTATTGTGAAAATACTGTACAGAGGGGTTACAGTTACATGAGTAAGGTAATGAGTACATTTCTTATCAAGAATTGTTGCCTCCTCCTTTGTTCTCCCGTACCATCCCTTCCCTCCCACCCCATATCTACAGCAACCCACCCCAAGCCTAAATTGTAAAGTTCGTTTTTCAACATAGTGTCTTCTATGTCTCATTGTTACAATGGGTCAACCTGTATCCCTATTTAAACATTTTGTTTTTCCCTTTCCTCTCGCCAAATTATACCAACATCAAATACCATGAAAACAGGGTTTATACCATGTGGGAGTTTATTTAGACAAAACATATTAGTTACTGGTAGAGGCAAGACAGAAATTTCATTAAATAGCATTTTATATTATTCCCAGTTTATTTCAACATTTAATGTCTTTATTAGAGCCTCAAATACCCATTACAAAAATCTTGACTATATAAAGACAACACTAAGAGCATGTTTTATATATAGGTTTATCTGTAACTGGGTTTCTAGTAATGTGAAGGCTAGTATTTCAAAAAACACTCCAACTAAAATTAATTTAAAATATAGGGAAAATATTGAAATAAAAATTCACAAAAGGTTTAACTGCTAACAATAAAGTAAAAATGTTGTAAAACTAACATGTAGGAAGGGAATTGAATGGAATGGATTTGTATACGTTCAAATATGCAGAAGAAATAAAGAAAGCAAAAATAAAGGAATAATGGATGGTATGGTGTCAGTATTCGTTTATTAAGATAAAACATAACATGCATAATTTCTAACTTCTTGACATTACCTGTAATAAGATGAATACAGATGTTTAGAATAATTTTCGTTTCTTTCATGCATGTGTTTCTAACGCATTTATAAGATTATTTCTTTGTTGCTTTGTATGTCCCTCCCCCACAGTGTAACCCCCGCTTTCACTATATTTGATGTCAGTATAACATGTGGAGGAGATGGGGAAAAACAAGTCGTTTAAGGATTCAGGTGGACCTGTTGCAACAATGAGAAGTACAAAATGTCCTGTCAAAACCAGCTTTACAATGTCGGTGTGGGGGGGGGGGAGGGGGGTATAATTGGGTGGGGGGAGTGGGGAGGCTGGGAAGGGAGGTGAAGGGTAAACAAAGGAGGAGGCTGCAATGCGTGGTAAGAAATGTATGCGTTATCCTGCCCATGTAATTGTAGCCCCTCTGTACAGTATGTTCTCAAATAAAATAAAATTAAATTAAAAAAAAAAAGAATAATAAGCCACCAACTTTTCAACAATAAAGGAACATCTATAAGGTGCTAGACACATGCAACACCAGAGGGTCTCACCTGTAATCCAAGTGGAGCAAGAGTCTGGAATCTAGAAGATCAGAGTTTGAAGCCAGCAAGGACACAAAAAATGCTGTAAGGAGTCTTCTCCAAGAAACCATCAAACGGCTTGTCTGGAGGCATGATTTAAGTAGGAGAGCAGCAGCCAGAGAAGCCAAGCATGTATAAGACCCTGAGATGAATGCTTGGCACAGGAAGAATTTTTTTCAATGACAATAAAGCAATATGTTTAAAGTACTTATCAACCATCAACCCAAATCTGGGTTTCTTTTTCTTATTAAACTGCCATACAAATACAAAGATTTAAAATATGTAAACAATGATCTATACAACTTCAGGGGTAAGGGTTGAGGTGGGATGTAGGACAAAAATGAGGGAAGGGGTAACAAGTTGACAAGAAATATACTTATTTTCTTATTTACATAACTAACCTCTCTGTACACCACCTTGACAATGAAAAAGGAAGACAAAAAAGTAAAATATGTAAAGAATTAAAATTGAGAACATTTCACACCAAAATTCTCTCTCTGAAGGAATATGCTAACCCTATTCCTCACAAGAAAATAAAGTGACATGAGGCAAAAGATTGAGATAAGGAAAAAATTAACAAAATAAAAATAAATACGTATGTTCAAAATGTGAAAGTTGCCTTCTAATTACTTGGCATTTAGGGTTTGAGACAAAGCAAAGTAAGTAGTAGTTTGCAAACTAAGAAAATGGTCAATAAAATATCTCTAATGCATCCACATTGATGTATGCTAGAATTAAGTTATGAATGAGATATATTAAACATTGTATGTGACTAAATATTAGTAAGAATATTGGAAAGTTATGTAGATCTGATTTTAAAAACTGAGAAAACAAATGTAGTACTAAATCAAAAAAAAACTTTAATATTAAAATTTTGGAAGAAATAAATTATCCTAAATTGCCATAATTGTTATTATTAATACAGAAGTAAAAAGATATTAAAAAATATAAAAGAGGGGCTGGGAAGGTGGCTCAGTGGTAGAGCGCTTACCTTGCATGCATGAGGCCCTGAGTTCGATCCTGCAGCACCATATAAATAGAAAAAAAACAGAAGTGGTGCTGTGGATCAAGTGGTAGAATACTAGCCTTGAGCTGAAAAGCTGCTGAAGGACAGCACCCAGGCCCAGAGTTCAGGCCCTACGACTGGGGCCCCCCCTCAAAAAAAAAGAAAAAAGAAAAGAGAAGACATAAATATTTCAATACATAAAAGTAGTGATTATGTATATCTACAAGTAATAACTATAGATTCACAAAACAAATTATTGAGTTTTTTTTTAAATTCACTTATTCTTTCTAAACTTCAAATGGTTGTACAAAGGGGTTACAATTTAAGCACTTAATATCTGATGTTTCTTGATCAGAAACTCCTTTCATCATTTTCCTCCATTCTACTAGTATATTGAAATATTTGTGTTTGTGTATTCTTTTTGTTTCTTTTTTAAAATTTTTATTGTGTAGGTGATTTACACAGAGGTTACAGTTACATAAGTTAGGTACTGAGTATCTTTTTTGAACAGTGTCACCTCTTTCCTCATTTTCTGTTTTTCCCTCCCAACTTCCTTCCTCTATTATTTTTTTCTTTTACCAGCTATTGTGTTTACTTTTAAAATTATAGGCATATTCTAGTTACCACAAATGAGGAAAACTATGCAACCTGTATTTCTTTGGGTATGGCTGCTTACGTCAATTAATATAATTTCCCCAAGTGTTTCAATTTCCTTATGAATGGTGCAATATCATTTTTTCTGGTGAAAGCATAGAATCTCCATTATATATACATACCACATTTTCTTGATCCATTCATCCACTGAGGGGCAACTTGTTTGATTCTATATATTGGCTATTGTAAAAAACAAAAACTGAAATGAACAAGCTTGTGCTGATAGCTTTAGTGGGGCCTAGTTTATGGTCAATTGGATAAATGTCCAGGAGTGGGATTGCTGGATCATAGGGGAGCTCTGTGTTTATTCTTTTGAGAAACCTCCATACTACTTTCCAGAGTGGTTGAGTAAGTTTACATTCCCACCAATGGTGTAGTAGCATTGCCTTTTGACCACATCCCAGACAGAGGATACACTAGGGCACTAGGGCATGGATGGAATAGGCACAGAAAAGATGGAATAAAAAGTGAAAAAATATGACAGTGGTACTCACTAGACACTATGTGGAAAATGAAATATACATCTGTGGATGAGAATAGGAAGGAAAAACTGGGAGTGGACAAACGAAAGGAGACATGGTTCAAAAAGAATCGTACTCATTACCTGATTCATGTAATTGTAAACCCCCCATATATCACTTCTGCAAAAATAGCAAATATATAAAAAGAAGCTTCCTAAGATCCAGAACCACAACAAATCAAAGAAAGCCTGGATAAATGGAATTGCATCAAACGATTTTCTGCATGGCAAAGGACATAGCTAACAAGATAAATAGAAAGCCCACAGCAAGGGAGTTGATCTAACTATGCATCCAACAAGGTTCTCTTATCTAAAATATACTTAGAGCTCAAAAAAGTAAACCTCCCAAAAACAAATTCTTACAGAAACAGCAATTAATAAGTGTAGTGAAGACTTAAAGATAGGCTTCTCCAAGAAGAAATAAGAATGGCCAGTAGACACATGAAGAACGGTGCAACATCTCTGGCCATAAAAGAAATGCAAATCAAGACCATATTGAGATTCCAAGTTTCCCCAGTAAGAATTGCCATTATCAATATAACCAACAATAATAAATATGTTTGTTTATTCTTATTTCAGTTTTTAAAAACTGGTTGCATATATTTAGGCTGAAGGCATGGCTCAAGTGCCAGAGTACTTGCCTAGAAAGCTCAAGGACCTGAGATTCATTCTGCAGTACTCTCTCTCTCCCAACCTCCAAAAAACTTCCTCCCATAACAATTCTATCTCTTGCTTCTACTTGATAAATTTTTATCATGATATAGGTAGGTTAGTTTAAAGGTCTAGGTTTATAAATATTTTAAACATAGAATCACATTATTACTAGATCTATGGAGTTGATATGTGGTGTTACAATATATCTTGTTTTTCAAGTTATAGTGCAGCATCTATTAAGTTGGTTTACACTTATATTATATACACACAGATGTGTATCCATATATATTAAATACTTTCCTTTTTAAATTAATTTTTTGTCAAAATACCGTACAGAGGGGTTAAAATTACCTGAGCAAGATAATGAGTACATTTCTTATTAAGCATTATAGCCTCCTTCTTTGTTTGTCCTTACCATCCCTGTCCTCCCATCTCCACAACTACACTCCCACCGAACCCCCCACCCATGCCCCCACCCCCACCAAAGTTGTAAAGTTCGGTTCTCGACATAGCATCTTGTACATTACATTGTTAAAATGGGTTCACCTCCCCAAATTATACCAACAGCAAATACAATTAAAACAGGGATTATACCGTGGGGGAGGAGCATACAAAGCAACAAAAAAAATCACCTTATAAATATGTTAGAAACAATAGCAAGAAAGAAAAAAAACTTGGGTCCTTATCTTGGGGTACATTTTGCCTAACATCAAGTTATCTGATAGTGTTTGTCTCAGAAATATACTAGTTATTGCAAATGAGGGAAACCATACGACCTAAGTTTCTTTGGGCCTGGCTTACTTCACTTAGGAAAGTAGTATGGGGCTTCCTCCACACACTCCACATATAGCTCACCAATGACCCAGCAATCCCACTTTTGGGCATTTACCCAAATGTTCACAAACAAGACCACACTAACGCTACCAGCACGACTATGTTTATTGCAGCATTATTTACCATAACTAAGATATGGCACCAACCCAATTGCCCCTCAGTAGATGAATGGATCAAGAAAATGTGGTATATATACACAATGGAATTCTATGCTTCCATCAGAAAGAATGATATTGCCCCATTTGTTATGAAATGGAAAGACTTAAATACTTTACTAAAATAAGTTTGCAAACAAATTCTGAAAATATGGATTGAACGCTGTGTGTGTGTGTGTGTGTGTGTGTGTGTGTGTGTGTGTGTGTGTGTGTGTGTGTGTTGATCCTGGAGCTTAATTCAAGACTTGGACACAGTCACTGGGCTTCTTTTGCCCAAGGCTAGTGCTCTACCAATGAACTACATTTCCAGACTTTTTGCTAGTTACTTGGAGATAAGAATTTCAGGGACTTTGCTTCCCATGCTGGCTTTGAACTACTATTCTCAGCTCTCAGCCTCTTGAGTAACAAGGATTACAGGTGTGAGTCACTGGTGCCTGGCAAAATTTGTTATTTTTCAAAGGCATTTTCCTTATCTCCAAAGTTAAATTGACCATTTAACCTGATTTATATCATTAGTACAGTCTTCCATGATCTCTGACTATGTTGCATACATAGCCATATTTGTAGCAATGTGATTATTATATGTTTTGATTGCTCACTAATCCTTGAAGAATCACTAATCAGCTTAAAGTAGAAGCTGTTGTTTCAAATGAAAAGTGCACTAAAAATCATTGTGCTCTCTAGTTACTGTTCCATGGTACAAAGTGTAGAAGAGGTAATTGTGGCATGCATTTCTTTCCTCATTTTAAGAAAAGAGAAAAAACATAATGTAGTTTCCAGGCAGACCTTACTGCCCTTTTCTAAAAGGAATCCATATAATAGATACATTTTATTCAATATAATATGTTTTTATATCACAGAAATACAATCTGAAATGCTTTACTGTTTTTTAATCTTTTAAAATTTAGTCTCAGATTGACTCTCTTCAACAGTAATGCTCCTCTTCAGTTAAAAAAACAAAAGTCCCCCTGGCACTAATTTGGTTTCCTTCTGATCTGTAAGTGCAAAGCCACTTACTGGTGCTTTTACAAATAAAATTTTATCCAGAAGTTTTTGGAAACTGAGTCATGCTTTTAAATTATATATATATGTGTGTGTGTGTGTGTGTGTGTGTGTGTGTGTGTGTGTGTGTGTGTGTGTGTGTTTGTGTGTGTGTGTGTGTGTATACACACACACACACACATATATATATGCAAAGTATACAGAGGATCCCTGTCAATCCTTTAACATGTTTGTTGCAATTAAACTTCTTCATTTTCAGTATAAACAACTCACTGAAATATTATATTAAGAAAGAATGAACTCTATTATATTTCCAGCTTACTGTGAGGTATGTGCTTCTTGTCTTCCATGGCTGAAATTCCCAGATAACTGTTGCAGAATACCTTGAGATACATCTTGGACTACGTAAATTTCCTATCAAGTAATGAAGTCAATCAATGAATGGAGAGTCAAAATATCAAATAGTCATAATACAAACAGCATGTACGTGAAATATGCAAGAGTTCTCAAGCATAAATAGACTATTTCAAGTTTGTTGATTTCCTTTTCACTTTTCCACAGCAAAATGTTTCCTATTATTCACTTGCTTTAAGGAAAAATAAATGTGGAGGATAATATTCCTTTCAATGAGTCATTTTTTCAAAGGTGAAGAGAACAGGGTGAAAACCTTTGATTTTGTATGTACATCCATGAAATTTCAACCTCAAAGTCTATGAAACCCGTAGCATGGTTTAGGTTGAACCAAGTCATAGCCCAGATGAATGATATCTGTACATGTCACTCTGAAACTCCCTTGTTCAAGACAAGCAATTGATGCAAATAAAAATATGAGGGAAGAAAAGGTTATTGAAACTTAGAGAAAGTGTCATGGATTTGGGGAGCGCATTTGTTGAAGAAAACTTATGATTTAAACCATAATAAAATAAGAGAAGAAGGAGAAAATGGAAAGAATAAAGAGGAGGAGGAAGAGAAGAAGGAGGAGGAGGAAGGGAAGGAAAGAAGAGGAAGAGGAGGAGAAGGAGGAGGAGTAAGAGGACGAGGAGGAGGAAGAAGAGAAGAAAGGTATATACTGGTTTCTAGTTTTGGTCTCATATATTCCTGTATCTTCTTATTGGTCAATAGCCACATGTTCTAAATCAGAAAACATTTAAATGAATCAAAAGTTATTATATATGCTATTCTAGAAAAAAATTCAAAGAACATGATTATGGTGAGGAGTTAGTTCTAAGGAATGCAACATACTTAGCCAGGAAAATGAAAACAATAGAAATAAAATGTGAAGACAGTTCACTTGGCTAAGATGATTTCTATATGTGCCCAGTATTGTTAGATGGAAGCTGGGAGAAAAGACAAGAACTCAGGGAAAGAAAGGAAATATAAGGGAAGAGCACATCATGATTTGGTGATACCTTAGGGAGAAGGGTAGGCTAGAGTGAAGACAATTATAATTCCTAATTGTAGACGAAAATAGCTTTCTATCTGAGCTCTGGTTGCTCACACCAGTAATACTAGCTACTCAAGAGATTGAGATCTGAGTTTTGTAGTATAAGCCAGCAGGAAACTCCACAAAACTCTAATCTCCAATTAACCAGCAAAAAGCTGGAAGTAGATCTGTGGCATAAGTGATAATATTAAAAAAATAAAGCTCAGAGACAGCAAGCACCCAGGTCCTGAGTTCATGTCCCCAAGACAGGCCTACGTATGCACGTGCATGCACAAACACACACACACACACACACACACACACACACACACACGCAAGCACACACACGCACACACACACACACACACACAACTAGATAAACAAAGACAAGCTAGTCTTCAGTACGTAGCAAGTAACTTTTTGATTTAGACCATGAGAATGGTTTTCTCGTAGGTCTTTACAGATGAATAGAGCACAGTTTCCCTGCTAATCCAGTATGAGTACAGCCTTTCCAAAAGTTAAAATGCTCTATAATAGGTTCAAATTTTCTCCTAAATGAAAATATATCAAAAATAAAAAAAAGAACGCCATATAATTTGAAAGCTAGATATTCGCTTTTTGATCAACAAAAAGAAAATATTTAAAAATAATTATATAAGCCACATGTAGTCAAATATGACACTACAAAATGTATATAATATATATGGGAACACATAAACATTTGAATAAGTATATATATATATATAATTTTTCTGAATGATTGAGTATTGGTTTTATTTATTTATATATTATTTTCTGAAGCATGCTTTTCATTTTTTTTCAATTCAATATGACAGTTTATGAGTCCATTGATATTGATCAATGTCACCCTTTCCACTCTTAAATCCTTCTGAAAAATTTATATACATATAAAATATGACATTTATAATATTTTGATCTAATTTTTATGGTACTTATTGCTAAATCTATTATGCATTATTTTGTATTGCTGTACAATTAAGTTGTGGACTTTGTCTAATTTCCTTTATAATAATAATAGTTATTATTATTATTATTATTATTATCATTATTATTATTATTATTGTCATCTGAGGGGCTTAAACTCTGGGCCTGGGCGCTGTCCCTGAGCTATTCAGCTCAAGGTGAGTGCTCTATTGCTTGAACCACAGCATCACTTCTGGTTTTCTAGTGGTTTATTGAAGACAAGAGTCTCACGGACTTTCCCGCACACACTGTCACACACACATCCCACATTCCACACTGTTGCCTGGGGAATTCCCATATCTGTTAATACTCAGTACCCATGATGGCCTGATTCACCTGTATTTCTTTTGTAACATTAATCATTTCTGTCTAGGAAATGGAAGACCTATTCATTTATGTTTTGTTTAAGAAAACTGACACACACACTTAAAAATGTAATAAAAATATATTAGATACATAGATCTCTTCTTTTCCCACGGAGAATTCAAGGTCTATAAAACCTGGAGGAAACAATCTGTTAAGGCACAGGAAGAAATTTGGCTTGGGAAGTTTAAAAGTTTATAGTTTGGAGAACTTTACAGCCAATAATATCAATAGGCATGATATCAATACGATAAAGATTAAATGAATTTTTGACTAATAGTTACCCTGGAAGTGGCTAATAGCACTAAGGAAACAACTCAGAGAATATTTGAAAAGTAAATCATTTAAATGATACAAGAAGTTGTTCTAGCATTTATTAGTTCAAATTGAGATTGTGGTTAAAGATTATAATTGTTCAGGATATTATTATACTCACTGAATACAATCACATATTTATTGAAAAATATTCCCTTGGTGTAGGTGTGCGCATCTGTATATTGCATATACATTTTATCTTGCTTGTTCTCTACCTGTGTTAACAAAATTGTCAGGCTTCAAAGGTGGACACTACTGTTTAATGTTATGACAATTTTCCAAGCTTTATTTTCAACAAATATTTTGGAATTGTTTACTGAAGGACATAGAGGGAGGAGAAAGAGAGGGGAAGAAAGACAGGGGTTCTAAATCTAAGATTGCAACAGCCATATACCAGAACAAGGCTGCAGAACAAGGCATAAATAGATGCAGTGTTGGGCCTTCAGTCCGCTAACTGTAAGAAAGTCCCCATTTGGCCACAGGTGTGGATTGCAGGAAAAAAGATAATTCAGTAAAACCAAATTCAAATAGTCTGAGACACTTAAACAAGTTCTGGACATCACTTTCTCTTGGGCTGCTGCTTTACAGACCCAATATTTGATCTAAAGCGAAACATGGAGATACAAAAGTTAAAACCCAAAGTCTAGTAATCTCTAAAAGGCCTGTTAACTCCTTAGTCCTTATACCTCATACTGTTACTTAGTGAGAAAGGCAGGGGGGAGATTTACAGTTATTGCAGACTTCTTTTTTTAGTGAACAATGAGCTACCATCTTCAGTCATGTGGTTCCAGCACAGACTTGGCTAAGGTCTGTGAACCTGAATATAGAAGTTTGAATCTCCATAGTGTGAATTGGAAATTTGTCCTCCTACTAAGATAGGTTTGGGGTACCTTGGGTAGCTGTGGTCAAGTCTCTTTTTAATAGCCTCTCCTTTGTGCACATTTGGTTTGAATGCATGGATACACATCTAACTAGTCGCAGTGGTCACCCCAGAGTAGAGGAAGAGAGTCACAGTAGAGGGACAGAGACCAAACTCATGCCATTTTCCATTTTATTTTATTTTATTTTTTTATTTTTTTTGGTCCAGTCGTGGGGCCTGAACTCTGGGCCTGGCTGCTGTCCCTCAGCTCGTCAGCTCAAGGCTAGCACTCTATCACTTGAGCCACAACATCACTTCCGGCTTTTTTCTTTTTGCTTATGTGGTGCTGAGGAATAGAACCCAGGGTCTCATACATGCAAGGCAAGCACTCTACCACTGAGCCACCTTCCCAGCCCCTATCTGCCATTTTATGCTTCTTGAATTGATATGTTCTTCGTGTATTTTAGTAATTCAAGGATAAAAACTAGTATTGCATATAGATTTTTAATCGCCTCTTTACTTCTGACAAAAAATGAAAAGTAAAAATGAATTTAAATGGAAAGTCAGTATGGTAAGAGCAGGGAAAAAGAATGAGCAATGATCATGGGTAGCCCCTGAATTCCAATCTGGAGACTTTATTTACCAACACTGGTGAATAAAATGAAACTATGTAACAAGACAGGCCTGCCTGCTTTTTCTCAGCAACAAGGCAGTCCTGACTGCCTTCCATAGCAACAGGACATCACTGCCTGTCTTTCCTCATTTATGCCATAGCCAAAAGGCTCAGGAGAGTATAACTAAGGGAGGAAGTTAGAAGTGTCTTTGTAAGGTGAAAAAAAATGCTGGATATGTCTGGAAAACTAGAAAGCCTCTGGAGCCTTAAACTCTTATGTCTTTAGACTTCCACAGAAACTAAACATTCAAAAAGAAAGCTAAGATGTGCTCTGATTCCCTTATTCAAAGAACACAAAGACCTCCCAATTACACAATCTTCCTTGCCAACAACAGCCCTTCCTAGTGAGGCTCAGGCAATAGAAGACACATTAAACTTTTCTACTTGCCAGAAACCAGCCCACACCCTAAAGGCATCAGGACAGCAGGGAGGGAGAACTCAGCCCTGTCATAAACCTAGGATGAAGCTCAGAGGATCACACTTAATCTCAAAATGTACTGAGACCCCTTAAAGGTCCAACACCATCCAGAAGGTATCCATAGTCCTCCAAAAAGATCAAGCTGTGATGCCCAGCTCTAAAGCTCAAACTCCGCACCCAGTGTTAGCCCTATTGAATGACATACAAGCCAAGTAGGGCTCTCTGATAAATTTCCTAAAACCATTGGACTTCATGCCAGCATCCAGTCATTTGTCTTCTGGTGACAAATCCTTGAGGACATTCAAGGCAAAAGCAGCCATGACCTCAACTACACCAACCATGGGCAGTTCAGCAAGCCTTACTCTTTTGCTTGATCAACAGTTGGTTTAATTTTGAGATAATCTCACCAATACAGTCCCCTAATATCACTGCCTCCAAGGGGAGACCCCCCCAACTCAACCAAACAGTCAAACAAACTGGAGGTGTTCTCTTTGAGCAGGACAGACCAGCCTTTCCATGAGTCCACTTCCAGGGGCATCCCT
The DNA here is from genome assembly GCF_024711535.1 of Dipodomys merriami. Lineage (NCBI taxonomy): Eukaryota > Metazoa > Chordata > Mammalia > Rodentia > Heteromyidae > Dipodomys > Dipodomys merriami. The sequence goes on along the minus strand of NW_027202275.1, from coordinate 202,602 downwards.
TTCCCAAGATGCCTTGGAAGGGAAATCTGTTTCCCCCAGCAGGAGGCCTGCCGCTCCTCCACACTGGCCCTGACCACATCAGCCTCAAGAAAGCTAGACACTGAATGTCTAAGTTAGAAGAACTGCTGCCTCCAAGTTCTACAGTTGAGGAGATCCTAGGCAGGTTATTGTGCTGGCAGGTGGGCCAGGTTGAGGACTCTGCAAAGCCATCCAGCAAGGTTTCACCTACCAGCCTGCCCAGTGCCCAGCTGGCAAAGCCTGGTGTCTTCTTGGGCTCTGGCTTCCCTGGATCTGCAGTGTTAGGGAACCTTCAGATCCCTCCTGCCAGAGCCAGCATTGAATTGCCTAGGGAGAACACCAAGTGCCCCTGGTCCATCTACTGCAGTCTTTAGCAGTTTCCCCCCACCACCATGGGACTCTCTGGTGCAACCATTCTTAGAGGGATATTTCTGTGTAGCAAGCAAGTCTAGCTTTTCATTTGGAAGCCAGCAGACTACTAATATAGGCTCATCATCTGACCCCTGCCAACCTGGACAGCCTTGCCCCTCCCAGCTCCATTGCCCAACCTGTGTTTAGGGGTCCCCTGAACTCATCTGCTCTTGAACCTGACCATATATTCTGAAAAGAGCCCAAAAAATCCTTGGCATCTGTTGTACCCCAGATGTGAGGCCAAAGTGAGGCTTCTGCAGCCCTCAGCCATGCTCCAAGCATAGCTTCCAACAGGGGAACACCCCCAGGCTCCACCGTAGACCTCTGATGGGTAAAAATAGAGGCTGTGCTTGTGCCTCCTGCAGTCACCAATCTGCAATCCTGGCACACGCACATCTGCTAAGGTCACCCCAGTAGCTGCTGGGGCTCTGACACCAAGACAGAGGCAGGCAGGTACACTCATGCAGGCTGACTTTGGGGCAGCTCCTCCTGCAGGTGCAGACCTGTTGGCCTTTGAAGCAGTACATGACATTGCAAAAGATCACACCACACACTAGAAGAACCCAGAGACCTGACAGAGGCAGGAAATTAGAGAGATATGGAGGCGAGGGGCTAGCTGTGTTTTTTATGTGTTTCAATATCCTTGCCAAGAAATGCATATTTTTATCAAGAAATAAATAGGAAAACTTCTAATTCTTTGATGGAGTAGCTACGATCAATCTAACCTTCCTACCATAAACAACCACAAAAGTGGAAGCTATGTGAAAATAAATATATATATAAAGACATATATAATACAAATATGTAGGTATATATATGTATATTCACATATACAATTTGAATATGTATGTATAATGTATATATGTATAATGTACAGAGGGAAAAAAAGAAATACATAGTATTTGAAGGAATAATAACCAATAGCTTTCCAGTTTTGATTAAAGCATGAACCCTTCTATGCAGGTATCTACAAGGTCAAAAAATTAACATAATTACCTAAGTCCACACTAAGACAAATTCGAATTAAACAAAGACAGAAATCCTCCCAAAACGCAGAGATACAATTCATCACACCCAAGTGATCTTCAATGATATAATGACTAATTTCTCATCATAAACTAAATTATCTATTAGACAGCAAGGGCAAGAAATTTAAAGTGCTAAAAGGACATATTGAAACCTACCTTTCTAACAAATGTACTGTCTCCAAATGTAAGAGATGAGCTAAATACCTACCAATGGCTCAGAACTATAATCCTAACTACTCAGGAAGGTGAATTGTGAGGATTGTGGCTCAAAGCCAGCTTGTACCCTCAAGAGGAAGTTGTAGGACATAACTGTCCTTGAGAAGGTGGGAGGCCTTTGTGCAATGCCATTGTTGGAACCAGACAATAAGTTGACAATCAAGAATGGAGGCTATTAGGTAGAGAAGCAATTTATAAGATGCAGTGGTCCTCTAGAAAAACAGAGGATATTGAGCACTGTCCTAGTGGTTTCAAAAATGCCATGATAATGACCAGAGCAACCTCAAGCCCACCTGGAGTCCTTAGCAGCAGTCGTTGAGGCCTCTGAGCTAGAATGTCAATGCTGGCAGGCTGTGATTGGTCCACTTTTTCTTTGACTTCACTGGCCCAGACTCTGATTGGTCCATTTCCTCCAAGAGATTACAATGCCTGGTTGTGATTGCTCCATTGTGTGAGTCCATGCAGGATATATAGGAAGACACTGTGCTCCAACCTCTGTCAGTTAACAGAGCTGGGAGCTCTTGCTTGATGACCCGCTGGACTGATTCAAGGCTAAATGAATTTTTGGTTGTGGGGACTGGTTGTCGTTTGGATTTTGGTATTTCTTTTACTATTTCTGGTTTGCCATTATTTTATTAAGTTTATTTTAGGTAGACTTGCTACCTGCCATCATAGTGGGAGGATGGAAGGACACAAAGAATCATCCTCAAGCTTCTTGAAGGAGGAGATCATCAAACAATACCAGATTAATGAGCTCATCGACAAAGGTACCTATGGACAAGTGAAGGTGGCCCATCCCCATGTCACAGAAAAGGACGTGGCATTTAAAATAGCCTGGAAGTGAGAGTCATCATCATTAGATAAAGAATGAGGTGGACATTTTTAAGACGGTATGGCACAAACACATCATCAGGTTGTACCAGGTGTTGGAGAAGGAAGAGTATGTATGTATCATCGTGGAACTGGCCACTAGGGGATACCTCCTGGGGTGGATCTGAATAGCGTGCCGCCTGTATGAGGATGAAACCAGGAGGCTCATCATACAAACTCTAAGTGCTGCTCACTACCTACACCAAAACAGAATCACACACGAAGACCTTAAGTCCAACAACATCCTGTTGGACACCAAAGGCAATATCAAGGTCAGTGGTTTTGGTCTGAGCATCTGGCTCAACCTGGGGCAGTTGCTAACAAATGTATGTGGTGCTGTGCTATTCCACCCCCTGAAATGTTCCTGGAATTAAGCAATGATGTCCGGGAAGTGGCGCTGTAGGCAAGTGGTAGAGCGCTCGCCTTGAGCTGAAGAGCTGAGGGACAGCGCCCAGGTCCAGAGTTCAAGCCCCACGACCGACAAAAAAAAAAAAAAAAAAAAAAAAAAAAGAAAGAAAGAAATGATGTCCGGGTGCAGGTGGCTCACGCCTGTTATCCCAGCTATTCAGGAGACTTAGTTCTGAGGATCATGGTTCAAAGCCATCCCAGGCTGGCTCTACCCTCTGAGCAGACTCATACTGACACCAAAGACTAATTTGAGGAGGAGATGGCAGAGAATATATTTGGCTAGCAAAATAGCTACTACTCTTCTTAGAACAAGCTGCTGAATGTGGGCCCTGGAACAAAGCTGTTCTAGACAAAGGTGTGGAGAGCTCTAAGAGATATGAAAGATAACCTCACTTGAAAGCCAGAAGGCTGTTATTGGGATGAGAGAGATTTGTAGGGGGTCTACTAAAAAAAGTTGTAAGTGGGATCCAGGAATGGATTGCTGTTTGCCCAGCAAGGCCCTCAATCCAGCCCAGAAGACAGGTGCACCAACTGCCTTAGGTTTCCTCAGGAGGGATTCCAGCCAAGGGACACCTAGTACTGCACTGATAAACTGGCATTGTAGTTATTAATGCATGTAATTTTTGCGCATTGTATCAATTCCTAGCATATGCAAAATGACTTGAGCTCTATGATTTCTCTCACTTGAAATTATTAACATTAGCCTGTTACTCCTGAAAGTGGATCATTATAGCTCAGGAGGTGTGAATGTATATGTGACCATACAAAATGATGCTAACTGAAATGAAGACATAGAAACAACAGGTCTTCTTTTGTTTAGTTGTCAAGCTTGATGTAGCCAATATACTGTAGCTAGTTCTTTCTTCTTACTTTATATCATTTTTCTTTTCCTATTGGTTTTATTCATTGCAATTCCTGTCTTTGATTCTGGTACTCTGCATCCTGTATATGCATTTATCTGATTGGGGGAAGGGAAGGGAAATAACAAAATACTGAAAGAAGTACAAAAGGTGACCCATTGCAACAATGATACTCACAGGACACTATGGCAGAAATTAATTTACAATGTAATGTGTGTGGGAGAAATGGAGGGAAGAGTCAGGGGGAGAAAAAAAACTGCAGTATGTAACAATGTTCAATGAGAACTGTAACTTACTCGTGTAAATGTAACCGCTCTGTACAGCATCTTTATAATGAAATAGATATTTAAAAATATAAAAATTGGATGGATGAGCAAGATGGCAAGGGGCAGTAGGGAAATGCCACAGCTCTCCCCAACCAAAAAGAGAGTCGTGTTCCAACGCTTAATCTCCCCCAAGAAACCGACAAGAACAAAAAGATGAACACTGAGAGAAAAACAGAAGGCAGGGAAAAAAAAGAGAGAAAAAGAATTTCAGAAAAGAGAAGTGCGAAGACCCCTTCCCCAACCTCTACTGGCCATGCAGCAATGCACCAAACCACACCCAGCCAGCCCGACAGGGGCTGCCAGACTCCCAGAGACACAGGGGTTTGTCTGCAGATCACCTGCTCAGAAGCAGCCTGAGGTACCGGTGTCAGACCCGCTGATTGCGACTAACTGAAGAAACCGCCAAGCCCAGAGCTTGCACAAAGATCCCAACCCCACCCCTCACTCTCTATCCGAGCAGAGAGGCTCCATCCTGCCAAAGCGACTCGGCCCCATGGCAAGAATTACAGAGCTACACAGAGCCACAGAACACCAGAGCAGAATCCTGCAAGGAAATGGTGGTGATCCAGAGAACGCAATTGGAGACAAACCGCAGTGCTCAGTACCTGCAGATCACCTGTGCAGAAGTCGTCTGAAGTACCGGTGTCAGACCCGCAAACCGCAATGAACAGAGAAACCTCTGAGCCAGGAACTCAGCCTCTCGGCGGGAGTGCCAGAGCTACATGGGATGCCCACAGAAAACAAGGCAGAAGACCTGCAAAGAACTGATGCTGATCCAGAGAGTACAAACAGAGACATACCCCAGCGCTCAGAACCTGCATGGAGACCCTTCCACCATCCCTCTGGTGGAGGAAAGAGGCCCATCCTGCCGCTTGGACGCTAACAGCATCAATTGAGGCAGAGACAAAAGAGAAACTCACAGAGCCACCACCACCCAGCCCAGCCCACAACCACCTTAATTGAATTCTTGATTTCAACGGCAACCAATGATGTACATCACACAAAAAGAACAATTAGAACTTGGGTGAGTATCCCACAGTAGACAGTGTATGCCTTAAGAGAGAACAGAGCTGGTGGGAATTTCGCGACCCTGACTCAGACACCCTATCCCAACACCTGGACCACAGGACCCACTAAAACTGGGAAATGTTCTAGAGCTCTACCAGACTGTGAAGCACACTCAGCTCGCCAGGCTAGAGCAAGCGCACCCCTGGTAGGGAGCTTAAATGCCCAAGCCAGGAACAGCCCCTCTGGGTCCAGACACCCAACAGTGGAAGAAATTTGAGTACCCCAGGCTGCATAAACTAGGCAGGATACACAGCAGCATAGGTCCAACCGGCATGTCCCAGGCCGGGCACTGGCACCAGGTCTGGGGATCCGGTGACTGGGCAACACACCCAACTCCTCCCAACTGAAGTAAGAAGCTGCATGTGCCTCAGCAGAGGGGAGAAAAACAGGGAACTGCGTCCCCTGGGAAGCACATCTGTGACAGCAAAGACCTGGGGGCTCAGGAAAGGAGAAGCCTAAACCCTACCAGAACCCAACCCATATATTCTAGGCTGGAAATTGAACAACACAAGCCACCAGCACCTGATAATAGTCAGGAGCTCTGCTGGTAAGGTTGCTCAGCAGTAGAGTACTTGTCTTGGGTGCATGAGGCCCTGGATCTGATTCCTCAGCACCACATAAGCAGAAAGAGACAGAAGAGTTTTGGCTTAAATGGTAGGGTATCAGTCTTGAGCTGAAGAGCTGAGGGACAGTGCCCAAACCCAGAGTTCAAGCCCACAACCCACCAAAAAAAATATCAGGAGCCCATAGCAAACTCCAGCATCTGGGACAGTGCATCCAGCACATCCAAACTCGCCAAGAGCACCTGTAGGAGCAATCTGGGCTGCTCAACTCTTCCAAAGACAGGAATTGCCAGTGATCTAAAACAGAGAACTGAGAACTCTATATTTGTCAGACCAGCAGCTGGAGGCCGGCCCTCAACAGAACCGAGATCAGGTACAGATTCTCTCTACCAGCAGAGAAACAGCAACCAAGAAAAGACAGACACTTATTGACCAAAACAAATTTTCAGATTAGTCTCCAATAATCCCTGAATCCCCATGCGAAAATCAGAAAAATTACAAGGGTTATCAACACCCAGGATAGCAAGCTATCCCCAAAAGCCAGCAGCCACCCAGGGGAGAGCCCTAGTGGGAGCAAAGCAGGAATGGAAGACAAAAGCTACATCCAAAATATGCTGGAGGCAATGACTCAGGAAATAAAGTGAGAAATAGACCAGAAAATTAAAGATCACAGGGATGAACTATCAAAAGAGATGCAGGATCTAAAACAGGAGGTACGCGCAAAAATAGAAGCAGCACACACCTCACTGAGAAGTGATATCAGTGCAAAAATAGAGGCAGTATACACTTCATTAAAAGGTGAGATCAGTACTTTGAGAGTGAACATCAAATCCATAAATGAGTCCATTTCTTCCATGCAAACCACAATGGAAGCCACAGTTAACAGAGTGAACGAAATGGAACGTAGAGTGTCAGATACAGAAGACAGGATACACCAACTGGACCAAAACATTACAGATGTGGAAAAATCACTTAAATTATGCCAAAGGGAAATTCAAGAGCAAGCAGATAGGGTCAAGAAAGTTAACCTTGGTATAATTGGAATGGACGAAGGTGAGGAATATCAAAGCAAGGAAATGTTACACCTATTCAACAAAATAATCAGTGAAAATTTTCCCCATCTCAAAAAATAACGTCTTACCTACGTAACAGAAGCCTATAGAATCCCAGGAGAAACACTTCTGGACAAATTATAGTAAAAATGGTAGATCTGAATAATAAGGAAACGATCTTGCATGCAACAAAAATGAAAAAGGAGCTATACTACAATGGGAAAAAAATTAGGATCACTGCAGATTTCTCCACAGAAACACTGAATGCAAGAAAGGCCTGGGAAAGTAACATACGATCCCTGACAGCCAATAACTGTCAACCCAGACTGATATACACAGCAAAGCTAGCATTCACATTTGATGGAGAACTGAAAAATTTTAATAGCAAAGAAAAACTAAATGAATACATAAACATTAAGCCAGCATTACAAAGAATTCTAAGAGGGGGGACACAACCTGAAGAAAGCAACCAGAAACAGGGACCTGGACCCAGACAGACATCAATAAAAGTGTAACTGAGGAAGCACAGGAGGAAAGGAAAGAAGAAAACCTTAGGAAAATAGGGAATCACAGGGACCACAATGCATCTCTCTATACTATCTCTTAATAATAACGGGCTTACTTCACCAATCAAAAGAAAAAGAACTGCAGATTGGCTCAGAAAACATGACCCATCAATCTGTTGACTTCAGGAGACCCACCTCTCAGCCAAACATACAAACTGTTACCTTCAGGAGACCCACCTCTCAGGCAAACATACAAACAAATTCAGAGTGAACGGCTGGAAACTGATCTACCAGTCAAATTGACCCAGGAAGAAAGCAGGTGTAGCAATCCTGATATCTAACAAAATAAATTTTTCATTATAATCAATACCAAAAGACAACGACAGACTTTACATATTAGTACAGTGAACAATCAAAGAGGTGGATATTACTACCATCAACTTACATTAGTGCACCCAGATATGTTAAGCAAATACTCTCAAACTTACAGAATAAAATAGATCCCAATACGATAATACTAGTACACATTAACACCCCACTTTCTCCAAAGGACAGGTCTGCCAACCAGAGGATTGGCAAAGAAGCTACTGAATTAAATGAGGCCATACTTCAAGTCCAACTAACTGATATCTACTGAGTATTTCAACCTAAAAAACACAGTACACATTTTTCTCAGCAGCTCAAAGAACTTTCTCCAAAATAGACCATATCATAGTTCATGCAAGGAATTTAAGCAAATACAAGGGGATTGACACAATCCCCTGTATCCTATCTAACCACAGTGGAATGAAGCTAGTTCTCAATAACAAAGTATATTGCAGAAATTACTCAAAAACATGGAAATTGAACAATACACTTCTAAACAATGCCTGGGTAATTGAAGAGATTAAAGAAGAAATTAAAAAATTCCTACAACTCAATGAAAATGAAAACACCTCTAAAAGAAACTTTTGGGACACAGCAAAAGCAATCCTGAGGGGCAAATTTATTGCCCTCAGTGCCCACATCAAGAAAATAGAGACAGACCAAGTAAATAATCTCATGTTGCAATTAAAACAGCTAGAAAACATGAAAAAATAAAACCTAAAGTTAGTACATGGAGCCAGATAACCAAACTAAGAGCAGAGATTAATGAATTAGAGAATCAGAGACTAATAGCCAAAATTAACCAAATAAGCTGGTTCTTTGAAAAAAATAAATAAAATTGATGGACCATTGGCAAGTTTAATTAAAAAAAGAAGACAAGAAACCCATATTAACAGAATTAAGGATGCCATGGGAAAAATCACAACATGTACCCAACACATCAACAGAGCCAAGGTCAAGAATCACATGATTATCTCCACAGATTCAGAAAAGGCCTTTTGATAAAATTCAACATTCATTCATGCTAAAAGTTCCAGAGAAAATAGGAATAGAAGGAACATTTCTTTAAATAATAAAATCCATTTATGACAGACCAATAGCCAATATTATATTTAATGGGGAAAAGCTACAACCAATTCTCTTAAAATCCAGAAAAAGTCAAGGATTCCCACTGTCTCCACTCCTCTTCAACATAGTTCTGGAATCTTTAGCCAGGGCAACAAGGCAAGAAAAAGACATTAACGGGATCCGCATAGGGAAAGAAGAAGTTAAACTATCCCTTTTTGCAGATGACATGATACTATACCTTCAATATCCCAAAACTCCATCCCCAAACTCTTAGAAATCATATATCACTTCGGCAAAGAAGCAGGATACAAAATCAACCCACAAAATCAGTTGCCTTCCTGTCCACTTACAATGTACAAGCAGAAAAGGAAATAAAGGAAGCAACCCCATTCACAATAACCTCCCGAAAAATTAAATATTTAGGAATTAACCTAACCAAAGATGTAAAAGAACTATTTAATGAAAAGTATGAAAAGTTATAGAAAAAATTACAGAAGACACTAGGAAATGGAAAAACTTCCTATGCTCTTGGATAGACAGACTTAATATAGTGAAAATGGCAATACTGCAAAAATTTATATACAAATTCAATGCAATTCCTATTAAAATACCAAAGATGTACATCTGTGAAATACAGAAAACAGTCCCAAATTTCATATGGAATAACAAAAGAACTAGAATATCCAAAACAGTTCTAGGAAATAAAGACAACATGGGAGAGATATGCATGCCGAACTTCAAACATAACTATAGAATTATAATAACAAAGACTGCATGTTACTGGCACAAAAACCTGAAGACAAGTAGAATAGAATAGAATATCCAGAAATAAATACACATGCCTACAGTCAGCTGATATTTGACAAAGGAACAAAAGACATACAATGGAAGAAACACAGCCTCTTCAACCACTTGTGCTGGGAAAAATGGGCGGCCACATGCAGAAGACTAAAAGTGGGCCCCAGCCTATCACCATGCACCAACATCAACTCAAAATGTATTAAAGACCTTAACATCAAACCTGAATCTGTGAAACTACTGCAGGACAGAGTAAAAGGGACACTTGAACTTATAGGCACAGGAAGGAACTTCCTGCACAGAGTCCCAGGGTCACAACAAATTGGAGAGAGACTCTTCAAATGGGACTACCTTAAAATAAAAAGCTTCTGAACAGCTAAAGCTATCACAACCGTGCTAGAAAGACAACCAACTAATTGAGATAAAATATTTACCAGCAATATAACAGACAATGGGTTAATATCCAGTATATACAGGGAATTCAAGAAACTGATCTCTCCCAAGACTAACAAAAAAATTACTAAATGGGCAAGGGAACTAAAGAGACTTCTCAGATGAGGAGATAAAAATGACAAAGAAACACATGAGGAAATGTTCAGCATCCCTGGTTGTGAAGGAAATGCAAATAAAGACAACCCTGAGATACTACCTTACCCCAGGCAGAATGGCCCACAAGTCAGCCAACGACAAATGCTGGAGGAGATACAGAGAAAGAGGAACCCTATTACACTGCTGGTGGGAATGTACACTTATACAACCTCTTTGGAAAGCAGTCTGGAGGTTCCTCAAAAAGCTAATTATTGACCTCCTATAGGACCCAGTCATACCACTTCTAGGCATCTATCCTGAACAACAGGAACCAGTATACAAGGACACATGCACCTCCATGTTTATTGCAGCATTGTTCACAATAGCCAGGATATGGAAAAAACCCAGATGTCCCATCATAGATGAATGGATCCAAAAATTGTGGTATCTATACACAATGGAATATTATGCAGACATTAGAAAGGACAAAATAATAATGGCATTTGCATGGAAATGGATGGAGTTAGAAGAAATCATGTTGAGCGAAGTAAGCCAAGATCAAAGAGACAAATGGTACATGGTCTCCCTGATAAGTGGATGTTAAATCCAAAATGGTAAGTGATATGACAAAATTAACAGGACTTAAGAAACAGAGAGCTTCCACTCATCTGGTTGAATCACAAGTAAATAACTCCATGCTGCTGATCACATGTATGGTATATATATGTACACTGAAGGGGATCCAGGAAGACAACACAGAACTAGAGTGAATCAGGGAAAAACATACAACAACGGGACCAATTAGCTGCACAGGACATTGACCAAAATGAACTAAGCAACTTAATGGCAGCAATGGGAGGGAGGGAACAAATGAGAAAGAGGGAACAGCTGATGCTATGCAAAACAAAAGAAATGTACATACCACCCAATGTGGAAGAAATAACTGTATTGCAAAGCTCATAGAACTCATAAATGTTATAGACCATGATAGACAATTTGCTCCAGGAAAGATAGAATGTGTTTGTGAGTTTAACTGAGCATCACGATCCCACAATAGTTTGAAATTTGGGAAATTATGTAATCACTTAATCACAATAAAAAAACAAAAACAAAGGCTGAGCATCAGTTGTTCATGCCTATAATCTTAGCTATTCAGAAGCCTGAGATCTGAGGCTCATAGTTTGAAGCCAGCTGGGGCAGGAAAGTTCAGGAAACTTATTTCTGGTTAACCACCAGAAAGCATAAGTGGAGGTGTAACTCCAGTGTTAGAATTATAGTCTTGAGTGAAGAAGCAAAGGGAGAATGCCCTGGTCCTTGGTTCAAGTCCTATTTTAAAAAGTAAGAAAATAAAAGCATGCTATACTTCTCAGGCATTTGGAAATATCATTCATTCTCTAATGATGAGGTGGGGGCTGGATGACTTATGTCGAACTTGCCTAGGCCAAGGACAAAAATAGACTTGGTAATTATAAAAGGCTATTCATAACCTAGTTGTTAAGATTCTTAAAAAGAATTGAATCTGAAAACTCTTGTAACTAAATAAAAAAGAATATTTCTAGTTTAAAAAGCAGTGACATTAATCAAGATGTGTTGTATTCATAAACTGCTTTGAACAACTACTTAAAGATAATAATAATAATAATTAGTAGTAATAATAATAGTAAAAGGCCTAGGGGGAGACAGGCTTCCTGCAGCCTAAGAGGGTAAATTTTCTGGAACTACTGCCAGACACTTTTCCTTCTGTTTGTTCAAAATTGCAATGTGTGTTTTCTGAACATAATATACATATGATCATGAAGCCTGAAAAAAATTAACATGGCAAAAACTGCAATACTGAACCACAAAAATTGAAAATGCAATACTCATCAAAATCCCAACAATATTCTTCAATTCAGTAGAGAAAACAATTCAACTTTAGTATGGAACTACTAAATTACAGATGAAACAGAAGACTTAGAAATGAACTCATGGGCCTATATTCATCTTACACACACACACACACACACACACACACACACACACACACACACATAATGGAATTCTATTCACTCATCTGAAAAGATGACTTTTCACTAGTCTTAAGGAAAATGAAAGGTTGGGGAAAATGATACTAAGAGAAAAGAGAAAGGAATGCAGACTCCGAGCAATATAGGTTTCATGGATTCATTCATAGTAGCTAGAAGGTGCCCACAAATCTACAAGTAAACAAGACAGATTATTCCTCGTCCCAGATAGAATGACGTTTATCAAGAAACTAACAATAGTAAATGCTGGCATGGATGTAGCCAATTGGGAACTCTATTACACTGTTGGTGGGAAATTAAACTTGTTCAACCACTGTGGAATGCAGTACTGAGTTTCCTGAAAAGACTAAACAGAGATCTCTTTTAAGACTCAGTAATTCCCCTCATGGGCAGTAATCCAACAAGCTCACATGAAAGCTACCAGCATAACCATGTTCAGGGCCCAGGCCCAGAGTTTAAGGACTGGAAAAAATGTTACCATAGTTGTTTTTTTCCCCCAAATATGAACCATTTGCCATAAGATACCAAAACATGCCGGGTGCTAGTGACTCAGGCCAGTAATCATAGCTACTCAGGGGACTAAGATCTGAGAATCACTGTTCAAAGCCAGCGTTGGCAGGAATGTCTGTGAGCCTCTCATCTCAAATAAACTGCTAGAAAACCGGACGTGGCACTGTGGCTCAAGCAGGAGAACACTCGCCTTGTCTTGTAGTTGACAACGACAGAGCCCAAGCCCAGAGTTCAAGTCGCATGATGGACAGAAAAAAAAAAAAAAAGATACCAAATCATTCTATTAGCAGTAGTTAGGTTAGGACTTAAATTTAGTGGGTGATAAAATGGCTTCTTTGTTGAATGATAGGAAAAGATGTAGGCAATCCAAGAAAAGGGAGATTTTTCGTTGTTGTTGGTCGAGGGGTTTGAAGTCTGGGCTTGGACACTGTCCCTGAGCTCTTCAACTCAAGGTGAGTGCTCTACTTCTTGAGCCACAATGCCACTTCTGGTTTTCTGGTGGTTAACTGGACATAAGAGTCTCACAGACTTTCCTGCCCAGGCTGGCTTTGAATAGCAGTCCTCAGATCTCAGCTTCCTGAGTAGCTAGGATTACAGATGTAAGCCACTGTCACCAGGCTAAAAATGGAGATTTTTTAGAAAAGAAAATCCACTTCTTCACCTGTGTCAAAACCTCAGATATCACTATTAGAACATTTCATCCTCAAGTCATTTTTTCAGATATCTGTTAATTTTCTCTTTTCCTTCATGTGGGAATACTGCGGTCAATATCATTTCAGCTGTGGTACTGGATCAATTGTATGGTAATTGCTAGCATCTAAATCAAGAACTGTTACAGGAAAAGAAATGAAACCCCCATTTGGAATAATTGTTTTCTCTTTTTATTACAAATCAGTGATTGATTACTTCCTAGTGTGATATTGGACGTCCAAACAGAGTGATGGCATTTTATTTCTCTTCAGCCTTCTCTCACATGTGGTCAAATATTTAAGAATACAAATATTTCCATTGATAATTCAATAGCTGACCTCTAAGAAAATGTGCATTTCTGGACTTTGCTCTCTTGTCCTTACATGTGCAGGGTTTCAATGATTTGTATGTTCTACAAGGAATTCTATTTTCCAATCTTTGTGTGACCAATTTTAGTCTCTCTGATCAGTCTTTCTGACTCTTTCTCTGGAGTCTCATTTCAGTCTGCCTCATAATATTAGTTATTAGCTAAATAATGTACAGAGGAGTCACATTTGCGTGAGCAAGGTAATGAGCAAGGTAAAAAAAAATGTTACCTCCTCCTTTATTTTTCCCCTACCATCCTTTCCCTCCCAGCTGCATAAGTACACAACCCTCCTCCCTTACCCCACCTAAATTGTAAAGTTCATTTTTCAACATAGTGTCTTGTGTATCTCATGGTTACAATGTGTCAACCTGTACCCCTATTTAAGCATTTTGTTTTCTTTCTTTCCCCTCCACAAATTAGAGGAGCGTATATAGAAGATGTAGGCGCACCAACTTCAAATACAGTGAAAACAGGAGTTATAGCAGGAGACAGGAACATATAAAGAAACAAAAAAATCACATCGCACATTATACGTATGTTAGAAACAATAGCAAGAAAGAAAAAACCACTTGTGTCCCTATCTTGGGGTTCATGTCCCTTAACATCATCCTATCTCGTCATATGCAGATAGCTTTTGACCTTTTCTTCTTAACCCAGACAAATATTAGTTATTGAAAATTAGGGAAACCATGGGACCAATGTTAATTTGGACGTGGCTTACTTCACTTAATATGTTTTTCCAAGACTTTCCAGTTACTAACAAATGGGGCAACGTTATTCTTTCTGATGGAGGCATAGAATTCCATTGTGTATATATACCACATTTTCTTGATCCATTCATCTGCTAAGGTATTGGGGTTGGTTCCATATATTAGCTATCTTAAAGAATGCAGCAATAAACATAGTTGTGCTGGTAGCTTTAGTATGGTCTTGTTTGTGATCATTTGGGTAAATGTCCCAAAGTGGGATTGCTGGGTCATAGGGGAGCTCTATGTGGAGTTTTTTGAGGAACCTCCATACTACTTTCCAAAGTGGTTGAACAAGTTTTGTACTCCCACCAAGAATGCAGTATGGTTTCCTGGTGGCCACATCCCCTCCAGCATCTGTTGTAAAAGTATGGAATGCTTCAGAAATTTGTCTGTCATCCTTGTACATGAGCCACGCTAATCTTCTCTGAAATGTTCCAATGTTTCTGCTATGCATTTCATTTTGTACTCCTGAACTTGGCGAGTGATTTTAGGTGTGTCTACAACAGTAGAATCAGCATAAATCAAGCCAGCATTTCTTCATTGAAGATACAAGGAAAGGACACAGGTTGCCACATTGTAACAATGAAATATACAAGACACTCTATGGGAGGGGTGAAGCGACATGTTGGGGAGGTATGAAGGGGCGGAATGGTAGGGGAAAGACAAAGGAGGGGGTAACAATGCTCAATAAGAAATGGACTAATTACCTTACTTACGTAACTGTAACCCCTCTGCACAGGGACTTTACAATAAAAATATAAATTGAAAAGATACAAGGAAAACTTCTGTACTTATAGGAAGTTGTATTTGTCACACAATATCAGCAAGGTATTGGTTTTAGGACCACAAGCATATTAAAATTTTGGATGCTCTAATTCTCTACATAAACACAGTATATTATTTCCATTAGAATCTGCCCACAACCTAGTGCAGGGTAATTGCTAAGAAAATTTTTACTACATTCTATGTTTGTAATGAAAAATAAAATTATATGCACTATTGACTGATACCATTTTTTTCAGATAATTTATTTATTGTGAAAATATCGTACAGAGGGGATTTTATTACATGGGCAAGGTAATGAATATATATACATATATGTATATTCATATATATACATATATACATACATATATACATATACATATATATATAATGTTTTAAAATCAAAATATTTTACATCCTTTTTAAAAATTTTTTATCATGAAAATACCATACAGAGTTGTTACAATTACAGAGGAAAGGTAATGAGTACATTTTTATCAAGCATTATTGCTTCCCCCTTGGTTTCCCCTTCCCTTCATATCTTCCACCACCCCCCAGCCCCTCCCCGACCTGCCCAAAGTTGTAAAGTTCGAATTTCTGCATAACGACTTGTATATCTCATGGCTGCAATGGGCCCACCGGTATCCCTATTTGCTTTTGCCCTTCCCATCCACAAACTATATCAATATCAAATACAATGAAAGCCGGGGTTATACCGTGGGGGAGGGACATAGAACACAAAAAAGCAATCATCTTTTGAATATGTTTGAAACAAATGCAAGAAGGAAAAAAATACGAATATCTATATTGGGGTTCATTTCACGTAAAATCAACTTATCTGACCTTTTCTGCTTGTTTCAGACATACACTAGTTATTGCAAATAAGGGAAACCATGGGACCTATGTTTCTTTGGGCCTGGCTTTCTTCACTTAATATACTTTTTCCCAAGTATTTCCAGTTCTTAACAAATGGGTCAATGTCATCCTTTCTGATGGAGGCATAGAATTAATTCCATTGTGTATATATACCACATTTTCTTAATCCATTCATCTGCGGAGGGGCATCTGGATTGGTTCCACATCATAGCTCTCTTAAAGAATGCTGCAATAAACAGTTATGTTGGTAGCTTTAGTATAGTCTTGTTTGTTACCATTTGGGTAAATGCCAAAAATTGGGATTGCTGGGTCATGGGGGAGATCAATGTGAAGTCATTAGAGGAACCTCCATACTTCCATAGATACAATCTATTCAACATCAAACAACTATGTACTAATGGGTTAAGAACAGAAAAGAAGAATTTTGCAAACGAGAAGTTATTAGGTTTAGAGAGAAATGTGGGGAAAAGTAGGATTAGAGGGATGTGGTAGGTAAAAAGAGAGTGTATTTGACCAAGTCCTAATTTCAGAGAGGGAAATAGCTTGGGCAGAATTATTTGAGAGACTTAAAAAAACAAGAGAAAATGGAAAAACAAAAATTTAAATACAAAAAGTGAAACACAAAAATTATGATTAAAAGTTCTTAAAATTATAAAGGTAGAAGGAGATAATACTACTTTTAAAGAATTTAAGCCTAAGAGGTTTTGAATTGAGTAATAAATTTCTGGGTTAAATATGTACACAGGGGAGATAAAGTCTAATAATCAATGACAGGTATGTATCTGAGGATGAGCAAAACAGCAACTCAGTCACCCAAAAAGAAGAAAGGGAAGAAAAAAATGAAAAAGAAAAAAAAAGAAGAGAAAAAGAAAAAAGAAAAAAATGACCAAAAACTCAGTAGAGATTAAAACACACACCGACACACACAGACACACAGACACACACAGACACACAGACACACACACACACACAGACACACACAGACACACACACACACACACACACACACACACACACACACACACACACACACACACACATACCTAAAATAAAAATTATGCGAGGACAAAAAAGATTAATAGAAAACAATTTTTAAAATATAATTTTAAAACTTTTAAAAATTAAAAATTAAAAAAGGTATAAAAAAGAGTTCTTTGATTGGGGGGGGGGGCTGCGTGCATGGGAAGATCTTTTATCTTCCTTGTGTCCTAACGAATCTCTTTGTGGAGTCTCAGGTCTGCTTGTGGTTACTGTCTGGTCTGTCTTGATTGGTTACTTAAGTCAGTTTGTTTGAGCAGGCAGAAAAATGCTCTGTTTTACCCAGGATTTTGTGATCCTCCTCCTCGCTAGTTCAGTGGGAGAGAGATCTGCTTTGATTATCACAAAAGAAGGAGATGGCAAAGAAGGAGATGGCTGTTTCTTCTAGTTTGGAGATGGTGTGATGAGGCTAGGTTCTGGGTAGAGTTGAGGCCTTTCACCAAACAGTAGCTTTTCCCTGAGGGGATAGCTTCTGATATACTCACAAAGCCCAGCCTACAGCCATTCTCAGGGTTTATGTATACTGAATTTCAATTGTTTTTCTAGGCTGCTGTAGGGAGGGGCAGCCTCTGGCTCTGTTTACCCAGAAGAAAGCCACACCTGTAGGGGCCGAGGATCCTCTGCTTGGGCTTGGTGACTTTCCCTTGTGTGGAGCTACGCCTGGAATGTCAGGTCAGGTTCCTGTGACCTGCTAAATGACTCCAGTTTTCTTCCAAGGCCTGAGTTGTTGGTAGCTCCTCAGCCAGGCCTCTGTCAGTATCAAAAATGGAGATCTCTGCTGCTGGGGGTGGGGAGAGGTGGACTTCCCTCCTTTGCTTCCTGAGAAGGAGTGAGGATGTCAGGGTTCTACTCACGCTGGAGTGTTGGTTCCGTGGTCATCTTTAGTCTGTGATCTGCAGGATGAAGATATTTGCTCCTTGTCAGTTCTTGCTGGTGTTGAGTAGAATCCACTAGCTCTCTGGGTCTGGTGCCTTTGTCCCGGACTCTCTGTGTTTATGTAGTGTGGCTATGGCCGCCACCACCACCGCCTTGGCACAGCTGCAAGCAAGTGCTCAGGTCTGTCTCATTGACTCAATTTTTACTCTCTGGCCAAACTCTCTGTAC
Source organism: Dipodomys merriami (assembly GCF_024711535.1). Classification (NCBI taxonomy): domain Eukaryota; kingdom Metazoa; phylum Chordata; class Mammalia; order Rodentia; family Heteromyidae; genus Dipodomys; species Dipodomys merriami. The sequence goes on along the minus strand of NW_027202275.1, from coordinate 184,393 downwards.
AGTGATAGCACACTTGGTGTGATTCTCTAGGCTAAGACTGTTCACTAGAACACTAAACTGCTATCTATATGAAAAATTGACAACCTCCAGCTTCATTTCCACAGTCTTCATTCAACATTCATGAGTATATTTCTTATCAAGCATTGTTGCCTGCTCCTTTGTTTCCCCTTCGAATCCCTTCAAATCACCCTCCTTCCTAATCCACCTCCCAGCCAAAATTGTAAAGTTGATTTTTTGATGTAACATCTTGTGCATCTTATTGTTGCAATGGGTCCAGCTGTATCCCTATTTAAACAGTTTGTTTTTGCCTTAGCCCTCCACAAATTATATCAACCTCAAATACAATGAAAGCAGGGGTTTTACCGTGGGGGAAGGACATACAAAGCAACAAAGAAATCATCTCATAAGTATGCTAGAAACAATTGCAAGAAAGAAAAACCATTTGATTCCTTATCTTGGAGTTTATTTCGCCTACCATCAACTTATCTGACCTTTTCTGCTTGTGTCAGGCATACTAGTTTATGCAAATAAAGGAAACCATGGTACCTATGTTTGTTTGGGCACAGCTTACTTCACTTAATATAATTTTTCCAAGTCTTTCCATTTCTTAACAAATGGGCAATGCCATTCTTTCTGATGAAGGCATAGAATTCCATTGTGTATATATACCACATTTTCTTGGTCCATTCATCTATGGTGGGACATCTGGGTTGGTTCCAAATCTTAGAGCTATGGTAAACAATGCTGCAATAAACATAGCTTTGCTGGTACCATTAGTGTGCTCTTGTTTGTGATCATTTGGGTAAATGCCCAAAAGTGGGATTGGTGGGTCATAGGGGAGCACTATGTGGAGTCTTTTGAGGACCCTCCATACTACTATCCAAAGTGGCTGAACAAGTTTACACTCCCACCAACAATGCAGTAGGGTTCCCTTCTGACCACATCCCCTCTAGCATCTGTTGTTATTAGAGTTCTTCATTATAGCCATTCTAATTGGAGTGAGGTGGTATCACAATGTTGTTTGGCATTTCTCTTATGGTTAGGGAAGTTGAGCATTTCTTCATGTGTCTATTGGCCATCCTTCTTTCTTCTTCAGCAAAGTTCCTCTGTTAGTCTATAGCCCACTTATTTATTGGGCAGTTGTTTCTTTGACGATTTATTGTTGGGGCATTTAATTTTCTTAGTTCCAGGTATATTGTAGATATGAGACCCTTGTCCATTGTATGTTTAGTGAAGATCTTCTCCCAATCTGTGGGCTTTCTGGTGATCTTGCTAGCTATGTCCTTTTCCATGCAGAAGCTCTGCAATTCTATGCAATCCCATTTGTCCAACCTTTCTTTAATTTGTTGTGTTTCTGTGTCTCTTTTAAGAAAATTTTGGCCTGTGCCAAGGAGACCTAGGGTTTCACTTATTTCATCCTTTGAATTTTTTAGAGTGTCAGCTTTGACTCCGAGGTCTTTGATTGTGGAGCACATGGGCAGTAAAGATGGTGCTGAGGGGGAGTTGTGTGGGAAGAGCCCAATTTGCTTTGCATTCCATGACTAACCATCCCGTGGAAGCTTAGGTGCATGATAAGGTTCCTCTTCCTCCCCTCCCATGCACACCTGGTCTTTTTTGCTTTAAAAAAGAGCTTGCTCTGAGTTAATAAATGAATTTCCTGCTTCACTTGACTCACTGCTGTGTCTGTTTGTCTCCCTGGCTAAGTGAGGCCACGGAACAGGGGAGCAGCCGCACTTACCTTTCCTTGGACCCCATCCGTCTTTTGTGGGATGGACAAAGACCCAACATCTGTCACCCAATGTGGGGCTTGAAAGGAAAAGATACCGGCAGAGGCTAAGCAGTCTCACAGGGTAAGTGAAACCCTTAGTATGGGTAATGCTATTTCACAGAAGTAAGAGGAAGAGGCAGCATTAGGCCTAGCAGGCATAAAGGAGGACTTGAGAAGTGAGAAGGAAAAGGAATGGGTAAAATTCATCCAAGAATGCACTGAAACATGCACAGTGGAAATCAAAATGAGGGTGAAAGTTACCCCCTCTGACTCAGGTTCCCCGGATGGTCCTAGGTCCCCACCCTATTTCCCCGATTGAGGGAGAGGTACAGCGTCCTACGCAACCTGTGAGAAGGACCTGCAAGACTCGGACCCCTACCAACCTTCCATGGAGGGGTTGAGGGGTGGGGAAGTAACCTAATTGGAGGCCTACCCTGGAAAGGAAGGGCCACCCAGGACCCCGGACCCTGGGCCACAGGATTTGCTTCCCCAAGTGTATCTGGTAAATCTGGCCCATGGAATGGTATCCATGGGAAGCTAAAGATCTTAAAGAGCTCCACAAGGCAGTGCCGGAGGATGGTCCAAACTCTCCTTGGGCCCAGACTTTATTACAGGACATTGCTTATCACCCATGTGTCCCCAAGGACTGGCTGGATGTGTCCAAAGCCTTCTTCACTTTCACTTGTTCTCAGTTTATTAAATGGTGAGCTTTCTTTAAGGAGGAATGCAGAGTGCGAGTGGAGAATAACTGGCAGGCTCAATCTGTGATACCTATTACTTATACCATGTTAAAAGGGATGGGGAATGGTACTCCACTGGCATCCAACATGCCGCAATACCTGGCCCATACCATGATCAGGTGATGCAGGCAGGACTTGCCACATGGTTCAAACTGGATGATGGGCCCACTGAGTCAATTATAGCAGGAGTTACACAAAAACCTGGTGAGCCTCTAGTTGAGTTTGTAGATGGAGTTGAACAGAGTATTAACCACAAGCTGCCAGCAGGGAACCTCCAAGATCAGTTTGTAAAGCTGCTGGTCTGGGAAGAGATGAATGCAGACCACCACATGGCCTGCATGGGATTGAGAGATTGTTTTCTGAGAAGATGGCTGGTGGCCTCACAGAATGTGGGAATGCAACAGCACCAGTCCCAATCATAAGCTTTAGCTTTACATGCTCAGACATCTGCAATGACTGTGGCTATTACTCAGGCACTGGCAGCCCAGGGCCAAGGAACCCCAAGACCATCGGGGAGAGGGACTTGTTTTAAATGTGGGCAGGAGAGGCACTTTAAGAGGGACTATTCACAACAATCCTCTGCCAACTGGCCCGAGGGGTCCTAACCTCCCCCTACACCCTGACCCAGGGGCACTAAGGGATACCATTGGAAAAAGAATTGTGGATCCAAGTTTGATTTAGATAGGAAGCCCTACCTGGGTGGAGTGGTGGCCATTGATAAAACCTAAACTTGTAGCCCTCCACCTTCTGGTGGAGATAAACCTTGGGTACATATGCCCTTCTATGAGTCCTTGGAACACACCCATATTTGTTATTCAAAAGGCCTCTGGGGCTAGGTGTGTGCTCCAAGATCTATGAAAGGTAAATGAAAGGATGGAGCTAGTAGGCATCCCTAAGAGGTATGCCCTGGACTCCTGCTATACCTTCACAATATACCTCGGTGTGATTGATATTAAAGATTGTTTTTTTCAATCCTCCTGCATCCGGATGACTGCAAAAAGTTTGCTTTCTCCATCCCTTCTCTTAAGTTTTCCCTGCCTGATTGGAGGTTTGAATGGATGGTGCTGCCAGAGGGAATGGCAAATAACCTGGCCTTTTGCCAACAATACTTGTCCACACTTCTAGGGCCTGTGTTGGGTTCAGATACCTCCCTTGTGTTTGCCTACCCGGATGATATAATCGTGGGGCACCAAGACCTAGGACAACTGGAGGGCCTTCTGGCCCAGGTTCACACCATATTAAGAAAGGGGGGCTTCACCATAGCACTCAATATGATTCAAAAGTTACCTCCTTTTAAGGTGCTCTGGTTCCACCTTACCTTGACTCAGGACAGTCTCCTTAAGCCTTTGCTGGATATTCCAACCTCTCTGACCTTAACCCAACTTCAGAGCCTTTTAGGGGAAATCAATTGGCTGTTGCCATGGGTGCCTGTCCCTAAAGATAGTGTGTGCCTTATTTGCCCTACTAAAAGGCAGGATGCACCAAGAAGTTATTACAATTACAGACAGCCATTGGGCAATATTTTTGCAGTTCCAAAAAGCCCTGGATGAAGTTTTCCTGAAGAGGAATTCTATTTTTGAGCCCATTTCCCTTTGGTGGTTTGGAGGTGTTACATTGATTTCTGCAGTTTTAATTCAAAGGGGGGACCCATTAGAGTGGGTTCACACTCCCCTGGGGGCACACCTCAGGTATAATCTCAGGCAGATCAACTTGCAGATGCTATCGTCAAGGGAAGGACCCAAGCCCAAAGACATTATGGCCTTGAGCTTCACTCCAATGTTTTTCTTTTGGGGATGGCAGACATTGAGCAGCTCACTTAAGCCAATGCCTCATCTTGCTCTCTCCTTAGAGGGTTTCTAGGACAAATTGAGTCCCACCACAACTGGTTCCTTTGATTTTTTTAAAATAAGAGTTGTAATAGTTATGAAGGAGTATCATAGTAATTTTGAATTGCATTTCTCTAATGACTTCTGTTCCCAAAGCTTAAGCCAGCATAGAAGTAGCATTAAACACAACTTTGTAAACCCACTGGCGATTTTCATGGATTTTGGAATACATGTCTATTCAGAATTTGTGCCCAGTTTTAAGCAAGTTTCTTGTTAATCTCATCTTTAATCTCTCTATACAAAATCAATAATTAATTCAATGTAGTAGAAAAGAAAAAATTAAGTATCTCCTAAAAATTATCATTTTTCAATTACGTGACATTGCTTAAATCATTTTCTGTTTACACTTGAGATTATATAAATTAATTTATTTAGACCTTTTACAAGGTTATACGTATTTTATTTATTTTACATTGATTGATATTTCCAAAGCCTGTGTGTTTAATTTTCCTTGGTGTATTTCAGTATCATGTAGCTCATATTTCAGAGTGAAGAATAAATGGAAGGAAGCAAACAAAAAAATACAGTTCCTCTCATCTGATGAAGCCTCTACAAGAATGAGGAAAGAGTTCATCCTTCTAAGGAGCTACGATAGGATATCAAAAAGTTAATTCATTCTAATAGGTCTTCATTATCTTTACAATGTAGCGTAAATGATTTAAAACACAATATACTGCTCAGATACTTATATGTTTTATCAGGTTTGTATATTTTCATATGGATTTCACCTCAGTTGTAATTCCTTCATTATTCTGTCCCTGATATTTTTACACTATCAAGACATAAGATCACCAGTTTGATTTAGAGCATGAGAAATTATCCATCTGGCTTCCTTGGAAGCAGTGCATATTCAATTGATAACATTATTTCTGGTTGCTCATTACATGTAATGGTTTCTGTAATACATATCACATTCTACGTAGTATTTAAAAATCTGCTTTGTTAACAATATTATATGGATAAAATTGTGGGAATAAACTCTTCCATCTCAGAACATTTTTATATGTTTTTAGTTGTAAAAGTACTGTACAGAGGGGTCACAGTTACACACACACACACACACACACACACACACACACACACACACACACACACACACATTTTCTTGATCCATTCATGTACTGAGGGGCATCGGGTTGGTTCCATATCTTACCTATGGTAAATAATGCTGCAATAAACATAGTTGTGCTTGTAGTTTTAGTATGGTCTTGTTTCTGATCATTTGGGTGAATGCCCAAAAGAAGGATTGCTGCGTCATAGAGGATCTCTATGTGGAATCTTTTGAAGAACCTCCGTTCTGCTTTTCAAAGGGGTTGACAAGTTTACACTCTCACCAAGAATTCAGTAGTGTTTACTTCTGGCCACATTCCCTCCAGCGTCTGTCATTGTAAAAATATTGAACGCTTCAGGAATTTGTGTGTCATCCTTCGAAGGAGCTATGCTCATCATCTCTGTATCATTCCAGGTTTAGGGTATGTGCTGCCAAATTGAGCACAGAACTTTTTTTTATATATAAAGTGTAATTGATTTTCTTAAATTAGACACTTCAACAAAAAGTAAATGCAAAAGAATGGTCATGAAATATTTATTTCTTACATAAGCACATATTTAAGAAGAAACTCAAAATTGATATATCAAAAACAAAGTAATTCCAAATATTTGTGGTTCAAGAGATGTGTAGAAGGAGGAGTTCAATTATTCTCTACAAGGCACCTGTCATAATGAACATTGCAGCAAGGGTTAAGGTTGTTAAAGTTCTAATGCTTTAAATGGGTTTAATTTTGGGAATTTGCTTAAATATGCCAAAATAGGGACTGTTTGGCAGGTCATAAAAATTTTCCATGAAGTAGTTAAGATTTATGGTAGCAGACATATATTACTAAGTATTTATATTTCAGAATTTATAGAAACTTTACTAATGAGAAGTTGCAAAGTCTTTGTTTAAAGAAGCAGAGTAAAGAGTTAAGAATTTGTTAACTACAATTTAGAGCTTCCTTACTTTATATGTTAGCGAGCAACAAGTGAAGATATAAGCCATATACAAATGACGAGATGAGCCATAAATAGTCATCTTAGTGGGTAACTTTAAAGACTACTCATAGCCTATAAAACTCTTGTTGAACATCATAATCTTAGCCAGTTTTAAATGTACAGGAATATGAGAATATAGTAAAATCTAATATGTAGTACACTTCAAATACTGGAAACACGTAACTGGTTTATTTTTCATTTTATTAATCATGAATATTTAATTGTTGTTTTTATTTATTTGTAGCATTGTTTTCCTTGTAGTAATATAATACAAAGTTTTGTAAATTGTCTTTTGGAGGTACTTTGAGAAAGTTACTGGGATGCTCAACCATTTTTATAGGTGCATGTGAGTTTACAAATAGCAAATTTAAGAACAAAATATTGATTAAAAATTTTATCAAGTAGAATCTGAATCAGGAGTGTTGATAAATGTCCACACCTAAAATCTTAGCCCTAGGGTGAAGCAGACGTATTACAGAGTTGAGGCTACAAAAATGAGAGACTGTATTTTGTTTTGTTTCTGTTTTTGTTGGTCATGAGGTTTGAAATCTAGAGCATGTGTGCTGTCCCTCAGCTACTCAGCTCAAGGCTAGCGTTACCACTTTTGTCACAGCACCACTTCCATCTTTTTCTGATATGTGGTACAGAGGAATCAAACTCAGGGCCTCATGCATGCAAGACAAGCACTATACCATTGAGCCACTTTCCCAGTTCCTGAGAAACTGTGTTTTAAAAAATCATCTAAAGAACATTTGTTTTATCTTTGGGTTATATATTGAAATATATGAATATCTTTTTATATTTTTGTGAATTATCATACTACTAAATTTATATTAACTTCAGCCACTTTATTATTCTCAAAGTCATGAAATATCTCTGAGAGATTGCATCTGTGAAAATTGTTTTTGCAGTTATAATTTCTTGAGTAATTTTTAGTTTTTTATCAAAAGCACTTTATATTTTATGTTGGTGGGTTATTGTACATTAAATACCTTCAAATGTACATGTAGAATCTAAAAATAGCTGTATGAATATTCTCATACAGCTCTTATTTATCTGTTATGCACTTTCAGTATTATGATATTTCTCTCTATCTTTCACTCTATCTCATTCACTTGCTTTCTCGTTCATGCTCCATGTCTGCTACTTAGCATTTCTGCTGGTGTACTATTATCTTTCAGGATCCACTGGTTTTGGGAGAACATGATAGGGACCATCAGTTACAATGGCATTCTTTAAGAGTTATAGCAGTGATGTGATATTATTCTTTGCAATGCTAAATGGCAAAACAACAGATCTAAAAATTCCTTTTCACTTTTACTATTATTATAAATTTTATCTCATAGGAATCATGGGGATGGATAAGATACTTTATCCTTTTACCTAAAAGATATTTTTTCTTTTATAAATAACCCATTTCTTTTATTATCAGTAAGTAAATACATGTAATGAAAATAAAGCTATCCTATGGATAGATTTTCATCCCTGTTCACAGGGATGAAAAACAAAGTAGTGGCAGAAGTGAGTACAAAGGATAACCATCATAGAGCAAAGATCCTCAGAGCAGTTTATCATGTACACTTTGTGTGAATGACAATGTGCAGGAACTATAGATTAAATCACTGAACAGCTGATATATACGCACATATATTATGTATGTATATTTTTTATATTTGCATATATGTGTGTATATGCCCTTATATATGTACACATGTATGCTCCTATACACATGAATACACACATACATACACACATGTATACCTGGAGAAAGACACATAGTTACAGCCAACAAAAGTTTCACTACTTGATGAATATGCCTTAGACGGAATGCTTGGAACCAAATATGTTGAAGATGCATTTTTCTCTAGAAGTATTTTTACCACTCCTCTTATCTCTTAAAACTGATAGGTTTTCACAGATTCGACTTGCAAAATGCAGTACAAGTGATAGCAAGCCACTTGGAAATCTCATTAAGTAATGGTCATAAGGTGTCTCCCTGTTTCCCACAGAATGCTTGCTCTTGTAGACATTCTCAACAACCAAAGTAGCTGGAGAATACTCTGGTAAAGAATAACGTTATAAGGCTTTAAATGGCATCCTTCTTTGAGCTATTTTCCAACAGCTTGCATCAATTCCTAAGCAGATGAGTGAGTCCTCAGAAGACTGGAGCTCATGTCATTATTTAACCAACCCATTTGAAAAGTCCTATGTGAGAAATGCTGACTGAGGTCTTGCTGATTTATTGGTCAAGAAAATAAGAAAGAAAACTGCCACACGTACTCCGGTGGAGTCTGCTTAGCATGGGAAACCTGCTTTCAGATCTGAGAATTGGGCTTCAAAGAGGCCTACCTCCTGAAAAGGCTGGCAAGCCCCTGGGAAAGATGTGTTCCTGTTTTTCTTTTCTTTGCTGTATAGGAGTGCCTATTAATATTTTACTGTTCCTGCTGCTTGTTCTACTTACTCATGCTCAACGTTCCTTTATTCAAGGCTCTTTCTTGGAAGTGTTGACGACTCCAACATCTGATGAGTGTCCTGAGAACATGACTAACTCACCAGAGTTAAGTGCTACCCTAAAAGCCCCTCTTATGGATGCTATTAGACAAGTCATATGGAAATATAAATGTATTGGGGGTTTCATGACGTCACTTCAGCAGAAGGAATTGTTTGTAAGAGATTTACAAGAAGCTGTAGGCACGGCTAGAGCAGAAAGAGTGTATGGCTATTGGAGACTTCCCTTTAATCCTAAAGCATATACAATAGATGCAGGGAGCCGGGGCGAACGCCATTACAAGGCGCCGCCCACTCCCTTGCAGCTTTGAGGTCCATATTAGACAGTGCTTGGCGGGACGGTGGGTCCTGGGCTTTGCGCGTGCGCGAGCCACGTAGAGTCCCCAGCCAATCCCGTGGCACCTGGTGACGGTGAAAGGCAGATGACCAATGATAGAAAGACCCGTGTTCCTATTCCCTATATAAGCGGCCATGTTTTGGGTGCACACTCTCTCGCGCTCAAGCTCTCCCATCAATTGAAAGGCTCTCCAATAAAGCGTGATCTGAGAAGACTCCTGGTGTGGTGGTCTTTTTTTCTCGCTGGCCGAGAAGGCGTTCGCCGCAAGTGGTGCCAAAACCCGGGACCCGCGCGAGAGGCCGAACAGGAGCCAGAACTCAAAACGCGGAGAGGGGACGTCAGTAAGTATCCCCCGGTATGCTGTTCACTGTAGATTTAGATATTTATTGTTTGCTTGCATTGCTTCTTCCCTTGTGGCTTGTCTTTTTGATGATGCGCACTTGCCTCGAGGAGGTAGGGTTTGATTTAATCCAGGAAGGATGCAAAGTACTAACATGGCATCAGGATAGTCTATCAGAGTCAGCATCCAGTAAAGGGGAGGAAAATAGACCTAAAAGAAAAAGGGAAAAAAGACAAAAGGATCCTAAAGAATTAAAGCAGGAGGGACTGCAGCCCTCACAAAAGGAGAAGGGTCTTAGGGAAGAGGGGGTCTCAAGGAGACCCCTATGCCCTTCTTTAAAAGCAAACCGGTTCTCAGCACTACATGTGGAAGGGCGGGACCAAGAATGCAGTGATCTTGTGAGTGACTCAGAGGAAGAAATGTTAGAGGAGGAGGGAGAGCAGCTCGATCCAGCTGATAGTGAAGACTTAGAAGAGGCTGAGTCTTGAGTATGAGGCAGACAGATATGGGGGGTGGTGCCCCCTAGGGGTGGGAGTACCGCAGCAGCCAGGAAGAGGAAACGGAGCTGGCCCTCACCCGTCGGCCCCCCTGCCGTGCCCGCCAACGGTGCAGAGTCACTTTATAAAAGGAAGCACCTGGTCGCAGTTAGCAGCCGCTTTTCCAGTTTTTGAAAATCCAATTACTAATGAAAGAAATTTTGAGCCGGTTTCCTACTTCCAGCTTAAGGATTTAGTTGAGGCAGTCCAGACTTATGGAGTGACGGCTAATTATACCACTGCCCTGCTCCGAAGACTGACCGTCAATGCTATGACGCCCACGGACTGGTTTGAGGTAGCCCGTACCTGTCTCAATCATGGGCAGTTCCTCGATTTCCGGTCTATTGTTCAAGACAAGGCTCAAGCCCAATACAGACAAAATGTCCGTGACGGGTACCCGGACTGGACCGTAGATATGCTTCTCGGGCAGGGACCCTACACGGTAGACCAGACAGGATATACCTTTGAAGTATACCGCCAGGTAAACGAGATCTTTTACAAGTCCTGGCGGGCCCTCCCAAACAAGGGAGAGATGGCTGGCAATCTAACAAAAATCATGCAGGCCCCTAATGAGCCATTTTCTGATTTTGTTGCCCGTATGCTAGAGACAGCCGAGCGGGTGTTAGGAAATCTGGAAACAGCCATGCCATTTGTACAGCAAATCATTTTTGAACAAAGCACCAAGGAATGTCAGAGGGCAATTACCCCAGTAAGAATTCAAAGCCTAGAAACTTGGTTAAAAGCCTGCAGAGAAGTAGGTGGCCCCCTGACCAATGCGGGGCTGGCGGCTGCTGTCTTGTCGGCTGCCGGGGCCACAAAAGATAGTAAAGGGAAAGGGTGTTTCCGGTGTGGTCAGTTGGGACATTTTAGACAACAGTGCCCACAAAATGGTGGTCCTGCGCAAAACATACCCATGCAGCCAAGGACTCCAGCAGTGTGTCCTCGTTGTAAAAAGGGAAAGCATTGGGTCAACGAGTGCAGGTCAGTTAGAGACATCAATGGACATTTTATCCCCCAAATTACTCAAAACACTGATTCTGAACCAGAGCCAAAAAACGGGAAGGAGGGTCCTCGTCCCCAGGGCCCGAAAATTTATGGGGCATTTCAGACTCTGGGTCCCGGACAGCACCCGCAACAACCTCCCAGCCAAAGAGAACAACCTCAGGCTCCGCAGGGTTGGACCTCTGTGCCACCTCCGGACGGGTATTAACACAGCAGATGGGTGTACAGATTGTGGAGACAGACATGAGAGGACCCCTAGATGAAGGCACTGTAGGAATAGTTTTAGGACGCTCCTCCTCCACAATGAGAGGATTAATAATTTTCCCGGGAGTGATTGACCCTGACTATACGGGGATAGTCCTCTGCCATGTCCCCCATGGAGTGGTGTCCATTTCTCCCGGGGATAGAATCGCACAGCTCCTGCTTTTGCCTTCTCTTCATGGCAACTTCCCTGCTAAGGAGATAGAGAGAGAAGATAAAGGGCTAGGCTCCACTGGAGTCGACCTTACATGCCTGTCCATAACTTTAGACCAAAGACCCATGCTAACTCTCCAAGTGGAAGGGAGAAGATTTGAGGGACTGGTGGATACAGGGGCAGATCGAAGCATCATCCAAAGAGGGGAGTGGCCAAAGCAATGGCCAACTCAGAAATCCTCCCAGACCTTACAAGGGCTGGGCTATGCCGATGCCCCACAGTTAAGTGCAAAAGAATTGACTTGGAGAACAGACGAAGGCCAAGTTGGAAAAATGCAGCCATTTGTGGTAGACGTCCCTGTCAATCTTTGGGGAAGAGATGTGCAGCAACAGCTAAAGCTAACTTTAACTAATGATTATTCTGAGGCCAGTCAGAATATGATGAAACAGCAAGGATTTGTGCCAGCCTTGGGGCTTGGTCTGCGTCTCCAAGGACGCAAGGAGCCGATAGAGCCACTTCCTAAACAGGACAGGAAGGGTTTGGGTTTTTCTTAGGGGCCTCTGAAAACAAAGCTTCCACTGAAGGTGGGATACCCATACCTTGGTTAACACAAAAGGCGGTGTGGGTTCCTCAGTGGCCCCTCTCTCGAGAAAAATTGGAAGTGGCTCAAACTCTTGTCCAGGAACAGCTGCAGCTGGGGCATGTTGAGCTTTCAGTGTCATCTTGGAATACCCCAATTTTGTGATTAGAAAGGCCTCCGGAAAATGGAGATTATTACATGACCTTAGAGCAGTAAATGCCCAGATGCAAATTATGGGACCCATCCAAAGGGGACTTCCATTGCTCTCTGTGTTACCTCGAGAGTGGCCTGTTTTAGCTTTAGATATTAAGGATTGCTTTTTTTCCATACCTCTTTATGAAAAGGATAGGGAGCGCTTTGCCTTTACTTTGCCCTCTGTTAATCATGAAACCCCGGATGCTCGCTATCAGTGGAAAGTTCTCCCCCAAGGGATGGCTAATAGCCCAACAATTTGTCAATTGTTCATAGGGGCTGCATTAACCCCTGTCAGGAAAAAATTTCCAAAAGTATGGATTGTCCATTATATGGATGATATCTTGTTGGCTGCTCCCTCGGTAGAGACTCTTCATAAAGTGTTTGAGCGGATAACGGAGACCTTAGCTGATAAAGGACTGATTATTGCCCCTGAGAAGTTTCAACAGACTAGTGTTGTTCAATTTCTGGGAACCATTGTTTCTCCTACTGAGTTTAAACCACAAAAACTTTCCATTCGAACTGGTCATCTCAAAACACTTAATGATTTTCAGCAATTGGCAGGAGATATTAATTGGATAAGGGGGTTTCTTAATCTCCCTCGGTCAGAGTTGTTACCTTTATTTGCCATTTTGGAGGGCGACCCTGAAGTCACCTCCTCTAGATCCCTAACACCTTTAGCACTAAATTCCCTACAAAAGGTTGAGGCAGCTTTGTCTAGGGCTCAACTTTCACGGGTTGATTTAAAATTACCTATCGATTTATGTATATTAAAAACAAAAAATTATCCCACGGGGGTTCTTTGGCAAAATGGCCCCTTATGGTGGCTCCACAGCAATTCTGTGGGAGCAAAAACTGTTCAATATTTTCCTGAATTAGTGTCTAAGCAGGCAATTTTGGGTATAAAGTATTGTTTGATGCACTTTGCAAAATTTCCAGATAAATTAATTATTCCATAAACCCGTGAGCAAGTTGAAATTTTAGCAGCCACAGTGGATATGTGGGCAATTCTTGTTTGCTCGTTTCCCAATGTAATTGATAACCATTATCCTAAGCATCCTCTACTTGCCATAATTAACAAAAATTTAGTGTATTTTCCTGTTGTCACTTCAAAGGAGCCCTTGGTTGATGCTCTGACCATCTTTACGGATGGATCAAAATCTGGAGAAGGTGCCTTTTTTGTTCAAGGACACAAATAGCCGGTGGTCTTTAATTTTCGGCTGAATGCCCCACAGGCTGTTGAATGTGTAATTGTGCTTGAAGTTTTTAAAAGATTTGATCACCCTTTTAATTTATTTTCTGATTCATTATATGTTGTAAATGCCGTTGCTTCTCTTAAAGTTGCTGCTTCAATTAAGCAGGCCAGTACAATTTCTAATGTTTTGTTACAGATTCAGTCCCTTATCTTAAACAGAAAACACTCTTTCTATATTGGACATATTCGTGCCCACTCTATGTTGCCGGGCCCGATGGCAAGGTGTAATGATTTGGTGGACCAGGCAACTCGGGCTGTGGCTCTGGTCGCTGCTGATCCTGTAAAATTGGCAAAAGACTTTCATAGATTGTATCATGTACCTGCTAATACCCTTAGGAAAAGATATAATTTGTCCAGGCATGTGGCAAGAGATATTGTTAAAGCCTGTAAATCCTGTGTTACCTTTCTTCATCCTCCCCATGTGGGGGTAAACCCCAGGGGGTTGAGACCAAACGCCCTATGGCCATGGATGTTACTCATCTGACAGAATTTGGTAAGTTAAAATATTTACATGTGTCTGTGGACACCTTTTCTGGTGTCATTCATGCCACACCTTTGGCAGGAGAAAAGGTGTCTCATGTCAAAATACACTGCTTAGAAGCTTGGGCAGCTTGGGGAAAGCCCCTTAGACTTAAGACGGATAATGGCCCTGCTTATACTTCCCATGGTTTTCGCGCCTTTTGCACACAAATGCAGGCTGCCCACACCACCGGATTGCCCTACAATCCTCAAGGACAAGGTACAGTGGAAAGAGCTAATAAAAGCATAAAAGAAATGCTTCAAAAACAAAAAGGGGGAATTGCTGAGTCAGCGTCCCCCAGGGAAAGACTTTCTCTTGCGCTCTTTACCCTTAATTTTTTAATTCTAAATGACAACTATCAGCCTGCCGCAGATCGGCATATGACAAGAGACCCCATGGATACTAAAGACATGGTTATGTGGAAGGATGTTATTAATAATAAATGGTATGGACCGGATCCGTTAATAACGAGATCCAGGGGAGCTGTTTGTGTTTTTCCACAGAGTCAAGAAGTACCTCACTGGGTGCCAACGAGACTGACCAGGCCGGTGGAGACTGCAGAAGAACCCCCTCTTGAAGATGCCATCCACTCGTCTCCTGATGCAGCTGATCTTAAACCAATGATGCTGTGGGCTGTTACAATTTACTGACTGGGCCTCTGCGGTGTCCTTTTTCAAAGAGCGGGTGGGAGTCGGGATGTTTTTAGCCTGCTGCCTGGGAGGATGCGTGGTCTGCCTATGGTTGGTCTGTCGCCTTCGAGCCCAAACCAGAAGTGACAAGGTTGTTATCTCGCAAGCATTAGCCGCTTTGGAGAGTGGATCCTCACCCCAGATCTGGCTGTTGGCCCTGAGAGGCAATTAAGCCTTACCATTCTGCATAGCCTTAGCACCCCGAGGGATCAGGGAATCCCATTGCACTGGGACAGGTATGCAACTTGCAATTTGGGACAGGATGCGAGGCAAGTGCACTGCACTTGAGGAGGACCATCTCCTCAAGAAGAGCATGCTGGGTTGCAAGTGGGTTGATGCCCAAGATCCCACCTCTGCAAAAAAGGCATCGGACGGGTCTGGTCATCACTGGGGAAGGCGCGCCCCTCAGGTGAAGGCCAGTGCAAGGTCCTAATGTTTTAGACAGAGGCCCAACCTCTACTCTTACCTGTTGCCAAAAACAAAAAGGGGGAACTGCAAGGAGTCGGGGCGAACGCCATTACAAGGTGCTGCCCACTCCCTTGCAGCTTTGAGGTCCATATTAGACAGTGCTTGGCGGGAGGGTGGGTCCTGGGCTTTGTGCGTGCGCGAGCCACGTAGAGTCTCCAGGCAATCCCGTGGCACCTGGTGATGGTGAAAGGTAGATGACCAATGATAGAAAGACCCGTGTTCCTATTCCCTATATAAGCGGCCATGTTTGGGTGCACGCTCTCTCGCGCTCAAGCTCTCCCATCAATTGAAAGGCTCTCCAATAAAGCGTGATCTGAGAAGACTCCTGGTGTGGTGGTCGTTTTTTCTCGCTGGCCGAGAAGGCGTTCGCGGCAAATAGACTCATATAGATATCGTGTGGATAAAAAAGATGTAGAGGGATATATAGACCAAAAGCTAAATAAGATTCTTAAAAGTTGGTAGATGGAAGGTGGCAATAGCTTATCAGAAAAAAAATGGTGGGATCCTCCATTATCTAGAGGACCCCAAAGACTTCCCCCAGATCCATAGCCTTTTACAGGTGTGTACGATAAGGATGGCAAACATTGGGAAAACAACTTAGAAGAAAGAACTTCCTATTACTATCTTTCATTTACTGAGAGACTTGCTAGATCTAGGCCTCCTTTGTGCTTACTATCAAAGAAGGAACAAGAAAGATCTTATGAGACAGTTAAGGCCTCTATGGAGAAGAGTAAATGATTATGTGAAAGGGTTACAGAAAAGACACTATGAGCTTGAATTTGATATATGGCCAGATTTAACTAAGTATACTGACTATCATGATTTTGGGCCACAAATTGGGGACCCTCTAAAGAATGGCAAAGAAGTACAATTGCTTAGAAAAGATTTGAAATGCATAAAGTACAAAACTAAACAAAAGTAACTATGAAGTACTAGAGTTCATGCCTTTCTGTTCAGCACCTTGCCCATATGCTCTGGTTAATGGTTAATAGGTGATAAATATCGAAACCAATTGTATTTCTTAAAAATAGAGGTAACGCCGAAAACAAGTGCCTATCATCATAGCTCGTCATCCAAAAAACAAGATCAGGTGACCAGCTGGTGACCACCCCAGAACAAAGCCTTGCAGCTTTGTGTAACCTTTTGCCCTTTCTCATGGAGACTTTTTCTATAAAAGCATGTTATCCTCTGCAATAAATCACACTCAGAATTCACTCCTCTTGTGTGTGCGTTGTCTGTTTGCCATCTCCCCACCTATTCCAGTTACCTCCACAACGTGTTCTCCGTCGTCCTGACAGAGCCGTTCCGCGGCAGAAAACATTTTAATGCATTAAAGTTTGAAAATAATTTGCAACCTGTTAATAAATGTGTAGAACACAATTATACCAACTGACAAAAGATGATATGCCTTTCATTTATGTGCTTTTGGGCTTGGTGGGTGACTTTAGGTGTGTCTACACAAGTAGAATCAGCATGAAACAAGCCAGCATTTTTTCATTTAAGATACAAGAAAAGGATACAGGTTGACCCATTGTAACAATGAGATGTACAAAACACTCTATCAGAGGAAGGGTGGAGGGAGGAGGTGGGGAGGTGTGAGGGGAAGGGTTGATAGGGGAAAAACAAAGGAGGGGGGTAACAGTGCTCAATAAGAAATGTACTCATTAACTTACGTAACTGTAACCCCTCTGTATAGTATCTTCACAGTAAAAACATATATATTAAAAAGATACAAGGAAAACTTCTGTACTTATAAGAAGTTGTATTTGTCACTCAATATCAGTAAGGTAATGGTATTAGGACCACAGGCATATTAAAATTTTGGATGCTCAAAATCTCTGCATAAACACAGTATTTTATTTACATTAGAATATGCCCAGCACCTAGTGCAGTGTAATTGCTATGAAAAATTTTGCCACATTCTATGTTTGTAATAGAAAATAATAGTATATGCACTCCCACCAACAATGCAGGAGGGTTCCCTTCTGTCTACATGGAAATGGAAAAACTTGGAAAGAATTATATTAAGTGAAGTAAGCCAGGTCCAAAGAAACATAGGTCCCATGTTTTCCCTTATTTGCAATAACTTGCATGTGTTTGAGATAAGCAGAAATAGTCAGATAAGTTGATGTTAGGCAAAATGAACCACAAGATAAAGATTCAAATGTTTTTTCTTTCTTGCAATCATTTCTAATATATATTTATAAGATGATATATTTGTTGCTTTGTATGACCCTCCCCATGGTATAACCCGTTTTCACTGTATTTGATGTTGGTATAATTTGTGGAGGTGAAGGAAAAACAAATAGTTTAAATAGGGATAGAGGTGAACCCATTGCAACAATGAGATGTACAAGTCATTATGACGAAAAATGAACTTTACAAATTTGGTGGGGATAGGAGAGGGCGTGGGGGAGAGATGGATAGGGATGGGAAGGGGAAACAAAGGAGGAGACAACAATACTTGATAAGAAATATACTCAGTACCTTGCCCATGTAATTGTAACCCCTCTGTATGGTATTTTCACAATTAAAAATTTAACAAAATAAAATAATACTTTAAAAAATTATATGCACTATCAACATATACAAATTTTTTCACATAATTTTTGTCTTCATTTTGTGGATGGAATTGGGAGAGTAATTTTGAAAAGCACAAATTTCATCACCAAGATCTGTCTGCAAAATACAACAGGGATCTAATACAGCATTATTGAAAGATATGGAACTCTGAGGAGAAATACTTGAATTGAGATATTATCAGAAAGTATAAGCACGCAAGGACTTTTTAGAAATATTGCTAGATTTCTCATGGAGAGCTTTCATAACACTTTGTGAAACACAAGTCAGAACCTCACTGAAGTGTAGACAGTTTCCCTCACCTTTATGTCAGGCTCAGTCATTATAAATCAACATATAGCTAATGTGGAATAATCCTCTAATAAGAAAACGATGATGGAGTGTTTATATGCAGAAAAGCTGGGAAGACTATCTTTTTCCAATTAAGACTGAAAGATTGACCCCCATCCTATTGTCCCAGGCCCATACAGACTCCAGGCAAAATCCCAGGTATGTGTGAACTCCATTGAAGTACAGGCAGGACAATCCACCTAAGCCCAGCTGTAAATATTCCATTATGGGCCCACGTGAAAGTCCCCCACCTTCCTTGACCCAGGAGCTTTTCATTAAACTCTACCTTCTTGTTCAGACCTCCTATAAAAAACCAGATCCTGTCCCAGCTCCTCACACAACCTCAATCCTGCAGGAAGGGCTGTGCCCCTCGCTGTCTGTCAATGAACAGTTCTCGCCTGTTGAGTCTGATCGAGTCTGGCCTATTCATTTTCCATTCTACTCCATTTTTCTAACATATGGTTCCTACATCCAAGAATGGAAAAGTGCGAGGAATAAACTGGATGCCCTCTACGGAGGGGCAACCCACCTCTTTGTCACCTCTCATGGAGCTTCTCTGCTATTTTCCTCCTCCTTCCAAGGCCTTTCTGCATCGGGAGTTCAGAGCCCTATGAGTTCACTTTGGGCTAAACAGCCTCATGAAAGACCTCTTGGCCTTGGCCTTTGTAATTGGTGCAAGCAGGGGAGGGCCATTCTGCTGTGGCTTGCAGTATTATTGACCCCTGCATAAACCCCCTATTCTCTCTCCTTTACCCTGTCACTGGACTCTGATCTCTAGGCAGGAGGCTTTATGCCACTTGACCGACTTCACCCACCACCTGAAAGCCTTCAGGACAAAGTAACCAGCCTAGTCTGTGGAACAGGGGCCCCGACAAGGACTGCAGGACTCCAGGAATCCCTCCCTTCCTTCCTGTCTGTGGGGATCTCTTCCTGTCTGTGGAGACTCCAGGAGTCTCCACTTTCCTGACTCCCTGACTGACCACCATTAATTAGGACCTTTGGGCATGCACTCTATTAATTATTGGGTTCCATCCGTCTGCCTTCTCAAAACACCAAGGATGCCTGGAGAAGTGGGACAGGCTCCAAAATCCTACCAAATTTTCCAAATAGTCTCCCAGAGACACCTCATTAGCATGCCTGCAGTTTAATCTTAAGACTCTGGGCTGACTAATTTACAGTAAAAAAAAATGTTTCATATATCCCTCCCCCATGGTATAACCACTGTTTTCACTGCATTTGATGTTGGTGTAATTTGGGCAGGGGAAGGGAAATAATTTTAATAAGAATACATGTGTACCCATTGCACAATGACATATACAAAATGCTATGTCAAAAAAATGAACTTTACAACTTTGCCGAGGGGGTGGGAGAAACATGGATTTGGGAGGGCAGGGATTGTAGGGGGAAAAAAAGGAAGAGGCAACTATGCTAGGTAAGAAATATACTCATTACCTTTCTCATTTAATTTTAACCCCTCTGTATGTTAATTTCACAATAAAAATTATTTTTTTTAAATGACTTGTTTTTCTACCAAAATCTGGTCTTCTTACCATGGCCACCACTGGCCTAAATTTGTAACTTTAGGTTTTAATTTTAATGATTTAAACAATTCTCCAACGAAATGATGAGGAATCCAAGGTACCTTAAACATAAGCCCTCCTCTATCTCTGCTCCAGAAAACTTGCCCTCTGCTTGTTCTGTTCTGTCCACCAAGTCCTTCTCTGACCTCTACTCCAGAGGTCCCCCTCCCTGCTCTCCTGCCTTACTAACCCAGCACTTCTCTGCCAATAGCCTCGCAATCATCTCCTCTAAAAATGTAACTCCTTATCTTATCGCAGCTCAGTCTGTCTCTCACCCACTTCTCTCACCCCCTCCCTTTCTCTCTATCTCTTTTCTTTGATGACCTCCAGCACCAAAGATCCTTATCTCCTTCCCTGCTCTTCTAACTACACTCTTGCTATTTGCAGTTGGTCCAGATTTTCTAGGCTAAAACTATCTGTTTCAAGCAAACTCCTTCTGCTAATCCCTGTCCCTCTGCTCGCCTGTCTGCCTGCCTGTGTAGCTGACACAAGGTAGGGGTGGACTTAGGCCTCCAAAGGTAAAACAACAAGCTAACAGCCCTGTTAAATATCACTGTAAACAAACTACTCCATCTGTATACATTTCTCAACCCTTTTCTATATCTAATACACCTTTTTCCCTTCCAGACCCTAATTAAATGGGTCCGCTACTCTGGACCTTTCGCTAATTGTCACTGACAGTGGATAGCTGGCAAACACACTGAGGACACTCCTCTCTCCATTTACCACCTTGAAATCCCATAATCGGAACAAACCAGTCCTTGTACTTTTGGGGACTTAAACAATAATCCAATCCTTTTCTCTTTCCTGAGACAACTCAGTTCAAAGTCTAGATTCTTGATTTCTCCTCAAGGAGACTTCAGAAGAGAAATCCCACCCTCTCACTTCTTCCAATAACTCTCTCTATTCAATTACTCAAACACACATTTCAATACCTTCATGATGAAGCCACATATTCCTTTAAATGTCTTCAGGTTAAAAGTTCTACCTATTCTCCTTACAAACCTGTTCAGTCCCCCCCTCCTCCAATTCTGTCTACAAGCCCTGGAAGCTGACACCTAGGAAGAGACAAAGGCCAAATGATGGGTTTTTCTATAACCCCCACTCTTCCATCAACCTTACTGCTCTCTCCTCTTCACTCTTCTAGGGGTTAATATATTCAATTCATATACTAATCTGCCTCATCACCAAAATTGATTTAAAGATTTTCTGCTTTTTTCAATGTTTATTTAAGGGTGGAAATTATTTGTCAAAATTTGCCCTGCATTTTTTGGTATTGCCTACTTTTCTGACATTGACCACGAGGTTTTATCATATTGGGCAAAACAATATCACTTTGCCACTGGAATTCCATAAAACTTATGGCCGATTTTTTAAACAAAAACATTGGTTTAAGTGCGTGTGTGTGTGTGTGTGTGTGTGTGTGTGTGAGCATGTTCAATATAATCTCATAGTACATAAAAACTGTGTAAAAAGTAATCTTCTTCTATTTCTTAGTACTGATATTTCCTATCAAATGTGCCATTTGTTAAAAGAAAACATTTTTATCGAGGTAGTAGTAAAAGGAATGAAACCCAGCTCAGCTCCTAGCCAGCTGTGAGGAAAAAACACCAGTAAAGAGTTAAGAATTGTCTTAAAATATTTGTTCCACATATTTGTTTCTGTCTTCAGAAAGTTCGAGTATGTAGCAGATGGTATGAGTATGCCTTAAAAGACAGCTTTTACTCCTCTGTACAGTATGTTCACAAATAAAATAAAATAAAATAATAAAAAAAAGACAGCTTTTAAGTCATTATGTAATAGTTGGCTGTGATTTACATTAAAACTAGCATGTAATTCTATATGTCCATCTAAATTTAAGTGTCTTTAACAAGTCTGTGTATAAATTTGTAAGCAACTAAACAGGAGATTTGACAATTCATCCGAGGAATGTAGTCTAGCCCTGATCCTGCCTGGGACCATCCTACCTCCATCATGGTACACTGGACTCCTGTTTGACTCCATCACACACAGATGATTCTTGGTAAAAGACTTCTTCAGATTTACAAAAACAAAGACTCTTGCGGGACGCTCTCTATCAACCTTACCCAGCTAGATCTGAAAAAGTCAGCTATGTTGTTATGCTATTGAAGCATGTGAAGGCCAGGAGTGCTCCTGTAAATTTTGGTTATCAGGTTTTCCAGGCAGCCAAGCTGTGCTCAAACTCTCATCCCATCTATTGAGTTTTGTCATCAGTTCTAGAATGTATTTTTGATCAATTCTTGATAGTTTGAATGTAAGCTCTACTTGATCCCATAGATCTCCTTGTTGATTTAATTGGATGTAATAAAGGGTTTTTGTGGCAAAGATTGCAGTTCAAAGCCAGGCAGGGAAGAAAAATCGCTCTGAGACTCTATCTCCCAACTAACTACCACCAAAGAGCCAGGCTGGAAGTTGGCTCAAAAATTAACCAGCCAAATGCTAAAAGTCGCCCCATGATTCAAAGTGGTAGGGCACTAGCCTCGAGCAGAAGTGCTCAGGGAAAGTGCTCAGTCCTTGAGTTCAAAGCCCATATGCCATGCACAAGCACCTAGACCCCCAGGAAAAGGTGGAAAAGAGTAAGAGGAGATGATGTCACATCAGCTACTCTTTGCCTGCCCTTTCAAATTTAACCAGAGCCAGGAGGTCAATAGAAATAAGTTGAGAAGCTTGTCCATCTAATATCGATATCTGTCTAACTTCTAACTGGACAGTATTTATATTCTTGCCTTTGTTACCTGCTATTATAGGAAATGATCAAGGTTTCTCACCAAGCCCTTAACTATTTCAATATAGCCCTAGCTTCTGACTAGTTATGGGCTCATGACCTAATTGGAAATGTTCTGGATTGTGCTCAGGTTGTGTTTTCCTGTGTCACTGAAATCAACAACTCCTTCCACCTTGCAGTCTTTTGCCTGATCTCAGCATTTACAAGTTTCTCTCTAACAGGATAAAAGCCCTCAATCAGGACCTGTGACCAAGCCAAGGCCATCCTATTACTACAGGCAACCAGAGGGTTTGCATACACTGCCCTGGACCCAGCACAGACCGGGAACTGAAAACCCAAGCCCCATTGACTTCTCCACATCCCAATGCCAGCAGGAAGTAACCAGAAAAGACCACGAGGCCCCTCCTACTTTATACTCCTTCAGGGTTCTAAATGATGGGAATCTGCTTTCTTCTCATAACACCATGCTACTTCCATCTCAGCCCAATTATTTTTATGTACCCAAAGATCTTATAAGAAGAACTTCCCTCTCCCTTTTTGGCCCTCTCATTTCATGTATCTAAGGGTGGAGTATGAAGGGTTGACCCCCACTCTGTTGTCCCAGGCCCATACAGACTGCAGGCAAAATCCCAGGTATGTGTAAACTCTTTTGAAGTGCAGGCAGGGCAATCCACCTAAGCCCAGCTGTAAACATCCCATTTGGGGCCCAACTGAAAGGCCCCCCACCTTCCTTGACCTAGGGGCTTTTCATTAACCTCTACCTCCTTGTTCATACTTCCTAAAAAACCCAGATCCTGTCCCAGCTCCCTTGCACAAGCTCCAAACCCACTGGAAGGGTTCTGCCCCTCGCTGTTCCTCAATAAACAGTCCTCACCTGTTGATGATCCACTCCAGCCTACTCCTTTTCCATTCTCCTCCCTTTTCCTAACAAGGACAATCTGCATTCCATGATCCAGAAGAGAGAAAATTAGGTAAACATCCATTTACAGCCTTCTGAATAATTCTGATTCTGCTAACATCAGTTATCTAGTCATACCTGTGTCCCATTAAAAGGATTTTAAATTTTAAACTTAAATTTAGAATGAAATTAGTTCCAATGAATTACATTAAGATATTTAGAAACAACTGAGAAACCTAAAGGTTTGTAATATTTTTTATTGGAATTGATGTGCTTGATAGTTGAATATGGTTCTGTATATTTTAAGCAATTTGCAAAAAGAATGTACAAAATAAAATTTACACTTGCAGCAGACTTGACACATTAAATTTTGTATATTGAAAGGAACAAAATCCTCAAAAATGTGTCAATGCTGTCCTCTTATTTATCTGTAAAGGTTTGTGCTTCTGGTCTCTTACTATTTAAACTTCAAAAAATGTAGTGTTTAGATAGTTGTGCAAAGGGGTTTCACTTCATCACGTCAGTGTTGAATAGAGTGTATGTACATTTCAAACTACTATACATCTGGATCATTGTCCAACGTTCCATTTTGCTTCCTTCTTATCCCTTCAAGTTTCCTATTTATACTCTGGCATATATACTTTGAGTGTTTTGACTGTATTAATCCACCATCTCCCTCTCTATTCTTCTGTCCTACTCCCCTTAAGCCCAGACCTCCCTTTTAAGATTTGTTTCAAGTTCATGGTATTTTGTTCAATATCTCTGCCTTTGGCACTTGGCTTTGGTATTGCCACATTTTCTCTTCTATGTTTCACCTACATTAATGAGGATATTTCTCCACATTTCTAATCTCTAAGTGGCTGAGATAGGTATTCTTACTATTCACCTTCTGTCCTAAATTCAGAATTGGACCTTCAGGACCATCCACTACAGCTTTTTTCTTCTCTACACACTGAAGATGGAAGGAAAATCTTTTCCATGCTCTCACCATGATGCTATCCTTCATGAATTTCCATCACTTACTTTTTCAGCAGTCTGAATTTAAAGTCATGTTTTCTGCATCATATTTACACAGTTTAAGTGAATATCAAGGGTAATTTATCTAGTATTGGAATTTTAGGAATGGTTTTAATTTCAGATGATAGAATCAGGATTCAGTTTAATTATGCAGATTCCATTATATAGTAAGCTTTGTAGTCTTCTAAATTTTAAATAAATTTAGTTACTTTTTATTAATAATTTAAAAAGTTTTATTTCAGTATTTGAAATGCTGCCCCAATTATTTTAAAATTTTCATGTTTAGCTAGACTGAATTTTCCCCCTCTTTCCCCCACTAGTTCAGGTTATGTCTCCTTTGGATTTATGGTTTGAGAGTCCAAGGGAAGAGGGTAAACAGAGACATGATCATTACTCAGATATCTCCTTCCTCTTCTGTTTCTCCTATTCTGTTGAGAGGAAGACTGGAGGAGGGAACAAGAGTGATGCTTGACTTCATCATACAAGGGAGCATTCCTGGCATGTCAATTATTGTTTCTTAGAATCATTTAAACTGATTACTCTTGTCTTCCTTGTAACAGTAACCTAACTGTGGTGCCCTGGGTGCAGGAGGAAACACACTAATAGGTTATTACTTGGAAATTGGTATTTTATATCTCAACTTACTACTACAAAAAATATAAAGCTTTGGCTACATAAATGCAAAGGCACTGACTGTCCAACAATACCTTAGTGAGGAATAGGCAATTCCATTCAGCTCGCCCCACCTTTCTTCTCCTCCTTTTCCCTCCCCGCATATATCCTCCCATACCTCCTTCTTTTTTTTGTGTCTCTCTCCTCAATATTCATCTGTAACTTCTCTCTTTTTATCTTTCAGTAGCAAGTGATTTGGATTATCAGACGATACATGAATAATTGAACAATTTATTCTCTTTTTTTGAGTTTATTCTTAAGAAGTGAGTTCTAGAAGAGCACCAATGACTTACACCTAGCTACTAGTTAGGTTCAGATTTGACAACTGCAATTCGAAGCTATTTGAAGTAGATAAACCTAAGAGATTCTTTTCTACACTTGTAGTAAAAAGGAAGAAGTGAAGGTGTGGCTCTGGTGGTATAGTGCAAACATTGAGATTTAAAGCCTAGATAGAATTCAAGGCCTGGAGTCAAAACCCCAATACGAGCCCAATAAAAAAAATGAGTCGTTCATCTTTGAATAGGGAGATTTCTCCAAAAAGTCATTCCCAGGACAATTTTCAAGGTTCAAGACTATTTCAAAGGCTATTTTTACATATTAATCCATTTCTCTGCTTGATTAACCTTATGGAAAATAGGAGTCACACTTCACATTATAAAGTATGAGCATTGCTAAACAGTTCTTACCATTTTTCAATGTAAAGGAAACATGGGAGAGGAATTCACCTCACTTGGGTGAGCTAGGTTTGACTCACTGACAGACTTTTGCAAGTAAATGAGGGTTTGTTGACATGTAAAGAAGTCTTTTCAAATGGAAGAGAACAAGCTAGCTTGAATCAGAGTAAGTTTATTCCTATGATATGATAAAGAGAAGCTCATCTCAGAGAATACTCTGCAAAAAGTAATTTCAAAAGGAATAAAAACCCATGCCTACGTTGTGAACAACCAAGTTTTCACAAACAAACACACTTTCCTGAGCCATGAAAATATAAGTTAGAGCAAAAGGAACTATATTAAATTTATATCTGAGTTAATATCTAAGTTATACCTAAGTTAATATCTGAGTGACAGATGTAAAAGAGTCCTGTAATCAAAACTAAACTATAAATTGTTCATCATGTCCCTAACAAGAATCTCCAAGAGAGACCTTGCTAAATCTGTCACCGAAGACTGGGTTCCTGCAATTGTCAGTTATGCTTAGGGTTCGCTCTCTTCTACAGTTGCTTAGCTTGCCAACCTCTCATACTACATAAAGTGTCTTGAAAAAGGTGCTGTCTTACTAGGCACCTAAGGGATTTTTGTGCCACTGTGAATATTCATCATTTGCCTTCTTGTAATTATACCTGCCAATATGAAGTCCTTTCGTGATAAGAATAATAGTTTCTGTACCCTTTGTTCCACTGACAAATCTTACATATAAATATAGCCAGGTGCTGGTGGCTCATGCCTGTAATCCCAGCAACTCAGAAGGCTGAGATCTGAGGATCACGGTTCAGTGCCAGCCCTGGCTGGAAAGTCCATGAGATTGTTATCTACAATACACCATCAGAAAACCAGAAGTGGGGCTATGTCTCAAGCGGTAGAGCCCTCACCTTGAGCTGAAGAGCACAGGGACAGCACCAAAGCTCAGAGTTTAAGGTCCAAGACTGACAAAAAAAAAACAAAACAAGAAAACAATATGTGTGTATGTGTGTGTGTGTGTGTGTGTGTGTGTGTGTATATATATATGTATATGTATATGATGAGAGGAATTACATTTAAATATAAATAGATATATATGATTCACCTTCAAAATATAACAAAATATAAAATATATTTACATTATGTACATATATTTTCATATATAATATGTTCACATTGTATCTGTATGTTTCGAAATGTATTTGTAATTTATATCCAAAGAGTACATCTGAAGATTTTGGGGAAAAATGTAGAGTTTCTAAAGACTTACCACTGACCCATCATACTCTCAATAATTTTTTACACTTATTACATTGTCTTGAGTACTAAGACTAAATGATTATGAAACAGAGTAGTTGTTTTCTTCCTTATAATTTTGGATTAGAAACATCTACTTACTTGGTATGAAACCTACCAAAATGTGATCTTGAAATCACACTCCACGAACAGGACATGTACATCAATTTAGCAATGTATAGGTCTGAAACTATTATTTGAATCCTGTATCTCACATATACTCAGTTTTCTTAGAGTCAGCTACATATACAAACATGCATACATAGTCATGCTCACATCATTTCCATACTCACATGACATACTAAATGTGACACTGTAATAAAAATATTATAGATACTGAAACAGAACACCTTTGCAAATGTAATTTATATTTTAAATATAATGTATTATTGAAATACTGATGAAAGAGCAGCTGAGAGGAAATACTAATGTGCCCTCCTAAAGAGCATGTTTCTCTTTCCAAGCATCATTATTTACATCCTTCTTTCTCCCCATAAAAATTTAAAAAACCACAGAATTCACCTACATGTTCCTTAATCACTGACTGAATAAATTGTAATATATATATATATATATATATATATATATATATATATATAAGTACATATATACACAATGATGTATTATTTAGCCACACATAATAATGAAATCATACCATATTCAACAAAAGAGAAGGAACTGGAAAACTTCACATTAAAGCAATAAGCTATACCCTGAAAATCAAATACTAGATTTCTCATGTGCAGACACTAGACCCAGAAAATAAAATGCCTGAGCCAGGTGTAAAAGATGGAACTATTTAAGTTTGGGAAATGAGTGAGGACATGAAGAGAAATAGTGTGCAGTAAATATATTCAAATACTGTATAAGTTAGTATGATGACATAATAAAACATATAAAAACAGGATAATCAAATTAATGAAAAGAATAATATTTAGCAAGCTATATTATGTAGACATATGTGTATAACACAATAAAAATACTTTGGGAAATTAATATTTGCTAATAAAAAGACAAAAATTCATTCTAGTTGTTATGAGTTCATTTGTTCAGATATTTCCGTGATGAATTAAAAGGAGAAACTGGTTTTGCTAATTTAGAAGGACAATCTTGTCCAAGTAGCATTAAAGTATTCTAGTTAAATACTGTCAATATTTAATTGTTCAATCAAATTAATTATTATATTAGAATATTTCCATTGTAATCTTAAAAATATTATCTCTATAGGCATATACGTTTTGATATTTATTGAATATATTTTCTTTACTTAATTTCTATATTCCATTTTCTGAATGTACTTTGGTGTATGCAATTAGGATATATTATACCTGACCAGGAAATCGATTACACAAAATTTTTTATCAAAAATGCCTATAACAAAATAAAGAGGTAATTCCAAATTATGTATATTTGAAGACAATGCTTTTTTAGTCCTCTTCTCACATTCCCCATTCCCTTCTTGAGAATAATACATATAGAAAGGAAATGCTGAAAATGTTTTGGAGAAATAGGTTGACTTTAAAACAATGCATTTTTGTATATATCCAGAAAAGCTAAATTTTTACCTTATCATTTTCCTTAGGCTTTATACTCAGGTTTAATATCTGATGGTGCCAGACATACCTACATATATATATATATATATATATATATATATATATATATATTATATATTATATATATATATATATATATATATATATCCGTATATATAGATAAATAGATATAAACATATTTAACAGTGGCTAAATTTAGGCTGAGGAATCTAGGTACAACAATACTCATGCAGATAGATCTCATCAGTCATGAGACCATGATATCACAAAGTTAACCCATGCTTACTGGTATCATGCTTATGAGATTTTGTGTGTTATAATCTTGGTTATTAGCATTTGTTTTGTAATCAACATCATTTCATGGGTTAGGAACTAAAGTGATACAATATATTCAGAACAAAATTTAAGGAGCCATCCAAAATTACCAAGGTATACATCATTTAATACAATGTTTTTAAAATGCAAACTAATGGAAATAATTTATGAAAACTCAACATTGAAAATAAATACAGAATCTGTATGACTGATTTTTCTTTTACCCCAGTTGTACTATGGCTTGCATGATGAGTTTTCTGATTATACGTTTAGTTAGATCTTGATATTTAGTTGGAGAAATTATGTTCTTTCATATATTCATTTGTCAGATCAAAGAGGAAATGAATTCCATGCCATACTAAATATCCATAATATTGTTACAGTTGTATCCTGCTACTTTGCCAAAGTTTCAAATCAGCTCATGTAACTTGGGTCTTTTTTGTATCTAACTAAAAGGTATGCAATATTGTCAGTACTAGAAAGATTTTGACCACCATTTCTTAAAATATTATTTTCTAGAAAGTACTTCTCTCCTTTCATGAAATTTTAATTTCATTTATATAATGTGCTGATGTTTTCCTTTACATAATCCACATCCAGTCTTCTACAATCATGTAATTTGGAGTAGTTTAAATTATGTACAGTCATGTACACTGCTCAAATTCTATTTTTTGGATATTTTGTTCTTCTTAAATCAGTAGTATTTAGTTCTCAATATGGATAATATTGGACTTATTCATTGAATTTCTGAATTTTTAAGTATGTCATGATTTTTGTGATTTGATATTGTCACATTTTATTCTTCTAAATATGTGCAGATCATACTTCACATAGTTACATTTGTTTTAAACAATTCGATCCATTCAAGGGATTTGATATATTAGGTTCATCTAGATGAATTTAATTACAAATTAACACAACCTTATTTCTGAGACAGAGACTGGTCAGACTGTTCTCATTTGAAACTCAGCTAACCCAGCCTTCTGGTTCCCCTTAGAGAAAATGGGGGCTCACGGGAGGAGTTGCAATTCAAAACAACCTGTCTAGGTAATAGGGTGTCTTTGATTGTGAGCAAATAAACAACTCTGAAAGAAAAGATTCTTGGATGATGGTTTTATGTTGGGATAATGATGAGATTTAGAGAGAAATCACACAGGCTGGAAAGTGCATTGAAATGGAGGATAGTAAGGGCAGAAACCATTGACAGTGCACTGGGTGAATGGAGACAGGTACCTCTCCATTCTAGTGAAGATTTGTCTTTATGCTCCAACCCAGCCAGGGTAACTAGTGTGCTCAGGTGTTGGCTCTACTCAAATTAATATGTATTTTAGGTTTTAGTATTTACAAAAAAGGGGGGCACAACATATGTTTGTTCCTGCTGGAGTTCTACTTTGTTGGTTGTTTTTTCAGCTGTGGTGACTTCAACACATGTGTGCATTTTATTTTAATTGTTTTGTGTCTTTTTTTTTTCATATAACATAAAGCACAAAAAGCATCAGTGATTCAGATCTTTTCCAAATAGAATTCTAAGATATTTGAAGTTTTGTGACAACTGGGAATGAGCAGGTCTTCTTAATGGAGGGAGTAGCAGAATAACAGAGACAATGTTTGACATGATTTGAATTCTTCTTCCTCTTGCTTCACTGTTTCCAATGGTATTACTTCAAACTCTTTAGTGGAAAGAAAATAATTTTGTCTGTGTGAACTCAGAATTTTTGGTTCAATTGAGACACATTACACATTCATATTTGATTTTAACTCTAAATTCTTCTTTCCTCAGTTTTAAAACACAGATGTGAATTTATAATGCTAAAATTAAATAAAATAAAATCTACACATTTATATGAAATGGGCCAAACTATTTTCACTTCACACTATATGTAATATACAGTGTAATAATGATAGTGTGTAAAATAATATGTAATAATTGACTTTTTGGAAAGTCAATTACAGTGTATTTTGTGAGAAAATGAGAAATAGTAAAAATTATATTTAAAAAAATGAAATTTACACCTAAAAATAACTCATAGCTGTAAATTAATGCTGAAAATAACATTGTTTATTGGAAAAAAAGGCTGAAATTTCAATAAACTTGCTTTTTTAAAATGGACTTGGTTCTGGGCTTGGATCTAGCTACTCAGGAATCTGAGATCTGAGGATAGTGATTCAAAGCCAGCAAGGGCAGAAAACGACACCGGACTCATCTCCCATAAAACATCTGAAAACCAGAATTGTCATTGTGGCTGAGTGATACAGTGGTAGTCTTGAGCAGAAGAACTGAGAGACAGTGCCCAGGCCAACAGTTCAAGCCCCACGACTGACAAAAAAAAATTACATGGATTTTAACTTTATTGTTTCATGATTATTTATGAGTGGTTGTTCAGTGAAAAATGTCATTGGTGTTTATATTTTGTGTTAGCATAAAATGAGCCTACTATTGTCTTAATTTAATTTTAAAAAATTCTCTCTGATTCGAGGACAGCATAAATTTTGTGTGTAGTGGTTAAGACCAGATTGTCTTTCTGAAAAAACAAATTTATATCACCTCCAAAAAGGAGGGACAAAAGGAAAATAAATGACAGGAAACTTACTATATATAATAGTCTTAATGGAGTATTAGTCTTTCAGTTTAACTTTTAAGAAAAAATAAAAAAATTCTTGATAATATTTTATTAACCATCTAAATTTCTTCATTCTTTTCATTTAAAATTCACTTTAAAAAGAAATTCAACAGGTGCATCTCATTGTTGCAATGGATCCACCTGTATCCCTATTTAAACGATTTGTTTTTCCCTTCCCCTCCACAAATTATATTAACATCAAATACAGTGAAAGCAGGGGTTATACTGTGGGGGAGGGACATACAAAGCAACAAAGAATTCATCTGATAAATATGTTAGAAACATTGCATAAAAGCAAAAATATTTGAATATTTACATGTCGAAAAATGAACTTTACAACTTTGGCAGAGGGGAGGGGAGAGAAGAAGGGGGCAGGGGAGGGGAGAGAGATGGGAAGAGATGGGAATGGGAAACAAAGGAGGAGGCAACAATGCTTGATAAGAAGATATGGAACCAACCCAGATGCCCCTCAGTAGATGAATGGATCAAGAAAATGTGGTATATATACACAATGGAATTCTATGCCTCCATCAGAAAGAATGACATTGCCCCATTTGTTCGGGAATGGAAAGGTTTGGAAAAAACTATATTAAGTGAAGTAAGCCAGGTCCAAAGAAACATAAGTCCCATGGTTTCCCTTATTTGCAATATCTAGTATATGTCTGAGTCAAGCAGAAAAGGTCAGATAAGTTGATGTTAGGGAAATGAACCTTAAGATATGTATTCAAATGTTTTTTCTTTCATATGATTGTTTCTAACACATTTATGAGTATTTCTTTGTTGCTTTGTATGTCCCCCCCCCCACTGTATAACCCCTGCTTTCACTGTATTTGATGCCGGTGTAATTTCTGGAGGGGAAGGGGAAAAAGAAATCCTTTAAATAGGGATATAGGTGCATCCATTGCAACAATGAGATGTACAAGTCTTTATGTCGAAAACGAACTTTACAACTTTTGTGCGGGGGGAGATATATGTTGGGGGGCGAGGGGAGGATGGGCAGGGATGGGAAGGGGAAACAAAGAGGAGGCTACAGTGCTTGATAAGAAATGTACTCATTATCTTGCCCATGTAATTGTAAACCCTCTGTATGGTATTTTCCCAATAAAAACATTAAATTAAATTAAATTTTAAAAAAGAAATTCAACAGGTGACAGTAATTTTTCCTTTTTTTTAAAGAAATGATCATTTCATTATTATAGTGTATCGCACAATATACCCAGAAAACATTTGATAAGGAAAAACTTTATTCCCATTCTTTGCCTTGTTTCAGTCTGTATTTAAAGCTGCATCCAACATCTTAGCCACTCTATTGTCTGTATTCTCATTTCAAACATTTCAAAAAGTTTTCTTTCCCAGCAAAGTTTTACAAACGGCATGCTTTCATTCATTGTGCTTTCCAAAATATATCTCACAAATGCCAATAACGAAGCCCAACCTGAAACATCTGTGGATTTTTCCACTTATGATGCAATGTATTCCCTTTCCATACTCCTTAGAACTAGCTTTTCAAAGGCATTAATTGTTCTGTCAGTTCCATGATTTAGAACTGCAGCGTTTGACAATGGCATACGTGTAAATTTGTTTACCACATTTGGATTGTTTTCAGCAAGGACTGTCTTCATAGAAGATGGTAATAGATGAGTTTTGCAATTATGTAGCTCAAAAGGGTTTTGAGTAGTACATATAGAATATCCATTTAAGTGACTAAATATTTAAATGAAATCCCATAATATATATTCCTTCAATTTTCTGGCTAACGTGTTCTACAGTCTAGCTATTTTTAAAACAAATATTGTACGTTGTTTCTTTGTTGACAATGTAATTGGAAGACTTAAATTTTTCATATAGCATGGATGTTTTAAATGAGGTGGATGTACCAGAACTTTTGGGACAGCATTAATGTTTGAATGTTGGATGGGAATTTTTTGGGAATTGTGGCAGGTTTTCATGATATGAGAAGAAAAACAAAAGGCCATACTAATACTTTTATCTCTACGTTGTTATATCAGTTTATTCAAACACAAATTTACACACAAACACACAGATATACAATCATGTAGAAAGAAGACCCAGTCAGTGTGCAAGGAAAATGTTTTAATAGAAATTCCATAAAATATTTAGTCTGCTGAGATCTGATTAGAATTTATAGAAATATCTATATGCGTCCACCCCTGGAC
This sequence comes from Dipodomys merriami, assembly GCF_024711535.1. NCBI lineage: Eukaryota > Metazoa > Chordata > Mammalia > Rodentia > Heteromyidae > Dipodomys > Dipodomys merriami. The sequence continues at coordinate 150,658 of NW_027202275.1, read as the reverse complement.
AAGTCATTATCATTGGAGAAGATGTTGCCATTTGATTTAGAATGCCCCAGAAAGAGCTATGTGTAAAAGAAAAATGACTTTCGATTTCCTCCCAGACTGAAGACAATTCCTGAATAGTTCTTCTGGAGATTAAGTTCTTCAGAGTGAAACCCATGAGAACATAGACTCTCATCTTCTTTCTTATTTTATCTTTTGATCATTCTAGGTCAAAATCATTTCTCTTTGACACACCCCACACATCCACATTGCCTTGTCGTAGGCCCCCAAAGCAACATAAGCAACTGAATGAACATACACTGAAACCTTCAAACTTGTAAATCTGAAAAAGCCTTTCTGCTTAATAAATGGACAATATCACTTAGTATGGTAGGTTATAACTCTAACTCAGGAGTCTAGTCTTTCTAACAATGTAGAGTGAAGAATTAGAAAATTTAGGGCTGCATCCATTTTACAATTTACTAACTGCTGACTCTGCTTCTGTAAACTTGCTTGCTTGAGGTAACACCAACCTCCCCCCCCCCCTGGAAATAAGGAATTGGGTAAAGTCTCAAAGCCCAGATGTCTGCCCCAGGACAAGGTCAGTGGTCATAGATAAAGAACAGACAGTACGTGTTCCTCAGTTCGCATTTAGAAATTCCGCAGACAGGACCTTGAGATAACGACCACCTGGCAAGACTACAAGCTAAGCCAAGTGTCAACCAATCATAGGCCTGTAACCATGTAAACCCCCCCTTAAACCAACCATGGGCCAGTCATTTTACAAAGAGTGTTACAAAATTTCCCAAGTGGCAAAGTGATTGTTGGTGTATATGGTGACCTTTAAATGGACCAATCATGGGATGCTTTGTGTTATGCATTAATCTTGTGGTTTTTGCCTTTAAAAGAAGGCTTGTAACCGCTGCTCGGGGCTCCCTGTCTGCTTGGGACAGAGAGTCCGTTTGCGCAAACGTCAAATAAACTCCTCTTGCTTATTGCATCTCCCGGGCTGGAGTCTGAGTTTTCTGGGGTGCCCTCCTGTTGACGAAAGTATCCTAGGGGACTAGGGTCTTTCATTTGGTGTATTGGCCGGGAACCAGGCGCCCCCAAACCCCAGATTACAGGACCAGCAGGAGGTAAGATAGAGCTCTTGTCTTTCGTGTTTGTCGTGTTCATTTTATGTTTTGGGGATCCAAAAGTGCCTGTAAAGGATGTGTGTGGTGGACCAGAGGAAAAAGCAGACGTGCCCACTACCCTGGTCCCGCCCTGGGCTTCTACCCCAGGGTGCGTGAATTTGTGGTGGACTAGAGGGAAAAGCAGACATGCCCACTACCCTAGTCCCGCCCTGGAATCCTACTCCAGGGTCGCGTGGAGGGGGGACGAGATCCGAGTGTCTCTGTGTTTGGGGGAGTTAAAGCACGGCCGGTCTCTCCCTTCTGAAGTTTCTCTCCTCATTTGTGCTCACTCGGGGACCGCGCGGCGTTTGTCTAGTCTTGTCTGTGTCTGTCTGACATTAATTGTCTTTGGTGTTTGTTTTGTGACTTTCACGGAAATGGGTCAACAAGCGAGTCCACTCCTAGGACACCTGAGACCTTTTCCTAGTGCGTTTTTAAAAAAAAACCGCTGGTTCTGCTTTTGTAACTTGCTTCTTTGTCAATTATAAAGCTACCACTGACCACCTGCGAGTGGCCTCACTTAGATCTCAGCCTCGGGCCTTGGCTCGGGGGGGGGGGTCTAAACGTGGGGGAGAACCTGTCAGTCTGAGGGGATGGCCGCTAGGGACTTCTTTCCCTTGCCCCAAGATGACTGGCAATTCTCCTCCGCCTTGGAAGGCCCCTGGGTCAACGTCTGCAGGAATCTCAGAGAAAAATCCTCCGGAGGTGAGTAGGGGTGTTGAGTTCCCTGGTAAGTGAATGGTGGTGAGATGTCACCCCATTCACTGAGACTTGATTTTGTCTTTATGGCCACTTGTTTCTCTTGTTAACTTTAGTGTGTGTGTGTTTGTTTTATGTTTTCTGGGGTAGGGAAGTTCTGGGTGAGTGTGGCAGGCTCACCCAGCAGACTCTGGATTCAGCTTGTTGAGTGAGAACAGCACAGAGTTCCGATAGGGATAAACTGGGGCCCATTAGTCCCCAACTCAGCCTTCAGTTCTTGTCTAGTTCTGTTTTAAAATTGGTACCAGTTTTAAATGTGGATCATTGGTTTTTGTGTTTATCTGTGTTTTTGTTATTTATTTGAACATCTCTGGGGAAATAAAAGTTCCAGCTGGGCTCAGTCACAGACCTGCTATGCCCATCCTCCTTTGAAGCATGGAAGGTTACTGGGCTAGTTTGGTTCCCTTCAAGCCTCAGGCTGCATTTTCTCCTTGTGGAGGCTGCCAGCAGGGAGGGTGTAGAAGGCTGTGTGCCTGGTTTGGTCTTTTTCAGCTAGTCCTGACAATGTAACAATTTGTAAAGTGCTCTTGTCTAAAATTGGATTAAAAAAATCTGGCTAGTTTAGTTTCAGGTGACCCCCTCCCCCAGCCCTCCTCCAACAGAAGGGATTCAAAAGACTAATTAGTGAATTGCCTTGCTAGATAAGCAAGCTCTGGAAAAATAAAGCCCAACAAAGGTACCTAGTTTAAAAGAAATACTGTCTTAAATTTTTGTTCAAAAACTTTAAAAGGTGTACGTACGACTGATTTTGATTTTTGCGCACTTTAAGATCTGTGTGAGTGTTTTGTATGTGTGTCTGTAAATGTATTCAAAGATCAAAATTGTCAGCATGCTGTAACAATTGGGTGAGTTTAAATTTAAAATTCAAAAGGTTATGAGGTTTGGACATTACCAAAAATTCTAAAAAAAAAAAATCTTCACATTGTTTTAAATGGCTTTTTAAAGATTGTTTAACTTGCAAATTAGGAAATCTGGTATTTTAAAAAAACTAATGTTTTAAAATGCATAAGACTGTTTATACTGTAATCAAGTTATCTGGCTTAACAAAAATGCATTGGCTGTTTGGGATTAAGTTCCCTTGGCTAAAATTTGGGATAAATATTAAAATTTTAAATGTAAAGGTTAGTTTAACACTGTCAAAGATGTTAACTGTTCGGTCTGTATAAAAACTGTGTATTTCATTCAAGAACCAAGAGATAAGAAAAGGAAAAACTAGAAGCCAACAGAAGACCTATCTTTAGGGGTGAGGGGTGAACAGGCAGAAGTGCAGTTCAGCTGGACATGCATGGTGGGACAGGCCCTGGGAGGAGTCGACACATGGTAAAACAGGGCAAGCTGGCACAAACACAGTTCATCTAACCCTAAAGAGTCAGATTGGGTGTATGCCCATTCCATAGAAGGGGCTGAGTGGCCCATCTTTGTTCTCTCTTTTCCCTGCAGACAGACACTGAAAACATGATGGTTAAAATTGAGTGCTGTGATGATCTGATTAGTATTGCTAAAACTTCTCCTTGGATGTGTTAACATTAAAATTAGGAAGGACTTAAAAAGAGGGTTAAAAGTTATTTATATAATGTGGCTTACTTTCAATTATGTTCTACAATTAGGATGTTTTTAAAAATTATAAAGGTGTTAAGTCTAGCTTTGTGGTATAGTAATGGTGACTGTAATTCTTGCATTAAGGAAAAATTGTCATTTGAGTTTAAAATTTTTAATGTGTATCTGTTTTAAAACAAGCCACCAAGAGGCAATGAGTGACACTTGGCCTCAAGATTTCAAGGGATCTTTTCAGAATGCAAATGAAAACTAAAGTATAAAATATTAAAGGTGATTAATAGGTTTTTAAAAAAATAGGGAATGGATTTTTGGGTATAAAGTTTAAATGTAAAATTGTTCTTAACATTGGCCTCAATTTGCACAAAGAAGAAAAAAAATTAGGATTATCAAAATGATTGCTATTCCAGTTTGCTCTTATAGGTTTTTTTTTAAGTTTCCAGCAAGCCCAGAGCAAAGCACAGAGGAATCTTAACAGTTTGTCAGATGTAACTTTGGCTCTTAACAAGTTTCAGGTAAGAGCATGCTTAAAAGCTACTTCTATGTTGACCACCTTGTTGCTTTTAATTGGAGTAAAATGGCCTTTTATAAGACTCAATAATCTGCAAACTGGTTCAAAGCCAGCCAGGGCACAAAAAGGTTCCTGTGAGACTGTCACCTCTATTCAGCCAGCAGAGTACTAGCCCTGGACTGAAGAGTCAGGGGACAGTACTCAAGCCCCAAGCTCGAGACTCACAGTGGCAGAGTACTAGCCCTGGACTGAAGAGTTAGGGGACATCATTCAAGAACCGAGTCTGGGACTCAAAGTGGCAGAGTGCTAGCCTTGAGCTGTAGAGCTGAGGGACAGTGCTCAGGCCTCGAGTTCAAGTCCAGGGAAATGCCGATGAGGCATTTATCCAAATGTGGAGAAGACACTCCTGGGACAAAAGCAATGGAGGAGCATCCAGAGGCAGTAAGCCACTGCTTGGATGGCAGAAATGTCAGATCCTAGAGTCATTTGTGCGTGGCCCTTCAAAACTGGTCAGAGCCGGGAGGTCATAGGAAGATAGTTTAAAAGCATGCCTAATGTTCATGACTACCTTGTAAGGGACAGGAACTTGCCAGTCCTCTGTGATAATAAAAAGCTAATGTTATAAAATGTGGGGGATAGTTTAAATCTCAACCCCTTTATGTGCTTTAATTGACAGTAACTATTGAGCTGACATCAGCTACATGAAGTTCATCTGCTCAGAAAAAAGTTTATAAACCCGAGAGTGTGTTTCTATTGATATCTGTCTAAAGGCCTGCAAAGGTAATTTAGGCATTGTTGGGATCTTTAGAGATCACATTCCTAAGCCATCTAGAAAGATGTTTTTGCAAACCAGGGTGCTAAACAAGCTACACTGCTGTAGCCGGAGAAAAGGTCTGTGCATTTGTCAAAAGTTAAATATTGTTCTAAATGACATCTAACCCTGATGGCCTCTTTGTAAAATAGCCTAAGGTTATAGGTTCCTGGCTAGGTAGGATCAACGCCCCTGAAGTCAGCTTGAAGAAGTTACAGAAGATGGACCTTCGCCCTTCTACCCCCTTTTTAAGATCAAGGGTCCAGAGTCAGTTTTGGAGAAATGAGGCAAAATAGATAAAATAATTTTTTAAAAAAGGCATAAAAAATAGTGTTAACAGTTGTCGGTGTACAACTGCATCTGTCAGAGATGGCAACAAGACTAAGCCTTCTGAGCCTTCTGTGTCTATTTACAAAAATATCTGGTTATTAAAAAGTTGTGATTTTGGTAAATTGTCCTGGACTATTGTTTAAAGATCTTAAAATCAGCAGGATCAAAGCCTGCCAAGCTTATGCAATGTATTTTTAACCAGTCTGTGTAGGAATTTACAACCGTGCATGAGGTGTGACAGTCCCTTGGAGCCACTGAGAGATCCTGCTGCTGCTGCTGCTGCTGCTGCTGCTGCTGCTGCTGCTGCTGCTGCTGCTGCTGCTGCTGCTGCTGCTGCTGCATACCCTAATGGGTAAAGTTCAAAGACGGCCTGACAGCCACCTGGAGAAACTCCTGCCTGATTCCATCATCTGAGTCTGATTCCTGGTTGACTGCTGCTAAATCTAAGATCTTGTGGGACATTCTTTTGGGTAATATCCAGAAACCCACTCTTCCCACAGTGGATATTGAGGACAAGGGTATCACTGGCTTGCTTGTCTTAGGCACTTCAGTGCATAGTGACTGAAAATCCACTCTATGATGACAGGCTAGTTTGGCTCTAGAATGGTAATCACCTGAGTGTGTTATCAATGAAAATTGTAAAGGAGAGGGGGGTAGTAAAGAAAGCCTTGGGAAGGGAATTGGGGAAAAATTGGTATCCCCTTTAGATAAGAAAGGATTTAAAAAGTAAGGATTGTCTTTAATTGTTTGGAAAAAAAAGGGAAAAAAGACAAACCTCAGAAAGTTTAAGTATGTCGCAAATGGTATGAGTATGTTGCAAATGGTATGAGTATGTCTTAAAATTGGAGCTTACAAGTACAGCTGGTATAAAATTAAGTTAACTGTGATACACGGAGGCAGGACTGGTAAAAAAAAAATGTAAGGGGCTCTGGTACTGTTACTTTTGTTACAATCAGACCTTGTATACTTAACAGACTGGTGTCTTTTGTAAAAAAAAATCAGCGCAGTCCATCTATTAGTTCTGAGGTCTCATTACCAAGCACTAAAAACAACTGACACCCCACAAAAAATATAGAGACACCCTAAATTTTAAGATTAACATTACTCCAGAGAAGAAGTGGGGAATGAAGAATTAGAAAAATTAGGGCTGCATCCATTTTACAATTTACTAACTGCTGACTCTGCTTCTGTAAACTTGCTTGCTTGAGGTAACACCAACCTCCCCCCCCCCCCTGGAAATAAGGAATTGGGTAAAGTCTCAAAGCCCAGATGTCTGCCCCAGGACAAGGTCAGTGGTCGTAGATAAAGAACAGACAGTACGTGTTCCTCAGTTCGCATTTAGAAATTCCCCAGACAGGACCTTGAGATAACGACCACCTGGCAAGACCACAAGCTAAGCCAAGTGTCAACCAATCATAGGCCTGTAACCATGTAAACCCCCCCTTAAACCAACTATGGGCCAGTCATTTTACAAAGAGTGTTACAAAATTTCCCACGTGGCAAAGTGATTGTGGGTGTATATGGTGACCTTTAAATGGACCAATCATGGGATGCTTTGTGTTATGCATTAATCTTGTGGTTTTTGCCTTTAAAAGAAGGCTTGTAACCGCTGCTCGGGGCTCCCTGTCTGCTTGGGACAGAGAGTCCGTTTGCGCAAACGTCAAATAAACTCCTCTTGCTTATTGCATCTCCCGGCCTGGAGTCTGAGTTTTCTGGGGTGCCCTACTGTTGACGAAAGTATCCTAGGGGACTAGGGTCTTTCATAGAGTATACTAAAATGTTCTTCCTTATAAAATATCTAATTCCATGTTGTTTTTTGTGTTTTTTTTCTGTTGATCATAGAGCTTAATCTCAGGGCCTGGTTGGTGCTTTTGTGGCCAAGCCCAGTGCTTTACATACAATTTGAAGTGGTAGTTAATTGGAGATAAGAATCTAATGAACTTTCTTACTCAGGCTGGCTTTGAACTGTGATCTTCAGATCTCAATCTCTTTTTTTCCCATTTCTCTCATTTTTTAAATTGTCAATATACTTTCAGAGGGGTTACAATTACATGGGGAAGGTAATGAGTACATTACTTATCAAGCATTGTTGCCTCCTCCTTTGTTTCCCCTTCCCATCCCTTCCCATCCTCCCGCTCTTCCAAGCCCCCACCTCCCGCCATAATTGTGAAGTTAGTTTTTCGACATAACCTCTTGTACATCTCATTGTTGCAATGAGTCCACCTGTATCCCTATTTAAACAATTTGTTTTTTCCCTTCCCCTCCACAAATTATACCAACATCAAATACAGCGAAAACAAGGCTTAGGAGTTCCGGGAAGATGGCGGAGGAGAAGCTGGAATCTGAACAAGCTCTCGCATAGAAAGCAGTTTTAGAGTTCCAGTGAGCAGTCCTAAGCCAGAGAATCACACCAAGTGTGCCATCACAGGACAGAGAGTTAGACAAGAGAGGGGAAGCCAAGGCAAGGAGACACAACTGAAGGCTTGCCAGCAGCTGCTGCGATGGGTCGCGGCTGAGACCGCAGCAATACCTGAGCCACAGATTACAGGACAAAGGAGCCAGATGCAGAGGGTGAGCGGATTCTACTCAACACCAGCAAGAACTGACAAGGAGCGGACATCTTCATCTTACAGTTTGCAGACCAGAGACGACCCAGGATCCAAGACTCGGCATGAGTAGAAGACTGATGTCCTCACTCCTTCCCAGGGAAGGTGACCCCTCCCCCCCAGCACTGCTGAACTCCATCTTGGATACCGACAAAGCTCGGAGGAGCTGCCAGCTCCAACTCAGGCCTTGGAATAAAATGAGTCATTTAGCAGGTCACAAGAACTTAATGGTGAAGTGACGTGCCAGACTCAGCTCCATCCAGGGAAAAGTCACCCAGCTCAGGTGCCAGCCATTGGAGTGGCTTTCCTCACAGGGTAACCAGAGCCAGAGGCTGCCCCTACCTCTAGCAGCCTCCACAATCAATTGAAAAACTGAAACCCTGAAAATGGCTCCAGGCTGGGCTCTGTGAATGTTTCACAAAATAGCCCCAGGGAAAAGCTACTGTTTGCTAAAAGGCCTCAACTCTACCCAGAACATAGCCTCATCACTGCATCCCCCTCTTTTGTGATTCTCAAAGCAGATCACCCTCCCATTAAACTAACCTGGAAGGGGGATCTCAAAATCTTGGGTAAAGAATAGCATTTTTCTGCCTGTGAGAACAAACCTACTTAAGAAACCAATCAAGCCACAGGATGTCAAGCTGACCAGAAACTCCAACAAGAGGCTGGTTACAGACAAAAGGGAGATACAGGATTCTTCCAACCCCTCCCAAAAAAATCAAAAAAAAAAAAATCAAAGAACTTTTTTTTTCTTTTTTCTTCTCCTTTTTTTCTTTTTTTTTTTTTTGGTACCTTATATATATATATATATATGTATATATATATATATATATATATATATATATATATACATATATATATATATATGTATAAATATATAAATTGTTTTTCCTTTTCTAAAACTTTTATTAATCTGTAATTTTTGCCTTTTTTGAAAAAAAAAACTGTTTTCCAGTAACTATTTTTTTCTCTCATAATTTTTATTTGAGGAATATGTGAATGTGCATTTTCCTTTTTTTTCTTGTCTTCTCTCTTTCTTTATTTCTTAATTATCTTTTTGTTTTTTGTCTAGCTCTACTGAACTTCTGATCTTTTTTTCTCCCTTTTGTATACTTTTCACCTTTTCCTCTCTTTTTTTCTTTATGTGACTTAACTTTTGTCCTGCACATCCTCAGATAAACCCGTAGTTAACTAGTAGACCCTATCCCCTATTGTGTACACACTTAATCCACAAATTTATAACTCAATTCAAAACCTCTGAGACTTAAATTCCTTAATAGCAGTACTACCTCTTTATACCTATATAGTATTTTAAGAATTTTTTTTAAATTTTTCACATCTCCTCAATGTCCCTCCCCTTCTCCCAATATATTCACATTCCTCTCTAAATAGATGGTTTTTTAATCTCCATAATTATATTAACTTTTACGTTTCTATTTTTTTCTGGTCTCTTTTCATGTCCCTTTCCCTTTCTTCTTTTTCTTTCTCTCTTTACTTGCATCCTACCCAACCTATTTCCTGCATTGAGATTAGGACATAGTTAACTTTCCCTGTGCCTCCCCACACCAATCTATTCCTATTTTTTACCCAATGTCTCCCTAACCCTAAAAATTTCTGGTTTTCCAAATTTTTCTCTGCGGTTCAAAGACCATTAACATATACTTGTTTGATGTTGAATACATGTATCTGTTGAACTAGATTGTATCTGTAGACTATTGACTGTACAAATGCAAAGTTTGGTTGATGGTTGCCTTAAGATAGTATTCTAGCACAAAACTGGTGCTATTTTCATCTCAAATGGGCAGAGTAAGCCGGAAAAAACACAAGAAAAATAGCAAATCCGGGTATCTCAATTCCCAATCTTGATAATCAGGGGTCAGAACAGATAATGAATAATCCAGAAGAGAGTTCCCAAATAGCCCTACAAACACTGGTGGCAAACATGATAAATGAGAAGTTTGACAACTTACAAAGGACTCTCTATGAGTGTGATATGGAGAGAGAGGAGGCAACCCCCAAATTTACACAGGAATATCATAAGGGTGAGGAAGCTACTCAAAAACTGATACAGGAATTGCGTGAACAACTTGAGAGTACTCAAAGAGAAAGTGAGGAATGGCATGAGCAGGCTGAGAACACTCAAAGAGAACTGCAGGAATCCCACGATCGGGAGGAAGCTAATCAAGAGTAATACAGGAATTGAGAGACCAGGTAGAGAATACACAAAGATCAATAAACGCATTCATGGAATCCATTAAGAAAGAGCTGAAGGAAGTCAGGGAGACCACAAAGGGAATGCTGAATGGAACCCAACAGAAGGAATGGGAGTCCAAAGAAAGCATATCCAATCAACTAAGTGATTTGAGGACAAACACTGAACACCAAATTAAGGAAGTAAAGAGATTCATACAAGACCTAAAACAGAGTTTCAACAAAGAACTTGAAGCCATCAAAGCTGACCAATTAGAAGGAAAAAAGATAAAAAACAAAGTAGAGAGTCTTGACAGCAGGTTAGACCATGCAGAAGATCGAATCTCAGAAAGTGAAGACAGCCTAGATATTATAGAGAAAGAACATACAACCATCGAAGACACGTCCAAGAAATATGATAGATCTATCCAACACCTGGAAGACACCATCAGAAGGCCTAATCTAAGAATAATGGGTGTAGAGGAGCACCTAGAAACAGAAGTTAATGGTCTAGGAAATTTGTTTAACAGGATCCTAGCAGAGAACATCCCAAACATACAAAAAGATAGGCCTATTCAGATACAAGAAGCTTTTAGAACCCCAAATAGACCAGACCAGAATAGGACATCCCACCATCACATTATAATACACACAGGATCAACTCAGACCAAGGAAAAGATCCTTAAGGCTGTTAAGGAGAAAAGGTTAATCACCTATGAAATGAAACCAATTAGAATCACCTCAGATTTCTCAGCAGAGACAATCAAAGCAAGAAGAGCCTGGAATGATGTATGCCATGCCCTAAAAACAAACAACAATCAACCAAGAATACTGTACCCAGTTAAACTCTCCTTCATAACTGAAGGCCAAATAAAAACCTTCCATAGCAAAGAAAAATTGAAACAATACATCTCCACCAAACCAGCCCTACAAAAGATTCTTAAAGATGTCCTACACATAGAAAACCAACAAGACTGCAACAAAGGCCAAGAAATTGCACCCAAACTAAGAATCCAAGAACCATAGGAAGAACCCAGTTTTCGCAGCCCCCAGAAGGTGGATAACATGGCAGGAACTCCCAAATACATCTCAGTCCTATCTCTTAACGTTAACAGAATGAACTCTCCAATGAAGCGACATAGACTGTCTAGTTGGATTAAAAAACAAAACCTTTCTATCTGCTGCCTGCAGGAGTCACATCTTGCCCGTAAAAACAAACACATCTTCAATGTTAAAGGCTGGAACAAAATCTACAAAGCAAACGGCCCCCATAAACAGGCAGGAGTTGCAATCCTAATATCAGATAAAATAGACTTCAAAGTAAAATTCGTGAGAAGAGATAATGAAGATCGCTACATACTAATTAAAGTATCTCTCCTTCACGAGGATATTACAATTCTAAATATCTATTCGCCAAACAATGGAGCACCCAAATTTATCAAAGAAACCCAACTTTCGCTCAAATCCCATATAGATCCAAAGACATTAATTGTTGGGGATTTTACCATACCACTCTCCCCACTAGATAGATCAACTCGGCAAAAACTCAACAGAGAAACGGCAGATCTAAACAGCTGCATAGAGCAACTAGACTTAACAGACATCTACAGAACATTTCACCCAGCAGCATCAGAATACACGTTTTTCTCTGCAGCACATGGAACGTTTTCTAAAATAGACCACATTTTAGGTCACAAAGCAAACTTGTCTAAATTCAGAAACATTGAAGTTATACCTTGCATTCTCTCTGACAACAAGGGAATAAAATTAGAACTCAACACCAAAATCCACCTAAGAAAGTCCGGTATCACATGGAGGCTGAACAACACACTGCTGAATCATGGGTGGGTCATGGAAGAGATTAGAAAGGAAATTCAAATGTTCATGCTATTCAACAAAAATGAACCCACAAATTACCAGCTTCTCTGGGACACAGCAAAGGCAGTACTCAGAGGAAAGTTTATAGCTCTGAGCTCCTACATCAACAAATTGGAGAGATCTGAAACTAGCAATTTAATGACACATCTAAACCTCCTTGAAAAAGAGCAGCAAGTTAAACCCCAATCCAGTAGACGGGAAGAAATAATCAAAATTAAATTAGAATTAAATGCATTAGAATCCAAAAAATCTATAGAAAGAATAAAAAAAACAAAGAGTTGGTTCTTCGAAAAACTTAACAAATTGACAGACCCTTAGCAAATCTTATCAGAAAAAGAAGAGAACACACCGAAATTAATGAACTCAGAGATGAGAATGGAAACATCACCACAGAAACAACCAAGATTCAGAACTTTATAAGGGAATACTTCTCAAAACTTTATGCTAATAAATTTGAAAACTTGACAGAAATGGACCTTTTCCTAGCAAATATTGACATGCCAAAACTAAACCAAGATGAGTTAAACTATCTTAACAGGCCCATATCAAGCATTGAAATAGAAACAGCAATAAGAGACCTCCCAGCTAAGAAAAGTCCAGGACCAGATGGTGTTACAGCGGAATTTTACAAGACCTTCAATGCAGAGCTCACACCAATACTCCTCCAACTCTTCAATGGAATTGAAATAGAAAGCTCACTACCGAGCACATTCTATGAAGCCATCATAACCCTTATACCAAAACCAGGCAGGGATTCATCAAAGAAAGAGAACTATACACCCATTTCTTTGATGAACATTGATGCAAAACTTCTCAACGAAATTTTGGCCAATCGACTTCAACAACTCATCCAAAAAATCATACACCAGAATCAAACAGGATTCATTTCAGGGATGCAAAGCTGGTTCAATATACGCAAATCAATTAATATTATTCATCACATCAACAGGAGCAAGAATAAAAACCACATGGTTATCTCAATAGATACAGAAAAAGCATTCGACAAGATCCAACACCCCTTTATGATGAAGGTTTTGGAAAAGTTAGGAATCCATAGAACATTCCTCAATACAATAAAGGCTGTATATGACAAACTTACAGCCAGCATTATACTCAATGTTGAAAAACTGAAGCCATTTCCTCTTAACTCAGGAACAAGACAAGGATACCCACTCTCTCCACTTCTCTTCAATCTAGTATTAGAATACCCTAGCTACAGCAATAAGACAAGATGGAGACATATAGGGGATCCAAATAAGGAAGGAAGAAATAAAACTCTCCCTCTTTGCAGATGACATGGTCTTGTACTTAAAGAATCCATTAGACTCCACTCCCAAATTACTCAAGCTGATTCAAAACTTTGGCAAAGTAGCAGGTTATAAAATTGACCCCCCAAAATCAATGGCTTTTCTGTATGCCAACAATGAGAAAAGTGTGGCTGAAATTAGGAAATCAACTCCATTTACAATAGCCACACTAAAAATAAAATAAGTAGGAATTAACTAAAAAAGTGAAGGACCTCTATGATGAAAACTATAAAATCTTAAAAAAGGAAATCACCACAGAACTTAAGAAATGCCAAATTCTCCCATGCTCCTGGATTGGAAAGATTAACATCGTGAAAATGGCAATACTTCCCAAGGCTATCTACAAATTCAATGCAATACCTATCAAAATTCCAACCTCTTTCTTCAAGAAAATAGAAGAGGTAATCCAAAAATTCATATGGAACAATAAAAGACCCCGAATAGCAAAAACGCTCCACAACGGAAAGAACACTCTTGGAGGAATATCAATACCAAATTTCAAACTCTACTCTAAAGCCATAGTAATCAAAACAGCTTGGTATTGGCATAAGAACAGACCTCAGGACCAATCGAATACAATTAAAATCCCAGAAATGAACCTACAGACCTATAGCCATCTAATGTTCGATAAGGGAGCTAAAACAATAGAATGGAAGAAAGACAGCCTCTTCAGTAAATGGTGCTGGCAAAATTGGTTAACTACATGTAGAAAAACAAATCTAGATAATTTTATATCACCCTGCACCAGAATCAACTCCAAATGGATCAAAGACCTTGAACTCAAAGCAGACACTCTGAAAACATTAAAGGATGGAATAGGAGAAACCCTAGGTCTCCTTGGCTCAGGCCGAAACTTTCTGAATAGAGACCCGGAAACATAACAAATCAAAGAAAGGTTGGACAAATGGGATTGCATAAAGTTGCAGAGCTTCTGCAGGGCAAATGACATAGCTAGCAAGATCAATAGAAAGCCCATGGATTGGGAGAATATCTTTACTAGCCATACAACGGACAAGGGTCTCATGTCTAAAATATACTTGGAACTCAAAAAATTAAACCCCCCAACAACAAATCCTCAAAGAAACAACTGCCCAATAAATAAGTGTGCGAAAGACTTAGAGTAATTTTTTTGAAGAAGAAAGAAGGATGGCCAATAGACACATGAAGAAATGCTCAACCTCCCTAGCCATAAAAGAAATGCAAATCAAAACAACATTGAGATATCACCTCACCCCAGTTAGAACGGCAAAAATCAAGAACTCTAACAACAACAGATGCTGGAGGGGATCTGGACAGAAAGGAACCTAACTTCATTTTTGGTGGGAATGTAAATTTGTTCAACCACTTTGGAAAGCAGTATGGAGGTTCCTCAAAAGACTTCACATAGAGCTCCCCTATGACTCAGCAATCCCACTTTTGGGCATTTACCCAAATGTTTACAAACAAGACCACACTAAAGCTACCAGCACAACTATGTTTATTGCAGCATTATTTACCATAGCTAAGATATGGAACCTACCCTGATGCCCCTCAGTAGATGATTGGATCAAGAAAATGTCGTATAGATACACAATGGAATTCTATGCCTCCATCAGAAAGAATGACATTGCCCCATTTGTTAGGAAATGGAAAAACTTGGAAAAAATTATATTAAGTGAAGTCAGCCAGGCCCATAGAAACATAGGTCCCATGGTTTCCCTCATTTGTAATATCTAGTAGATGTATGAGTCAAGCGGAAAAGGTCAGATAATGTGATGTCAGGAAAATGAACCCTTAGATTTGTATTTTAATGTTTTTTTCTTTCATGCATGTGTTTCTAACACATTTATAAGATTATCTCTTTGTTGCTTTGTATGTCCCTCCCCCACAGTATATCCCGTTTTCACTATATTTGATGTCAGTATAACATGTGGAGGAGATGGGAAAAACCACTTGTTTATCTATACAGGTGGACCTGTTGCCACAATGAGAAGTAAAATTGTCATGTCCAAAACGAGCTTTACAATGTCGGTGCGGGGGGGTTGGAAGGGGGGAAAGGAGAAGGATTGGGATTGGGGGGGAAGGGAGGATTCTGGGAAGGGATGTGAAGGGTAAACAAAGGAGGAGGCTGCAATGCTTGGTAAGAAATGTACGCATTATCCTGCCCATGTAATTGTAACTCCTCTGTACAGTATTTTCACAAATAATATTAAATTAAATTAAAAAAAAGAAAACACGGCTTATACCATGGGGGAGGGACATACAAAGCAACAAATAAATCATCTTATAAATATGTTAGAAACAATCGCAAGAAAGAAAAACAAATTGAATTCTTATATTGGGGTTCATTTCGCCTAACATAAACTTATCTGATCGTTTCTTAACTAGCTAAGATTACATCCTTGAACCAACATGTTGCATATTTCGTGTAATTCCAATTCTCACTATTGTATAGATGCTCCTATTCCAATGTAAAAAAACGTAAAACAAACTATGGATATTTGTAAAATATAAAATGAAAGAAGAATTTTCATCCTTTACAAAATCTATGCAAAATCTATATTAAACATTTGATATTTTACTGTAGCTTTCGTGCAACCAGTTTGATATAATTTTATACTTGTCAGGCCAAGATTCCCTATATTATACCAGATACTTACTTTTTCAAATATGTATGTGTATGTATATGTATATGCATATGTATATATATATTTGTATGTATATGTACATGTATATGTATATGTATATGTATGTTTATCTATATATTTTCCAATGTGAATCATCAGACTTGAACCTTTGCTATGTTTTGCTGTTCAGCAGTTGTACCTGGTTGGCTCATTCTGTGACAATATCTGTGCTCATTCTGATCATTCCTTTATTTACCACACCATCAGCCTTCTAAAATCATCTTAATTTCCTGGAGAAGGTTACCAATCAGTCCAACCATGATCCACCCAGAGGGTTCTAATAAAGCAAGCTTTAAGAAAGGAAGATAACATAAAGTGAAAACTACAGAATTTCTACAGATGCCCAGTAAGTTATCAAAATTATACCTTACATATTTCACATTTCTGCCTTCCTTCTCTTCTAATATTTAAGAAAGCATTGACTAACATAATAAATATATTGCATTTATAACTTAAGGATCAGTGTTTTGTTTCCAACTGAAGCCTTCCTTTCCATGATTTTTGACATAGACTTTTGGGAGATTTTTTTTATTGTTATGGGATTCCATCCAAAACAAAGCCATGCATACCAAGAAAATCAATGTTTTCAATTCAGAGTACTAAACAAAAATTAAGGTAGACTATATACATTAAGCACAAATATAGGCAATATCAAGGTTTTTTTTTGGGGGGGGGGTCCGGTCATGGGGCCTGAACTCTGGGCCTGGGCACTGTCCCTCAGCTCTTTAGCTCAAAGCTAGTGCTCTACCACTTGAGCCACAGCGCCACTTTCAGCTTTTTTCTTTTTGCTTATGTGGTGCTGAGGAATTGAACCCAGGGCCTCAGGCATGCAAGGCAAGCGCTTTAACCACTGAGCCACCTTCCCAGCCCTAAATTGTATACTTTTACTCTATAAAGTGGCTCAAACCTGTAATCTTATCTACTTGGGAAACAGAGATTACAGAATTTCAGTTCCAGGAAAGCACAGACAAAAAAAGAAGTTTCAGAAATTCTAACCATTTGCTGGATGCAATGAATTATGTTTGTGTTAGGAGTACTGCAGTCTAAGCAGGCCCAGGCATAGTGATACTACTTCAAAATAAACAATCCAATCACAATATGCAGGTATGGCAGTACTAGAGATGCTGTTTTACAAGTATAGGGTTTTGGGTTCAATCCCCCAGTATCACTAGGAATTTAAGTGTGACAGGGTAAGAATTTGGCTTGTCTAAGGTAAAGACTTCATACTGGTTTTACAAGCTCTAATAAAATCTTTATCTCTTTTCCTATTTTTTTAAGGTATAACCATAACTTCCATGCCCAATTCAAATAATTTCTAACTCTAGATTTTTTTCTATCCGTTAAGTAATATGTTATCTGTTCGATACTGTCCCACTGAAATCATACTAAACTTCAACAACCCATTGCCTTAGAAAATGAATGCATTTGGAAACAGAATCTCAAAGGCAGCATTTAAGTCGAAGTCGCCTGCAAGAAAAGCAGAAGGCCATGGGTATGCCAAGGAAAGAGGATTCAGAAGAAGCCAACTTTGATCTTGGAGTTCTAGTTCCACAAACTTAGAGGCAATGTATCTACAGTGTTAATGCTACCCAATCTGTGGTAGTTTATTATTACAATTACTAGCAAATGTGGAATCTATAAGACATGAAAAGTCATTGACTCTTGGAGTCCGTGACTCATCTGTATGATTCTAGTGAATAAGAAGGATGGCACTTGTGAGATAATGGTTCTCAGGCTGGTAGGGAATTTCATGAGGTTCTACCTCCATTTAACTACAAAAATTTCTGGGCTGGAGGCATGGTTCTAATGTTACACTGACTACTGTTACCAAAAACTGAGAGCATGATGTATATTCAAGCCTCAAATTTGGAGAAAGAAAAAGTCCTTAAAAACAGAATTATAAATAGGAAAACAGAAACAAAAGAAATAAACTTATTGATACGGACAAAGCTTCCTAATGTGAACTATGGCACAAATTGTAATATTTAGCATTTACCTTCCTATACAGAAGAAATAAATGGTATTTCGACTTGACGAAACTAAAGTGTTAAACGGAATGCAGTAAATAATGACATTATATTATGTTTCCATAATTGAACTTGTTTTCCTACAGATTTATGAATAATGTAGCTATGGAACAATGAATAAATATTGCATTTTCAAATAGTGTTATATATCCTTTACAAGTGTTGTCTAAACTTGATCTACACTGAAATATGTGCCATTGATATCTTTCTCAAGATTCCAAAAGTTTATACTTTCAGTTGACCTTCCACAAAACTCAATCCCCAAACATAACTTTTTAGATTGTTCATGCAATCATATGAACAAAAACATATGGCATGAAATGTTAATTACTTTTATCTGCTGTCATTAATGTAGTATACCTAATATAATTAATTGTATACCCTGAGGGAAATAAGATTCTTCCTTCTAAATACAGACTTGCAGGCACACCCATACACACACACACACACACACACACACACACACACACACACACACACACACACACACACGTATTTACCACTCTGACTCAGGTTAAGTTCCAGACATTGTGTACCAGCAATGATCTAATAATCAAACTTTCCTGCCCAGACATAAATACATTCATAAATCCACACACACATAAACACTAGATTATTCAAAATAATGAGAATATTTTACAGAATCACCTAGCTCCTGAGCCATCTACTCCCTAATTTCATTCATTCATGACTATGCATTTTTCCTATTATATTTAAAAATCTCTTTGAGTTTCACTGATTAGCAAACAAAAATATGTTACATTATCATATAATAGAAAAGGTAGGCAAAATTACTTGTCCCTAGGTAATCTTTAATATATCTTATCAAAGACTTCTTTTTCCTTCTTCCAGAGTCTCTTTCTGGAATTTTGCCCTAATTTCTAATATTACATTACAAAGGACATGCCATATTCCTTAATTCACTTTTACTAAAGGTTATACTATGGAGTTGAATCTCGTTTGCTTGCTTATTCTAAATTAAATTTTGTCAACAACTTGAATTATTTTTTATGTTACTCCTAAGCCAATTAAATGTAAAAAAGAACTAGAAATTTACCTTGGCAATGATTTGTGAGTGGCAGTAATGGATGGGGGAGATGAAAGACTTTAATTCTCTGTATTGTCTTAAAAATGGCACTGTTATTTAAAGGGCTAATGGTATAGTAAGCTTTGAAGGTGTGTTCTTCTTATTTCATCTAAGAATATAAAAGTATGCTTTTTATCACATTCTTACCTGCAGAGAACTAGAATTATTTCCTTTTTAGTGTTTATGCCCAGCTACTACTATAGAGAAACCCACAAATAACTGCACAGCTGTGTTAGCTGCTCTAGATTTTGAAATTTTCATCTAGTAGCCCTAGTGATTTGAGCCAGATTAATGGGATAGTCACACAATAAACAATTACCAAGCACCACAATATACAATGACCACGTGCAAAATGACATTCTATTTGTTTCTTTATCATTTCTTTGTTTTCTTATTAATTGTCTTTTAAGGAGTTATGGGCTGTTTATTTCTCATTATTGTTGATGTAACTTAAATAAATTTACCAGATTTTTCAAATAAAATAAAGAGATATAGAAAAGACATATTTAGCCACAAAATAAAGCTAAACATTTGAGTGATTTTTTTTCTAGTTCTTTTCTCAGTTATCCTCAAATAACATTGAGATGAGCCAAGCATATGTGTAAATTGACATGTATCAAGCACACAGAACTTCTATATCAACTTCACTGATTAAAGAAAATTATCACTTGCTTTATGTCTTAAGTAATCTACTTAAAACAAGTATAGTATTTTGATCGATAGACCTTATAATCTATGGAATTGATGCATTACGTAAGTATATGATTTCTTATTTCCACTGAATTACACTGAATTAATATTATATTTATTTAACTTTTTGCATATGAAATAATGACATTCTTGAGGATAAAACATGCCTGTTTTCCATATTGGTTGCAAAAATGCAATATTTGGGAATTTTGAAAATTTAACTTTAAATCTGAACCTTCAAATTTCACTAGGACTTCAAATGTATTACTTACAACTTTAATGTTAAAATAAAAGGCATTATTAGGGCATTCGGAAGAAGATGGCAGAGAAGAAACTGCATGCTAAACAACCTCTCGCAGAGAAAGCAGTTTTAGATTTCTGGTGCACATTCCTAGGCCAGAGAATTACACCAAGTGTCCCATCACAATACAGAGAGTTTCTTTAGCCAGAGAGGGAAAATCCAGGCAAGGAGACAGATCTGAGCACTTGCAGGTAGCCGCAGCTGTGGCAGGGAGAGCAGTGGTGGCCATAGCAGCCATACCTACAACATAGAGATTCAGGGACTAAGGCACCAGACAAGGCTGGGAAGCTGATTCTACTCAACACCAGCAAGAACTGACAAGGAGCAGATATCTTCATCCTGCAGTTCGCAGGCCAGAGACTCAGGAACAAAGACACTGGCGTGAGTAGAACCGTGACATCCTCACTGCTTCTCAAAGAGCAGAGGAGTGAAAGCCACTGCTCCCCCCACCAGAGATCTCCATCTTTGATACTGACAAGCCTGGCTGAGCAGCTAGCTTTAACTCAGGCCTTGGAAGAAAACAAAAGAGTCATTTAGCAGGCCACAGGAATCTCACCTGACCTGCCAGGCTCAGCTTCACCCAGCCCAGGCAGTGAAAACTCTGCCCCCAGAGGAGTGACTTTCTACACTCGGTAAACAGAGCCAGAGCTGCCCCTCCCTAAAGCAACCTAGAAAAACAATTGAAATTTAGTAAACATAAACCCTGAGAATGGCTCCAGGCTGGGCTCTGTGAGTTTCTCACAAACTAGCCCCTTAGGGCAAAGCTACTGTTTTCTGAAAGGCCTCAACTCTACCAAGAACTTAGCCTCATCACAGCATCTCCAAACTAGAAGAAACAGCCATCTCCCTCTTTTGTAATACTCAAAGCAGATCTCCCTCCCACTGAACTAGCCTGGGAGGCAGAGCACAAAATCCTGGATAAAGCAGAGAATTTTTCTGCTTGATCAGACTGATTTAAGAAACCAATCAAACCACAGGAAAACCAAACAGCACATTCAGACCAGAGACTCTACCAAGAGACGTGATGGGCACAAGAGAGATACAGGATCTTCTCATCAACTCCCTCCCCCCCAAAAAATCAAAGAAATATTTTTTGTACCTTTTAAAATTTTTGTTGAAAATTGTTTTCTATTAATTTTTTTACATCATAATTTTTATTTTAGATGTATATGTGTGTAAGTGTGCGTGTGATTTTTTAAAATCTGTACTGATTTTTTGGGTTTGTTTCTTTTTTTATCCTTTTCATTCTTTTCATTTTTTGCTCTTTCATTCTTTTTTGTGTGACTTAATTGCTGTTCTGATCCTCCTCAGGTATATACCTGTTGTCAATAATTAGACCTTATCCCCCATTGTGTACACACTTAATACAGAAATGTATTACTCAGTTCAAAAACTCTTAGTCATAAATTCTTTAATAGCATTATTATTTTTATACACATATAAAGCCTATGTACAAACATGAAAAAGGAAATCAAACAAAACTTAGAAAGTGCCAAAACCTCCCCTGCTCCAGGATTGGAAGGATCAACATCGTGAAAATGCCAATATTTCCAAAGGCTATCTAAAAATTCAGTCCGATACCTAATCAATATTCCAACCTCATTCTTCAAGGAAATAGAGGAGGCAATCCCAAAATTCATAGAGAACAACAAAAGACCTCAAATAGCAAAAACGACCCTTAACAGAAAGAACAGTGCTGGAGGAATATCAATACCAAATTTCAAACTATATTACAAAGCAATAGTAATCAAAACATCTTGGGACTGGCACAAGAACAAACCTCAGGATCAATGGATTAGAAGTGAAAAATCAGAAATGAACCTACAGACATATAGCCAACTAATCTTTGATAAGGAAGCTAAAAAAATATAAGATAGAAAAAAGAAAACCTCTTGAGAAAATGGTGCTGACAAAATTGGTTAATCACTTGTAGAAAACTAAAGATAGAACCTTATATATGACCCTGCTCCAGAACCAACATCAAATGGATCAAAGACCTCGGAGTCAAAGCAAACACTCTGAAAACATTACAGGACAGAATAGGGGAAACCCTAGTACTACTTGGCACAGGCCAAATTTTCTTAATTGAGACCCAGAAAACACAACAAATCAAAGAAAGGTTGGACAAATGGGATTGCATGAAATTGCAGAACTTCTGCATGGCATAGGACATAATTAGAAGATCAATAGAAAGCCCATGGATTGGGAGAAGATCTTCAATAGTCATACAATGTACAAGGGTCTCATATTTAAAATATACCCAGAACTCAAAAAAATAAATCCCCCAACAACAAGTCTTCAAAAAAAACTGCCCAATAAATAAGTGGGCTAAAGACTCAAAGAGAAACTTCTCTGAAGGAGAAAGAAGCATGACCAATAGACACATGAAGAATTGCTCAACCTCCCTAGTCATAAAAGAAATGCAAATAAAAACAACATTGTGATACCACCTCACCTCATAGAATGGCTATGATTAAGAACTCTAATAACAACATATGCTAGAAGGGATGTGGACAGTAGGGAACCCTACTGCATTGTTGGTGAGAGAAAAACTTGTTCAACCACTTTGGAAAGTAGTATGAAGATTCCACAAAAGACTCCACATAGATCTCTCGTATGACCCAACAATCCCACTTTTGGGCATTTTCCCAAATGATCACAAATAAGACCATACTAAAGCTACCAGCACAACTATTTTTACTGCAGCATTATTTATCTTAGCTAAGATGGAAGCAACCAGACACCCCTCAGTAGATGAATGGATCAAGAAAATGTATATATTCACAATGGAATTCTATGGCTAAATTATAAAGAATGACATTGCACCATTTGTTCAGAAATGGAAAGATGGAAAAATTATATTATGTGAAGTAAGCCAGGCTCAAAGAAACATAGGTCCCATGGTTTCCCTTATTTGCAATAACTAGTATATGTTTGAAACAAGCAGAAAAGGTCAGATAATGTGATGTTAGGGACAATGAACCACAAGATAAATATTCAAATATTTTTTCTTACATGTGATTGTTACTATTTCTTTGTTGCTTTGAATGTCCATCCCCCCTGGTATAACCATGCTTTCACTGTATTTGATGTTGGTATAATTTATGGAGGGAAAGGGAAAAAACAAATCGTTTAAATAGGGATACTGGTGGACCCATTGCAACAATCAGATGTACAAGTCGTTATGTAGAAAAACGAACTTTACAAATTTTGCCGGGGCAGGGTTGATGGGGGTGGGAGTTGGGAAGGGATGAAAAGGAGAAAAAAAGGAGGAAACATCAATGCTTGATTAGAAATGTACTGATATCCTTGCCCATGTAATTGTAAACCCTATGTACGGTATTTTCACAATAAAAAATATCAATACTAAACACCTTAGAGAAATACAGATGATAACCTGGTATCTTTTCATTAAATTTGAACCACATATTTCTTCAATGAAATATAACTAAAAAATGTCGTCCTTGAAGGCAATTAATCCTGGTTAAAATGTAATGTTCTAGAAACCCTAAATCCCAGACAGCAGCTCCTGAAGCAGTTCTGGCACTATCAGTTTTTATATATTCTGCTAAAACTCTTCTCTTTTCAATATCATTTGATGGCTATTATTTTGGAATTATGGCTAATATTTATTTGAATGCTATTTTTAAAGAATACACCATTTAATACTGGTTCTCTTTCTGTAACTTATGTCTAATCTATTCCCCAAAACACAGATATTTCAATTACATGAATTGGTTATTGAAGTTGAATGAGTGTGGAGAGGAAAAGAAGAAAAAAGATGTCTCTGTGGATATTTCATGTTAAAAATGTACCTATAAGCTATTTATCTTAAAATCATCTATTTTTCATTATGTTAGATTCTCATAAAATTTAATCTCTTAACTCACCCAATGAAAATGCAGCCTTATTTCATGCCTGCCAAAAGCAAACAACAAATTACTATTTATTTAAAATGTATTTTTAAAATTTTTTAAAAATTATTTTTTATTTAAAATCTATATTAAAAAAATTAGCCAAGGCAAATGTTTTATTAGATAATTAACTCATGTTAAGACACTATAGTGGGAGCCAGACAGGGGAAAAAAACTTTATTCTTCGTCGAGCTACTCTGTTTTACTTCACTTATTTCTGAAAGAATGAAATTCTGGCTGTGAAGCCTCTTGCTTGATATCCACAAAGTGTCATTCTTCCTTTATTAATAGGAGAATTTGGAGAAAGGATGAAAATTCACACTAAAAAAAGAGAAGAGAAAAAGAGAAGGATATCCTGGATGAGTGAGCAAACGGTGAACTATTAATGACAGCAACCATACGTCCAGGGCCTGGCTACACTCTCATCAGGCTCTGTGAGATTCTCGCCATTCAAACATACAACAGACAAGTTGAGTCTTGCTTACCTTCACTCAGTCATCTTCGTATGAGTCCAGTGGATGTTGGGTATAGTTTTTGTTTGTTGTTTGGGGATTATTTCCTCTTCCTTCTCCCGCACCTCAATTTTCAAAGGGTTTGTGGCTGATGTTAAGGGATTAAGTACTGAGTACTAAGAGACAAAGTACTGAGTACTTGGAACTGTCAAACTGATCAAGGAACTCCTATCTAAGAAAGTGCATTTCTTCATAAGCTGTGTCATACCATCATTTGGCCCTCTGGAAAAGTAGAAACAAGTGTTAATAGTGCCTTTTTAATTGTATCCTCTAGTATTAAAGATGTAGGACAGTACTGTATCATCCCTCTGTGAATATAAATACCTTGTACCTGCTTTATGATACGTAGAAGTAGTGAATGTGCTTTATCAGAGCTGTTTTTAATGATGTTACTCAAGAATGTTTTCTTTCCAATAAGAAATAAAACTCTCCCTCTTTGCAGACCACATGATCTTGTATTTAAAGAATCCCATAGATTCCACTCCCAAATTACTCAAGCTGATTCAAAACTTTGGCAAAGTAGCAGGGTATAAAACTAACCCCGCAAAATCAATGGATTTTCTGTATGACAACAATGAGAAAAGTGTGGCTGAAATTAGGAAAGTCACTCCATTTGTAATAGCCCAACAAAAAATAAATTACCTAGGAATCAACTTAACCAAAGAAGTGAAGGACCTCTATGATGAAAACTTTAAAATCTTGAAAAAGGAAATCAAAGAACTTAGAAAATGGCAAAACCTCCCATGCTCCTGGATTGGAAAGATTAACATCATGAAAATGGCAATACTTCCCAAGGATATGTTCAAATTCAAAGCAATACCCATCAAAATTCCAACCTCGTTCTTCAAGGAAATAGAAGAGGCAGTCCAAAAATTCATATGGAACAATAAAAGAACCTGAATGGCATAAACGCTCCTCAACGGAAAGAACACTGCTGGAGGAATATCAGTACCAAATTTCAAACTCTACTATAAAGCCATAGTAATCAAAACAGCTTGGTATTGGCATAAGAACAGACCTCAGGACCAATGGAATAGAATTGAAAACCCAGAAATGAACCTACAGACCTATAGACATCTAATGTTCGATAAGGGAGCTAAAACAATAGAATGGAAGAAAGACAGTCTCTTCAGTAAATGGTGCTGGCAAAATTGGTTAACTACTTGTAGAAAACTAAAGCTAGACCTTATATATCACCCTGCACAAGAATCAACTCTAAATGGATCAAAGACCTCGAAGTCAAAGCAGACACTCTGAAAGCATTACAGGATGGAATAGGAGAAACCCTAGGTCTCCTTGGCTCAGGCCAAAATCTTCTGAATAGAGACCCGGAAACACAACAAATCAAAGAAAGGCTGGACAAATGGGATTGCATGAAGTTGGAGAGCTTCTGCATGGCAAAGGACATAGCTAGCAAGATCAATAGAAAGCCCACGGATTGGGAGAACATCTTCACTAGCCATACAACGGACAAGGGTCTCATCTAAATTATACTTGAAACTCAAAAAATTAAATCCCCCAAGAACAAATCCTCAAAGAAACAATTGCCCAATAAATAAGTGGGCCCATTACTTAAAGAGAAACTTCTCTGAAGAAGAAAATGGATGGCCAATAGACACATGAAGAAATGCTCAACCTCCTTAGCCATAAAAGAAATGCAAATCAAAACAACATTGAGATACCACCTCACTCCAGTTAGAATGGCAAAAATCAAGAACTCTAACAACAAAAGATGCTGGGGGGGATGTGGACAGAAAGGAACCTTACTTCATTGTTGGTGGGATTGTAAACTTGTTCAACCACTTTGGAAAGCAGTATGGAGGTTCCTCGAAAGACTTCACATAGAGCTCCCCTATGACCCAGCAATCCCACTTTTGGGCATTTACCCAAATGTTTACAAACAAGACCACACTAAAGCTACCAGCACAACTATGTTTATTGCAGCATTATTTACCAAAGCTAAGATATGGAACCAACCCAGATGCCCCTCAGTAGATGAATGGATCAAGAAAATGTGGTATATATACACAAAGGAATTCTATGCCTCCATCAGAAAGAATGACATTGCGCCATTTGTTAGGAAATGGAACAACTTGGAAAAAATATATTAAGTGAAGTAAGCCAGGCCCAAAGAAACATAGGTCCCATGGTTTCCCTTATTTGCAATATCCAGTATATATATGAGTCAAGCAGAAAAGTTCAGATAATGTGATGTTAGGAAAATGAACCCTTAGATATGTATTTTAATGTTTTTTCTTTCATGCATGTGTTTCTAACTCATTTATTAGATTATTTCTTTGTTGCTTTTTATGTCCCTTCCCCACAGTATAACCCCTGCTTTCACATATTTGATGTCAGTATAACTTGTGGAGGAGATGGGGAAAAACAAGTAGTTTAAGGATACAGGTGGACCTGTTGCAACAATGAGAAGTACAAGTTGTACGTATGTTCTGCGGGGGGGGAGGATGGGGGGAGGAATGGGTGGGGGGGAGGGGAGAGGGTTGGAAGGGATGTGAAGGGTAAACAAAGGAGGAGGCTACAATGCTTGGTAAGAAATGCATGCATTATCCTGCCCATGTAATTGTAACCCCTCTCTACAGTATGTTCACAAATAAAATTTAAAAAATGTTTTCTTTCCAGATGATGATTCAGAAGTTAAAAAACATGGTGCCAGGTACCACAACAGTAACAGAACTTCGCATTTTTATGGAGTTTTGTTTTTTATCTTTTTTCTTTTTATTAATGGATGTGCTGGGTGTCTAGTTTTGTTCCCATGACAGCAGAACCTGGAAAAGCTATTGCTGCTATTGATGCATAACATACTGCTATTATTTCTGTCTCTCTCTCTCTCTCTCTCTCTCTCTGTCTCTCTCTCTCTCTCTCTCTCTCTCTCTCTCTCTCTCTCTCTATATATATATATATATATATATATATATATATATATGTGATTTGAATTTTTGGAAACTTTAGCTGTGCTGTCAAAGTTGGAAACAGTATCCCAGTTTACCGTGTTGAGTTGGTCTTGTACAGAAATTAATAGCCATATTGGTCTAAAAATATTAAACTTAATTTTTTCCATTTGTACAGGGGTAAATGCACTCTATTAAATATGCAAGGTCTTATCTACGTGGGTTTGATTACAGAAACGAATAAAGTATTCTCTAAATAATGAAAAAATGATGAGAAATCTAACATTTTGTTTTTCCTCATCTTAATCACGATGTCTGGGTAATGATTGTGGATATTAAATACAGTGCTCTAGAGTGATTAAACCCATTTATACAAAAAGCTAACTACAAAAGTGATCATATGGAGAATGCTTCTTTATAAAAAAAAAAAGTGTAGTCGCATCAAACAGGAAATGTTATCTATTTGCTTATTTCTTGTTTAGTATTTGTTAAATTCTGGTGTGCCATACTCAAGTCTCATAAAAGTATACAAGGATGGTAAGAATCTAATAACATGTATCATATTCTAATAATAGCTTAATTCCTGCTGTCTTATATGTATGTGGCTGTATTTGACTTTTGACTCAATTTCACATGGTATATTCCTCCAGTATATAAGCTGAAGGAAGATTACCTCTGGAAATATGCTATTTTTATACTGAAGGGAAAACAAGTCAGCTGTTAGACACAGAGAATGGGACAGAAATCCCCTAGAAATAGCCTGTTGCCATCTCTGGTTAACTTTTGTAAACTGAAGTAGCTCACATGACCCATCTTGACATTGCAGAGTAGAGTTAAATCTGAACTACAGGGAGCTGATTCATGACATAGGGTAGTATGCCAAAATATGCAACACTTGTGATGAAGAGGGAAAAAAATGAGAACTATAATACAGTCAATCATACTTGCTATCACATGTCTCTGCAAGAAGGAAGTTATTATGTATCTTTGTTTCTAAAACTACTGAGATCTTCAAATCATGTCTTTAATGCTCGGATGTTACAGGAATTAGAGAACATTTTGATACTGAGACACCATAACATCTCATAGAAAGCTGGAGTAATCATTTCAATACTACATTTTGTTCTGCTAGAAGAAACCATTTTAAAGACAATACTTTATACCTTGTTTCTTAGTATCATTTTTCCCAGAAATGGATTTTGTTAATATATGTGACTATCCACCAGAATAAATGCCTTCATTTATCTGAATCTTGTGCAAATAGCATAGTCAATTAGATGTAAATGGGAGCTCATCAGTAGCACTTTTTAAAAATGCAAAAAAATGTGGTCAGGGAACCATTATACATATTTTTCAACCATCACCTTCCACATCCTCCTTCTTCCTTCATAGGAAACACATCCAATGGATAAAAAGGCTTAGATATTTGGAGCTTGACCATGAAAGTGGAAGCAGAAAATTATGGATGTCGGAGATGACTGTTAAGAGTGTTTTACATAATAATGTCACATGTAACAGCCCTATCAGTCCTGCAGGTTTTAAGAGTGTATTTCCTTAGTGATGTGATGGGAATGTCAGCCTTACTGGACTTAGTATTGTTTCCACTTCTTCTCTACCACTTGGCCGAAATTATAATACATAGTAATGGAATGAAATATTAATGCCATCTTAAGAAAGTCATTTAGGTCTCTGAAAATGTGACTTCATTGTACAGTTATTGCCTAGCATGCATGAATACCTGGGATCAATTCTTTAGTACCAAATAAATAGAAAAAGACAAACTGTAAATGGTGCTGTGCCTCAAGGGGTAGAGTGCTACCCTTGAGCAAAAAAATCCAAAACAAAACAAAACTCCTCAGTAACAGACCCCTGGCCCTCACTTCAAGTTCCAGGACTGGAAAAAAATACATTTAGTTAATAAATGCAAAATAAAGAACCCATATTTGGAAAATATAATTGCTCCTTCCATGCTGATACATGACAATAGTCCTTAATTCATGTAGTTTATCTATATTAGAATACTGTGTTGAAAAAAAAAAGTTTGTTAATAAGTCATGGCTATTAATGCCAGGAGTGTGCTTAGATATCAGGTAAAAATTAATTCTGGAAATTCAAAGATTCCAGGATTTTGTGTGGTCACTGCTAATCACAAAGAGAAGGGTAGTCTAAGTGAGATTTAGAAATCTTTTTGGACAGTCATGGCACCAAAAAAGCAGGGGCTAATTAACAATTGTGACAGAAGAGAAGGAATAACTCCAGATGGAAGGAATAAATGATAATAATTACTAAGTTATACCAGCAACTGTTCTAGGGAACCATTTTTGGTTATTGAAGAACTAGTTATCAAGTAGGCTTATTCCTCATTGCCTTTAGCATGCTAAATCTCGTTGGCTAGTTCTTAATCTCTGAGTGATAAGTTGTATCTCCTTCTATGCTGTTCTTTCATACCTGATCTCCTTTGCTTTCTAAAGATCTCAGTCTTTCTATATTTCTCTATGAGCATTTCCTGATACTAAACACACCTAAACAGATGGCAGAGGGTACTAATGTAAGGGTCCCATTTCTCATGATTCATTAATGTAACAACATGGAAAAGGAGGACATATTTATTGCTACCTCAATTTTTCTGAACAGCTACAATGTCAGCATTTGATTCAAATTTCCATTTTTTTGTCTACATAGTGTCATGAAGTGCACATAAATACAAATATGAGCCAGGTGCTGGTGGCTAACGCCTACAATCCTAGCTACTCAAGGAGGTTGAGACCAGAGGATTGCAGTCCAAAGCAAGCCTGATCAGGAAAGTACATGAGACTCTTATCTTCCAATAACCACCAGAAACCTGGAAGTAGTGCTGTACCTAAAGTGGTAGAGTGCTCACCTGCAGCTGAAGAGCTGCAGTACTCAGGATCAGATTTCAAGCCCCCTGGCCAAAAAAATGCAAATATTATTTTAAGTTTCCCCAAAAGGAACTATGAAGTCAAGAGTTATGTTCCCAAGCAGAAAAATAATTCCAAAATGATTCAGTGCACCTACTTTTGTGGAGTTATTTAAGTTATGGCATCTTTGATGGGCATATTCTCTTCCTTTAAAAATTGTCCAATATTAACTTTATAATAAACTTCATTTAGTATTTCTTGGTTCAAAACAGAAATCTTAATACAGTTGATGTCACTTGGCTTTCTTACTTTCTCATTTCAAAGCCACCCAGGCAGGAGAGTCTGTTATACTCTTATCTGTAATTAAACACCAAAAAAGCCAGAAGTGAAGTTTTGGCTCAGGCAGTAGATTACTAGCTTTCGGGGAAGTTGGACAGGAAAGACAATTGTTCAGGGACATAGTCCAGCCTGTGAGTTCAAGCGCCAGAATCAGCACAAACTAAACAAACAAACAAACAAACAAGGAAAAAAACTCACATATTACTTTGGGACCATCCTTAAAGCACTGGTTTGAGAAGAGGCTCTTTTGCTGATCATACTCACTGAATGCTGCTTTTTTGTAATCCTTATTGTGATGGAGAACTCAGGACAAGACTAAAGGAATTGATAACTGACTCATTCAACAAGAGAAACATCTCAGTAGTGAAATATCCATGCATAAGGCACATTAAAACCTCCCTGTAGTAGAGCACTTTACAGTAGAACACTTTTTTTGTTTTTTTCCTTACTTATTTTTTAAAATATTTTTATTGTGAAAATACTGTGCAGAGGGGTTACAATTATTTGATGTCGGTATAATTTGTGGAGGGGAAGGGAAAACAAGTCGTTTAAATAAGGATACAGGTGGACCCCTTGCAACAATGAAAAGTACAAGTTGTCATGTCGAAAACGAACTTGACAACTTTGGTTGGGGGGGCGGGAGAGGCTGGGAACAGATGGGAAGGGTAAACAAAGGAGGAGGCTACAATGCTTGATAAAATTTGTACTCATTATCTTTTAAAAACAATGTTATTTCCTTGTGTTTTATGCTGGTATTCAAATGGCTTGTGTTTTATGCTGGTATTCAAATGGCACGTTGATTCCTTTTGTAATATTCTCAACTAGAAGTTTAGAGACAAGTTGTATATGAGTAAAGAACACACATGAAAAAGTCAGGCACAGAATTTCCTCCAATCCTTAGATTCTTTTCTTGTACAGTAAAAAGGAACACACAAATTAACTTGCACTTTGTCATTTCTCTATGTTCAATTCCTCTCTTGGGATCAGTTTCCACTTACAGTGACAGTTCCTGCCACTTACTTCCAGGAACAATCTATGGCATTGCTCGAGGTAAACTAAATGTTTTCTGGCTTCATTGAAATAGCACAAAGACATCTTTGGACATGAGGTAACACGAGTTTCAGAGACAACTTAGTAAATACAACATATAAAATTTAAATGGCTTATAAAAACACTATCCATGTATATATGGCCATAAAAGAAGATGTTAAGTGAAATGAACCCCAAGATAGGGACACAATTTGTTTTTTTTTCTTTTTGCTATTGTTTTTAATGTATCTAAAATGTCCTATGTTATTTTTTTTGGTTTCTCTTTTATGTCTCCCATGGTATAACACTTGTTTTCATTGGATTTGAGGTAAGTGCCCTGCATCTTGTATATACATTTTTCTAATGTGGGGAGGGGAAGGGAAATAAAATGCTGAAAGAAAGATACAGGATGACTTATAGGAACAATCAGATGAACAAGACACTATGTAGAAAATGAACTTTACAATTTGGGGAGTGGAGGGGGAATTGTGTAGATGAAGAGGGAAGGGATACCACAGGAAAAACAAGAAGATGTAACAAAGCTCAATAGAAATGTACTCATTACCTTACTTATGTAATGCTAACCCCTCTGTACACTATTTTCACAATAAAAACATGAAAGAAACCATTATCCAGAGTACATTAAGTTCAAATTTCAAAAGTGCTCTGTAAATTAAATTTAACTGGGAAGAAGATTCTCAGAAAAGTTTATTTTTTGTGAATGTGTGTGTTGTGCATTATTTCCCAAGTGTAGATAAGTTAACAGGAGAAGAAAAATAGGAATAATAGGAGAAAGAAAAGTTATGTGCTTAAGTATAATTGTTCAATTTACTATAGAAGACTCTGCAAATAAGACAACATTGAACCAATAAAGCCAGTCACTATGTAGATCTATGGAAGTGACATAGAGAAAGCATTAATACTAAGTGGAACATGAAGGAAAAGGCCACTCTTTCATTTTCTATCTCTAAATCATGGTTGCTAATCATGCAAATTTGTAAAACATAGACTGGAAGAATAATTCTGGTTCCCAAGCAAGTTAGATATAAGAGCATGGATTTAACTGGAAAAAAAGTCTATGTTGAGATAGCACGAATTATACTAGTAATAAACTGGTGACCAAAAACTCATTTCTTTTTCTTTTTCTTTCTTTCTTTCTTTCTTTCTTTCTTTCTTTCTTTCTTTCTTTCTTTCTTTCTTTCTTTCTTTCTTTCTTTCTTTCTTTCTTTCTTTCTTTCTTTCTTTCTTTCTTTCTTTCTTCCTTCCTTCCTTCCTTTCTTCCTTCCTTCCTTTCTTTCTTTCTTTCTTTCTTTCTTTCTTTCTTTCTTTCTTTCTTTCTTTCTTTCTTTCTTTCTTTCTTTCTTTCTTTCTTTCTTTCTTTCTGATGATCGTGGCGGTGCTTGAACTCTGGGCCTGGGCAATGTCTCTCCGTTTTTCAGCTCAAGGCTAGCACTCTACTTCTTGAGCTGCAGTGACACTTCCCGTTTTCTGGTGGTTAATTGGAAATAAGTGCCTCAGAATATTTATTTCCTATTCGTGCTGGATTTGAACTGCAATCCTCAGATCTCAGCCTCCTGAGTAACTAGGATATAGGCGTGAGATCAAGTGATGGAATATTAGTCATGAGCAAGATTTCTGAATAAGGTTGCTTAGGCTTTTGCATGCACCATGCAAACATACACATACACATAGAGGCACTTATATGAGCAAACACCTGCACAAATGAAACAACTCTCAGAATGTGGAGAAAAGTTAGAAAATAATAGAAAATATATCCTGAGTAAGACTAGATCAAGTGATAATTTTTATTATTGGAAGTCCTCAAGTGAAATTTCTTCAAAGATGTTTGACAGTGTTACATAGTTAGAGATCAGAGATAATAGAAAAGTCAAGTAATCATTATTAAAGGTATCGGATCCATGGAAGAATGAATCACAGACCCCTGCAGGTGCATCTCAAAATGTTCATATCCTGTGTCAAATGTTAGAAAGTCTTTGAAAATAGTACATAAACAGTCTGAGCAGTCAGTCTAATGGATAAGATCATCGGAGAAGTTCAGAATTGCTAGTCTGTATCTAGATTAAATAAACCAACAAACTATGGCAAGGCAATGTGATACAAGCCTGGTAGTCTAGCACACAGGCTAAGACAGGAGATTAGAGAGTGCATATACATAGCGATACCTTCTCTGGACCAATTAGTATAATTTTGGCTCTATGAAACATTCCGAACAACAAGAAAGGGATACACAGTAGGAAGTTTGGGCTAATTTTTCCATTATGTTTTGAGTAGTCAAGTTTCCTATTGAAATGCAATTCATATATACACCTCAGTTGTGTTTTAAATGCTCTCTTCATTACAGAACATTACTAGATGCAAAATGGCTTTTGATTTCCGATAAAAAATTTGAGAAAGTAATCATGATTCTGTTGGATTCCAAAGAAATGATGAAGGATTACAAATATTTAAGCCTGGAGACATAACAAAGTTCATTTAATGTAGGACTTTGTAGAACTTGTTAAGTTAGAATTTAGATTTAAAATAAATATTTTGGTTTTCTTTGTAATTTTATATTCTATAGGATACTACAAAATTATTTTTAAGTAGAGGGTATAATTGACAAATTCACCTATGATTCTGGCATTCTATTTGCCTAAAATATTCTTTCAAGGGAGGTATAATTAGAATTTAGTTAATAGATAAATCCAACAGTTCATGAATAAACTGATAATGTGAATAATCTAGACAGAGTTGCCAACAATTGGATGATATTAATTAACAAATTTAGAAAAAGCAATTTTTGAGGCTTTGGTGTAACATGATACGAAGAAAATAATTGTGTGATGAATTGGTTCTTCAATCTATTCGTAATTCAGGAGGAAATTTCCTTAATTACATGCCTCTGTATACAATGAGCAAAATGCTAAGGTTAGAGTTGGTTTTTATTTTATTTTGTTTTTTGGTTTGTCCTCAGACTTGAACTCTGGGTCTGGCCACTCTCTCTGAGCCTGTTTGTGGTCAAGGTTCATTCCCTACCATTTCAACATCAATGCCACTTGTGTCTGGCTTTTCCTGATCAGTTTATTGGAGAGAAGCATGTAAAGAATCTTCCTGCCTGTGTGGGCTTTGAACCATCATCTTCTGATCTTAACCTCATGAATACCTATGATAGATAAAAAATATAAATATAAATAATATTTGCAAGTGTTCTGATTTCTAGAATACCACTGGGGGGAAATGATGCAGCAATGTTTAGTGTAGTGTTCTTTCCACAATAGGAAGGGCATCACATTAGCAGAAGTGTACTATTTTTCCACAATAGAGGTAAGCTATTCATGATGTAAATTAAGGAATATTATGGTGCACCTTACAAGTTGGAAACTGTTGAGCTAAGATGACTTCATGGCATAAAAGTTTGGGATTGATGGTCATAGACATAATAGCTCAATCTGATGAATAAATGTTTACTCTTGAGGAAGTAATTATTACACATGCTTCGTAGCTATATCCTCTACTAGAATGTGGCTATTTTTTCTGTTGATTTCTCAATATGAAACACCCCATTGGAAACTGCAGCTATTGCAGAATTAAATAACATGCAAACAGGTACTATTTTTAATATCTCTGGTATGGAAGGTTCAGAATTTGAAAATGAAAAGTTAGTAGTTGTAGGAATTTTGAAGAACACATATATTCTGTCCTCTTAACAATTATTCAGTTTCAAAAGTTAGGAGATTCCAGAGAATTAAACTGTCTTCTGTTTCACTATGAGACAAAACTAAAATTATTGGTTTTTTTTCAAAATAATGGCAAGTATATTGTGAAAATATTGTATAGTTGGATAACATTCACGTTGGAGAACCTCTGATAAAGAAAGGAGTCATTAATTCAAATTAGATGCCTAATAGTGTTCATTTTTAAAAAAGGTAATACACATGGAATAATATTTACTATAGCAATACAGTGAAATTATATTTTAGGGAACTTATTTTTAGGGGTTGCAGTAATTATAAAGTAGTGAATACATAACATGTCTAAATTTTACCCACTCCCTCATGTTTCTCACACTTTTCCTTTACCCCAATACCCCTCACAAGATGTAATGTAAATTTTCAACATGTTGTCTTGTGAGTATTGCTATTGAATTGGTTTTCCCTTTGGTCTTTGTCTCCCCACTTTTTTGTTCTTCTTCCCTTGCTAAATTAAGATAATGATATATACAATAAACAAGTACCGAAATCAAATAGAGCAGGGGATAAACCAAGGGGAATACACAAAAGAAAATAGAAATCACATAGTACATTAAAAACAACAACCACAAAGTAAAACCTACATTTCCATATCTAGGTGTTCATTTTGCTCAACAAGATCTTATAGTGTCCTATATATATATATATATATATATATATATATATATATATATATATATATATATATATATATATATAGCTTTTGAGGCATTCTGCTCATCTGCTAGAACTATCCTAGACATTTCCTATTATTACAAATGAGGGAAACCATGGAAACTGTTTCTTTGTGTCTTGTTTATTTTATTTAGAAGGATTTTTTCCAAGTCTTTCCATTTCTTTATGAATTGGAAGCATATAATTCCTCTATCTATCTATCTATCTATCTATCTATCTATCAAACCACATTTTGTCAATTCATTCATCTACTGAGTGGCATATTGGTTTAAAACATGATTGCATGTAAGTATCTCTTAGGGTCATTCAAAAATGACAGATGCCACCTCTCCAGACATACTTAAATCATGAATTCTACGTAAGGAAGGATTTTTTTGGTGGTACAAGTGTTGAGAAATATGGATGAGAGTGTAATGTATATATTCAACTGAATTAGGCAGGATAGTAGTGACAAAATATTCCCTTGAGAAAGATATAGGAGCCTGCCAGAAGTATGAAGAAATTCAGATAATTTTGAAGAATTTGGAAATGCAAGCTCAAGTATGTCTATTTAATTGAAAGTTATGTAAGTGCAAGGTCAAAAGATGGGGAAGAGAAGAAAATAACTGACAGCAGATCATTATCCTAAGTTAGAGTATAGAAAGACATAATCTAGAATTTGGAGGAAGATGTCAGAAGAGAAGTTGGAGGCTAAACAATCTCTCTCATAGACAGCAGGTTTAATGTTCCAGTGAACAGTTCTAGGCTAGAGAATCACACCCAGTTTGCCAGCACAGTACAGAGAGTTAGGCCAGAGAGGGAAAATTCAGGCAAGGAGACAGATCTGAGCAGCACAGGCGGGAGCCGCCATACCTACAGAGTCAAAGACAAAGATGCCAGACAGCACACAGATTCTACTCAACACCAGCAAGAACTGATAAGGAGCAGATATCTTCATCCTGCAGATCGCAGACCAGAGATGGCCCAGGAAACAAGACTCTGGCCTGAGTAGAGCCCTGATATCCTCACTCCTTCTTAGGTTCAGAGGAGGGAAGGACACCCTTCCCCCACCACCAGAGATCTCCACCTTTGATACTGACAAAGGCACAGATGAGAAGCTAGCTCCAACTAAGGCCTTGGAAGCCTTGGGAAGTAGATCACAGGAACCTGACCTGATGAGCCAGGCTCAACTCCACCCATGGGAAAGTCACCTATCCCAAGCAGAGGAACTCTGCCCATGGAGGAGTGGCTTTCCTCACTGGGTAAATAGAGCTAGAGGCTCCCCCTTCCGAAAGTAGCCTAGACAATCAATTGAAATTCAATGAACATAAACACTGAGAATGGCTCTAGGC
The DNA here is from genome assembly GCF_024711535.1 of Dipodomys merriami. Classification (NCBI taxonomy): domain Eukaryota; kingdom Metazoa; phylum Chordata; class Mammalia; order Rodentia; family Heteromyidae; genus Dipodomys; species Dipodomys merriami. Next base: position 113,453 of record NW_027202275.1, on the reverse strand, counting down.
TGGGCTCTGTGAGTATCTCAGTAACTAGCCCCTCAGGGAAAAGCTACTGTTTGCTGAGAATCCTCAACCATACCTAGAAACTAGCCTCATCACACTATCTCCAAACTAGAGGAAAGACCCATCTCCCTTTTTTTGGAATACTCAAAGCAGTTCCACCTCCCACTGGACTAGCGTGGGAGGAGGATCATAAAATCCTGGGTTAGGCAGAGCATTTTTCTGCCTGCTCAAAGAAACTGACTTAAGAAACCAATCAAGCCACGGAAAATCAAACACCAGAAGCAGACCAGAGACTCCACCAAGAGACTCTTTATGGACACACTGGAGATTCAGGACCTTCCCATTCCCCCACCCCAATATAAATCAAAGAACTCTTATTGTAACTTTTTATTAATTTATATTTTTCAACTTATTTTCTATTAATCATTTTTCATCACATAATTTTATTTTAGGTGTATATGTATGTATGCTTTGTTTTTAAATCTCTTCTGACCATTTAGTGCCCCCTTTATTTTGATTTTTTTCATGTATTTTCTCTTTATTTTTTGCATGACATAATTGCTGGTCTGCTCATCCCCAGATATATACCCTTCCTCGATTATTAAACTTTATCCCCCATTATGTACACACTTAACCCAGATATTTATTACTCCATTCACAACCTCTTAGGCTTAAATTCTTTAATAGCAGAATTATCTCTTTTTACTTATGTAATTTTCAAGTAACTAATTTTAAGAACTTTTATTTTTTAGTTTTTTTATGTCTCCCTTCTATTCCTCCCCTCCTGTCATCCTATCCTTTTCTTCTCTCAAAATCATTTCTTTAAATTTAAATAATTTTAAATTTTTCACTTTTTAAATTTAAGTTTTTCTTTTTCCATTTTTAATGTCTCTTCTATTAGAACTTTCACTACCAAACTCATTCTATGAATCAATCATAACCCTCATCCCAAAACCAGGCAGGGACTCATCAAAGAAAGAGAACTATAGACCCATTTCTTTGATGAATATTGATGCAAAACTTCTCAAAAAATTTTTGGCCTATCGACTTCAACAATTTATCCAAAACATCATACACCACTATCAAACAGAATTCATTTCAGGGATGCAAAGCTGGTTCAATATATTCAAATCAATTAGTATAAATCATCACATCAACAAGAGCAAGGATAAGAACCACATGGTTATCTCAGTAGATAGAGACAAATCATTTGACAAGATCCAATGCCCCTTTAGGATGAAGGTTCTGGAAAAAATTAAGAATCCATGGAACATTCCTCAATACAATAAAGGCTGTATATGACAAACTTACAGCCAGCATTATACTTAATGGTGAAAAACTAAAGCCATTTCCTCTTAACTCAGGAATGAGACAAGGATGTCCACTCTCTCCACTTCTCTTCAATCTAGTATTGGAATGCCTAGCTATAGCTATAAGACAAGATGAAAACATAAAAGGGATCCAAATAGTGAAAGAAGTAAAACTCTTCTTCTTTGCAGATGACATGATCCTGTAAAGAATCCCATGGATTCCACTCCCAAATTACTCAAGGTGATTCAAAAGTTTGACAAAGTAGCAGGGGATATAATTAACCCCCCATAATCAATGGCTTTGCTCTATGCCAACAATGAGAAAAGTGTGGTTGAAATTAGGAAAGCAACTCCATTCATAATAGACCAACAGAAAATAAAATACCTAGGAATTAACTTAACCAAAGAAGTGAAGGACCTCTATTATGAAAACTTTAAAACGCTGAAAATGAAATCAAAACAGAACTTAGATAGTGGCAAAAACTCCCATGATCCTGGATTGGAAAGATCAACATCATGAAAATGGCAATACTTACCAAGGGTATCTGCAAATTCAATGCGATATTTATCAATATTCCAACCTCATTCTTCAAGGAAATAGAAGAGGAAATCCAAAAATTCATAGGGAACAATAAAGGACTCTGAATAGCAAAAATGATCCTTAACAGAAAGAACAGTGTTGGCGGAATATCAATAGCAAATTTCAAACTCTACTACAAAGCCATAGTAATCAAAACAGCTTGGTACTGGCACAAAAACAGACTTCAGGACATTGGAATAGAATTAAAAACTCAGAAATGAACCTACAGACCTATAGCCATCTAATCTTTAATAACGGAGATAAAAAAGTAGAATGGAAGAAAGACAGCCTGTTCAGTAAATGGTGCTGACAAAACTGGTTAACTACTTGTAGAAAACTAAAGCTAGATGCTTATATATCACACTGCACCAGAGTGAACTACAAATGGATCAAAGACCTCAGAGTCGAAGCAGACATTCTGAAATCATTACCAGATGGAATAGGAGAAACCCAAGGTCTCCTTGGCACAGGCCAAAATTTTCTTAATAAAGACCCAGACACACAACAAATCAAAGAATGGTTGGACAAATGAGATTGCATAAAATTGCAGAGCTTCTGCATGACATAGCTAGCAAGATCAATAGAAAGCCAATGGATTGGGAGGAGATCTTCACTAGCCACACAATGGACAAGAGTCTCATATCTAAAATATACCTGGAACTCAAAACATTAAATCTCCCAATAACCAATCCAAAAAGAAACAACTGCCTAATAAATAAGGGGGCTAAAGTCTTAAAGAGAAATTCTCTGAAGAGTAAAGGATGGCCAATAGACACGTGAAGAAATGCTCAACCTCTCTAGCCATAAAAGAAATGCAAATCTAAACAACACTGAAATACCACCTCACCCCAGATAGAAAGGCTGTAATCAAGAACTCTAATAAAAAAACGCTTGGTGGAAGGGATGTGGAAAGAAGGGAAACTTACCGCATTGTTGGTGAGAGTGTAAACTTGTTCACTCACTTTTGAAAGCAGTATGGACGGTCCTCCAAAACTTCACATGGAGCTCCCCTATGACTCAGCAATCCCACTTTTGGGCATTTACCCAAATGATCACAAACAAGGCCACACTAAAGCTACCAGGACAACTATGTTTATTGAAGCATTATTTACCATAGCTAAGATATGGAATCAACCCAGATGCCCCTCAGTAGATGAATGGATCAAGAAAATGTGATATATATACACAATGGAATTCTATGCCTCCATCAGAAAGAATGACATTGCAAAATTTGTTAGGAAATGGAAAGACTTGGAAAAATTTATATTAAATGAAATAAGCCAGGGCCAAATAAACATAGGTCCTATGGTTTCCCTTATTTACAATATCTAGTATATGTCTGAGTCAAGCAGAAAATGTCAGATTAGTTGATGTTAGGGAAATGAACCCCAAGATAAGTATTCAAATGTTTTTTTTTTCTTTCATGCGATTGTTTCTAACATATTTATAAGATTATTTATTTGTTGCTTTGTATATCCATTCCCCACGGTATAACTCCTACTTTCACTGCATTTGATATTGTTATAATTTGTGGAGAGGAAGGGCAAAAACAAATCATTTAACTAGGGATACAGGTGGACCCATTGTAACAATGAACTGTACAAGTCGTTATGTCAAGAAACGAACTTTACAACTTTGATCGAGGAGGTGGGGGAGGACTGAGTATGGGGGATGTGGGATGAGAAGTAATGGGAATGGGAAACAAAGGAGGTAGCTACAATGCTTGAAAAGAAGTGTACTCATTATCTTGCCCATGTAATTTAACCCCTCTGTACAGTATATTCACAATAAAAAAAAGGAAAAAATGAAATATACTCATTATGTTTTCCATTCAATTGTAACCTCTCTCTGTTTTATTTTCACAATAAAAAAGATATAATCTATAACTTTCAAGTTAAAAAGAGACCAATATACTACCTCCCACTTAATTTAGATTCATGCAAGATATTTACTTGGCTTTTTGCCACTATAATGCTCCAAAATAAGTGAAAATTTATAAGAACATTTATGTGATTGTCATTACTTCAACGTGACACCTAACTGTGATGTCTTCTTTTTCTCACTTTGCTCTTTGAAAATACTCCCTAAATTGATGATGTTGGTGTTGATTAGAGAGTCAGAGTTAGGGGCTTCTACTTATATGATTGTCCCTGAATGGTTTAAAGCAGTTTTTTCCCGAGTTCTCCAAATACATCATCTGACTGTACTTTGAACACACCCTCACACCTGAAATTGTCCTTCAGCATTTCCTTGGCACATTCTATTTTGTGCCTTTGTCTTTTTTTTGCACGTTCCTTTTGAGTTCACAGTTACTCTATTCCCATTTCATCTGTACAAACTGCTAAGAACATTGTCCAAATACCACTTCTTGTTTGCCCTCGCCCAGTCTATGTATGTGGGTACTTTCTCCATGTTAAGCAATAGGGTAGTGTTCACTATCTGAAGGGGAAAGTTCCACAGTATAACCCTATGCTCACATTACAGGATGTAGAATTTAAAGCATTTTGAAATAAGCCATTATACTAGAATTGAAAGGCTCCTTAGGGACATTTCAGTGAAGCTGTATGTTCAACCTAATATTTGGTGTTACTTTTCCTACATTTATAATGGATAGACTGATAAGATACCCAAACATATCTAAATGTATGTCAATAAAACCCCAAACTGATGTGGATACATGGGTAACTCATTGGAACTGTAGGACAATTTAGACTTGTCTGTGCTGTAGTGCAATCTACAATCTCATGGCTAAACAAAGGTTTCAAAAATATTCACAGAGTACCTCTATGTAAAGTTCATGACAGTTACATCTGTATAATTCTTTTAAGGTCAGGATAAAAGTATTTGTTCCCAACATTTAAAATCAACAGGATCTGTTGAATTCCTGGATCCAGAATTGTATGGCTTCACATTCATATCTCAAAATTTTATCAATATGACATATCTCTATCATTTTACAAAAATATTGTTCTTATTGAACTTGTGTATATCCTTTTAGTTTTCAAATCCAAATAGCATATTTCTTACAATATCTCTGTAACAGTTTTGACCTTTTCTCCCTGCATTTTTTTCCTTTCTTTACTTCTGTAAATCTGTGTTTATTACTTTCTTTTTTCCTTATTTATCTCATTCTTCGAATCTTGTCCTAACTGGTGCTCACATTGCTCACAGTTTGTCAGAACTTTCCATTTCGTCTTCCCTTTAAAAATGCTCCACGATTTTACTATTTTTTTCATATTTCTGGTCATAGGTATTTTTATTATGTCTAAAGAGACCTATCTTTACATCTTTTTAATATAAAATTTAGAACTATCAGAGACTTTTTTCCCCTAAATCCATCATTTCCACCTGTAGTCCTTATTGCCAAGAATATCACTAATACAGTTGCGTGGCTAGAGACATAGAACGCTTCAGATTTCTTCTTAACCTTTTACTCCTGCCCAATAGTTAAGATGAATGATCAACATTTTCTCAGTTTCTGTCACTAATATGATTTCTATGTACTCCTTTTTTGTGCCCCGGACACCAGCCTGTTTCATGTAATCATCAATGATCACCTAGATTTAAGCCACTTTTCCAAAGTATTTTTCCCCATAGTCTTTTCATATTGGTCCTCTCCATCACCAAATTACTGGTTCTTGTAAGCACACAGAGTGAAGAGCTCAGACACAAATTATAGTAGCATTATTTACTCATTACATTGACTGTTGGCCTTTCATTTCTCATCTGTAAATGGATGTACTCTACCAGAAATATTGAAGAATATATTTGTTGAGTGCTAGAGAAACAAAAAAGTAAAGTGAAGAGTCTTTACATTTTCCACCTTAGCTTACAAATAAAAAAAGAGTCAAATTCAGTTTGTTGGTATAAAGTCACAAAATGTTTCATGCACGTACAGAGTACTGCTATGATTGTGTGTCAGGGAAATGTGATCAGAGACAACTTGGAACATGCTGTTGCTCTTCTCAGAAGCAAGAGTCTATTTCAAAAACCCCTGAAACTGACCAGCTCCATTCTTTCCAGGTCAATTACCTGGGGAAAATTGGACATTTCCGGGAAACATACCTGGATGTAGTGAAGGCCAATCCTTTGAGGTGAGCAATAAGTACTAATCATAGCCAGGGGAAATGTCTGGTGGTATTTCATGAGACCACTATTGGAGATGTTACTGGCCAACTGGAATAGAATCTGTGCTTTGGTTCCATTGGCCAACCCACACATGAACATTCTCAAACACCATAAATTACTGAGGAGAGACTTCTTAGTTATCAGGTCATTCAAACTTCATATTTATAACTATGCTACTTAGGGACGCCTGAAAATTTTCCAAAGAGTTTAAAGCTAGAAAGTAGAAACAGGAACTCAAATTAGTTTTATTCTGTTGATCTCCACAATCTATGATCTCCATAATCAAATTATTCCAATATGTGCTTTTATTTATCAGCAGGGTTTGTTAATTGAAAATGCCACCATGGAAAAGTAAGTAGGAGCCACTGGTAGGATTGAATGGGAAAGAAATAGGTCTAAATACGATACTTGACCAGATACTTGACCAGATAAGAAGGTGATAAATGAAATGAGCCCAAACATTGGGACACAAGTGGTTTTTTTCTTTATTGCTATTGTTCTAACATATGTATAATGTTCCATTTGATTTTTGTTTGTTTATATTCTGCCCGCCCTGAAACAGCATAACCCCTGTTTCCAATGAGTTTGATGTTGGTGCTCTGCATCTTGTATATACACTTCTCTAGTTTGGGGAGAGAAATGGAAAAAACAGAATGCTTAAATGGGAATACAGGTTGACCCATTGTAACAATGAGAGGCACCAGACACTGTTGAAAAACAAACTTTACAATTTAGGGGGTGTGGGAAGGAGTGTATAAGGTAGTTTTGGAGCTGGGAGGTTAGGGATGGTAGGGGAAATACAAAGGAGGAGGTAACAATGCTTGATGGGAAATGTATGCTTTACCTTGCTCATGTAACTAACCCCTCTATACAGTATTTTTACAATAAACATATAAAAATAAAAGAATAAATATACTTCAAAGGGAATCTCTGTGGTGGTTGGAGGCCAATGCTACAGAAAGACTTACAAGGATTTAATACTGGCAAAAAATTACCTAAAAACTGAGATGATGCTGAGTATAATCCTAAATGCTCAGGTGGCTGAATTCTGAAGATCTGTGTTTGAAGCCAACCCAGGCAGGAAAGATGAGACTTTTATTTCCAATGAGGCTGTAAAAAAGATACTACATTTTGGTAGCTTTGAGTTGTGGCTAAAGTGGACAATGCCCAGAGCATGAAATCAAACCCAAGACCAGCCCCCAGTCACTTAAAAAAGGTTGTGTGTCTTTATGTGTTGGCAGATCCCTTTACTAGTTTGATGATAGAACAAGCATTTTAACAATGAGTTATTGTGTCAATATTTACCTCTTTAGTAATTGTTTCATAGTAATGTGTGCATGGTTGCTTTAGGCCTTGTATAACAGGTTTGGTTCAGTAACTGACTGAAAATCTGCCTTAAACAAACCATTTTTTAAATCAAAATATCTTATTGGATACTGCTGAATAGGAAAGTCAGTGCTTATTGGTTGGAAGAAAAGAAAGCAAAATCAGATGGGAGAATTGTAGAAGTTAAATCTTGAAGTGCTTCACTGATACAAGCACTTCCCTTGTAAAGGTAGTCAAAACCCTGCCAATGCTATTTTAGAGAAGTACCAGGGGCTATAGGCATGGCACTAGTGGTAGAACACCAGCTGGGTAAAAGTTGGTTATTTTTCAAATGGCCAGGTGTTCTGGATTTGGTTGATTATTAAAACTTTTGACTAGTTTGAAAGGAGTCAAAAATTTGAGCCAATATGAAAGATGATTCCAAAGTTCAAATTCATGGGAGCCAGTGGTGAGCTGCCTGTCCAGTGTGTTTATTCAACTTGAGCGTGTGACAGACAGAATGCCTTCCACAGAAGTAAACTTTGCTTTGCAGAGAAGGTGTTTGTAGGATACCTTAATTGCCCACTGTATTTCCACCACAGATCATCTGTGCCATTCATGAGGGATCCTTGGAGCCCCTCATAGGTGACACATCCAGCCTCCCTGTTGAGCCAACCTCCTGATGGTATAAACATGCCATCCTTGGTAGCTGATAATGGAACTAGATATAAAGTTAATTTGCAACATCAAGAAGAGCCCCAAACAGGCATCCTCAGAAGCAAGCATCCTCATGCCTTGGCCTTGGTAGAAAAATATGAAACTATGTATCCTGCTTTGGTACATGTGTCTTTGTAGGGATGGTGTATGAGAGAAGTATCTTAGATTCATGCTCTTAGACTCTTTCTGTCTAAGAGTCTTGGTCTGCAAATTCATTTGTCCATTTAGGAAGAGAGAAAAGTTGAGATAGAGTCATCTCTGAGAAAAATCTCTAATAATGGAATCGAGAAAAGGAAAGAACAAGATACAGTCTGAAGGGCAAAGTGCACCAAAATATCTTTTTCCATTACAACCTGTAATTTAAGAATTCTAAACCTAAGAAGCCCAAGAAAATTGGAGCTTAAAAGCTTCCCTCAGACATTCTTAATATTGTCGTCTTTTAGGGAGAATGTGGGGAAAGATATGAAAATATGTGTTAAGGCTGATTTTTGTTTTTGAGGTCTAATTTTAATGTTCACTTGGTAAACTAAATCCTCTATATCCCTGTCTCTGTGTAAATACCCATCAGCATTAAATATAAAGTGATTTTGAAAAAATAAAAATGACTCAGAAGAAATTATAAATGCAAAACAATCTTCACAGAAGCAAACTGTCAGAAATATTTCATGACTTTAAAAAGGATAAAGTGGATGAAGTTATGATATATTTAGAAGCACAACAATGCACAAAATGTAAAAAGATATTCATATATTTCATTATATAACCCAAAGCAGAAGCAAATGTTGTTTAGATGATTTTTTAAAATACAGTCTCTCTGGTACTGGGAAGGTGGCTCAATGGTAGAGTGCCTGCCTTGCATGCATGAGGCCTTGGGTTTGATTCCTCAGCTTCACATAAGCAGAAAAAGATGCAAATGGTGCTGTGGCTCAAGTGGTAGCACTAGCCTTGAGCTGAAAGCCAGAACCCTGGCCCCAGAGTTCAAGCCTCATGACCAAAAAAATCCAAATTAAAAACAAAACAAAACAAAACAAAACACAGTCTCCCACTTTTTTGGCCTCAACACTGTAATACCTCTGCTACAGCCTAGGTCTAGGATTTTAAGTGTGGACATTTATCAGTATTCCTGATTCAGATTCTACTTGACCATTTTTTAAATAAATATGTTGTTATTAATTTTCCTCTTTTTAAATTTACATGCACCTATAAAAAATGGTTTGGCTATCCCAGTAACCTTCTCAAAGTACCTCCTAATGACAACTTACAAAAAGTTGTATCCTATTACAACAAAGAAAACAATGCTACAAATAAAGAAAGCCGATAATTAAGTATTAATGATTAATAAAATAAAAAACAAAACAATTACCAGTGTTTTCAGTATTTAAATTGTACTATATATTAGATTTTATTATTGTCATATATCTTTACAGTTAACAGTGGCTAAGATTATGATGTTCAACAAGAATTTTATAGGCTATGAGTAGTGGTTAAAGTCACCCACTAATATTACCATTTGTGGTTCATCTTGTAATTTGTATATGTTTTATATCTTCATTTGTTCCTCGCTAACATATAAAGTAAGGAAGTGCTATAGTTTTAACAGAAACTGTGTAGATAAAAAAGTCAACTCTTTATTCTGGTTCTTTACACTGAGACTTTGCAAGGTCTCATTAGTAAAGTTTCTAAACTCTGAAATGTACATACTTAGTGGTATATATCTGCTACCATGAATCTTAACTATTTTATAGAAAAGAATTATGACTTGCCAAACAGACCTAGTTTGGGCATATATAAGCAAATACCCCAAATTAAATACATTTCAAACATTAAAACTTTTAACAAACCTTAACACTTACTGTATTGTTCATTATGACAGGTCCCTTGTATAGAATAATTGAATTCTGTCTCCTACACATCTCTTGAAAAATAAATATCCGGAATTATTTTTTATTTATTTTTTATTGTGAACATACTGTACAGAGGGGTTACAATTACATGGGCAAGATATTCAGTACATATTTTATCAAGAATTGTTTCCCCTTCCTATCCCTCCCCAGCCTCCCCCCGCCCTCCCCACTAACTCCTCACCCCCCCCCACACCAAAGTTGTAAAGTTCGTTTTCCACATGACAACTTGTACTTCTCATTGTTGCAGCGGGTACATCTGTATCCTTGTTTAAATGACTTGTTTTTCCCCTTCTCCTCCACAAATTATACCAACATCAAATACAGTGAAAGCAGGGGTTATACTATGGGGGAGGGACATACAAAGCAAGTAAGAAATAATCTTATAAATGCATTAGAAACAAATGAATGAAAGGAAAAAAACATTTAAATACATATCTTAGGGTTCATTTTCCTAACATCACCTTATCTGACCGTTACTGCTTGACTCATACATATACTAGATATTGCAAATAAGGGAAACCATGGGACCTATGTTTCTTTGGGCTTGGCTTACTACACAATATAATTTTTTCCAAGTCTTTCCATTTCCTAACAAATGGGGCACTCACATTCTTTCTGATGGAGGGTTAGAATTCCATTGTGTATATATACCACATTTTCTTGATCCATTCATCTACTGAGGGGCATCTGGGTTGGTTCCATATCTTAGCTACAGTAAATAATGTTGCAATAAACATAGTTGTGCTGGTAGCTTTAGTGTGGTCTTGTTTGTAAACATTTGGGTAAATTCCCAAATGTGGGATTGCTGGGTCATAGGGGAGCTCTATGTGGAGTCTTTTGAGGAACCTCCATACTAGTTTCAAAAAGAGGTTGAACAAGTTTACACTCCTACCAACAATGAAGTAATGTTCCCTTCTGTCCCCATCCCTTCCAGCATCTGTTGTTATTTTCCTTGGGTGAGGTCGTATCATAATGTTGTTTTAATTTGCATTTATTTTATGGCTAGGAAGGTTGAGCATTTCTTCATGTGTCTATTGGTCATCCTTCTTTCTTCTTCACAAAAGTTTCTCTTTAAGACTTTAGCCCACATATTTATTGGGCCGTTGTTTCTTTGAGCATTTGTTGTTGGGAGATTTACTTTTTTGAGTTCCAGGTATATTGTAGATATGAGAGTCTTGTCCTTTGTATGGCTAGTGAAGATGTTCTCCCAATCCATGGGCTTTCTATTGATCTTGCTAGCTATGTCCTTTGCCATGCAGAAGCTCTGCAACTTCATGCAATCCCATTTGTCCAACCGTTCTTTGATTTGTTGTGGTTCTGGGTCTCTATTAAGAAAATTTCGGCCTGTGACAAAGAGACCTAGGGTTTCTCCTATTCCATCCTTTAATGTTTTCAGAGAGTCTGCTCTGACTCCGAGGTCTTAGATCCATTACGAGTTGATTTTGGTGCAGGGTGATATGTAAGGATCTAACTTTAGTTTTCTAGAAGTAGTTAACCAATTTTGCCAGCACCATATACTGAAGAGGCTGTCTTTCTTCCATTCTATTTTTTTAGTTACCTTATCGAAGATTAGATGGCTATAGGTCTGTCATTTCTGGGTTTTCAATTCTATTCCATTGGTCCTGAGGTCTGTTCTTGTGCCAGTGACAAACTGTTTTGATTACTATGGCTTTAGAGTAGAGTTTGAAATTTGTTATTGATATTCCTCCATCAGTGTTCTTTCCGTTGAGGAGCGTTTTTGCTATTCGGGGTCTTTTATTGTTCCATATGAATTTTTGGATTGCCTCTTCTATTCCCTTGAAAAAGGAGGTTTGAATTTTGATATGTATCACATTGAATTTGTAGATAGCCTTGGCAAGTATTGCAATTTTTACGATGTTAATCTTTGCAATCCAGGAACGTGGAAGTTTTTCCCATTTCTAAGTTCTGTTTTGATCTTCTTTTTCAAGTTTTTAAAGATTTCATCATAGAGGTCCTTCACTACTTTGGTTAAGTTAATTCCTAGGTATTTTATTTTTTGTGGGGCTATTACAAATGGAGTAGTTTCCTAATTTCAGCCACACTTTTATCATTGTTGGAAAACAGAAAAGCCATTGATTTTGGGGGGTTAATTTTATACCCTGCTACTTTGCCAAAGTTTTGAATCAGCTTGAGTAATTTGGGAGTGGAGTCTATGGGATTCTTTAAGTACAAGATCATGTCATCTGCAAAGAGGGAGAATTTTATCTCTTCTTTACCTATTTGGATCCCCTTTATGTTTGCATCTTGTCTTATTGCTGTAGCTAGGCATTCTAAAACTAGATTGAAGAGAAGTGGAGAGAGTGGACATCCTTGTCTTGTTCCTGAGTTAAGAGGAAATGGCTTTAGTTTTTCACGATTAAGTATAATGCTGGCTGTAGGTTTGTCATGTACACCTTTTATTGTATTCAGGAATGTTCCATGGATTCTTAAGTTTTCCAAAACCTTCATAATAAAGGGGTGCTGGATGTTGTTGAATGCTTTTTCTGCATCTATTGAGATAACCATGTGGTTCTTATCCTTGCCCCTGTTGATGTGATGAATAATATTAATTGATTTGCATATATTGAACCAGGTTTGCATCACTGAAATGAATCTTGTTTGATCATAGTGTATTATGTTTTGGATGAATTGTTGATGTTGATTGGCCAAAATTTTGTTGAGAAGTTTTGCATCAATGTTCATCAAAGAAATGGGTCTATAGTACTCTTTCTTTGATGAGTCCATGCCTGATTTTGGGATGAGGGTTATGATGGCATCATAGAATGTGTTCGGTAGTGAACTTTCTCTTTCAATTTCATTGAAGAGTTGGAGGTGTATTGGTGTGAGCTCTGATTTGAAGCCTGTGCAGAATTCCTTTTTAAAACCATCTGGTCCTGGACTTTTCTTAGATGGGAGGTTTCCTATTGTTGTTTCTATTTCAACACTTGATATGGGCCTGTTAAGATGGTTTAACTCATCTTCGTTTAGTATTAGCATGTCAATATTTGCTAGGAAAATGTCCATTTCTGCCAAGTTCTCAAACTTATTAGATAAAATTTTGAGAAGAATTCCCTTATAATGTTCTGAATCTTGGTTGTTTCTGTGATGATGTTTCCACTCTCATCTCTGAGTTTATTTATTTGGGTGTGTTCTCTTCTTTTTCTCATAAGATTTGCTAAGGGTTTGTCAATTTTGTTAATTTTTTCGAAGAACTAAATCTTTGTTTTCTTGATTCTTTTTATACTTTTTTGTATTCTAATTCATTTATTTCTGATTTAATTTTAATTATTTCTTTCCATCTACTGGATTGGGGTTTATCTTGCTGCTCTCTTTCAAGGAGGTTCATATGTCTCGTTAAATTGTTGGTTTCAGATCTCTCCAATTTGTTGATGTAGGAACTCAGAGCTACACAGTTGCCTCTGAGTACTGCCTTTGCTGTGTCCCAGAGGAGCTGGTAATTTGTGTGCTCATTTTTGTTGAATATCATGAAAATTTGAATTTCCTTTCTAGTCTCTTCCATGACCCACTCGTCATTCAATAGTGTGTTGTTCAGCCTTTGTGTGTTACAGGACTTTCTTTGGTGGCATTCGGTGTTGAGTTCTAATTGTATTCCCTTGTGGTTAGAGAGAAAGCATGATATCACTTCAATATTTCTGAATTAGTACAAGTTTGCTTTGTGACCTAAAATGTGGTCTATTTTGGAAAATGTTCACTGCGCTGCTGAGAAAAACATGTATTCTAATGCTGCTGTGTGAAATATTCAGTAGATGGATGTAACAACTATTTGATCTGTGCAGTTGTTTAGATCTGCGGTTTCTCTGTTGAGGTTTTGCCGAGTTGACCTATCTATTGGGAAGATTGGTCCATTAAAATCGTCAAAAATTAATGTCTTTGGATCTATGTGGGATTTGAGGGAAAAGTAGTGTTTATTGGATAAATTTGGGTGCTCCATTGTTTGGTGAATAGATATTTAGAATTGTAATATCCTCCTGAAGGAGGGATCTCTTAAATAGCTTGTAGCGACCTTCTTTAGCTCTTCTCACAAATTTTAATTTGAAGTTATTTTATCTGATATTAGGATTGTAACTATCAACTGTTTATGGGGGCCGCTTGCTTGGTAGATTTTGGTCCAGCCTTTAACATTGAAAATGTGTTTGTTTTTACGTGCTAGATGTGACTTCTGAAGGCACTAGACAGAAGGATCTTGTTTTTTAATCCAACTAGACAGTCTATGTCGCTTAAATGGAGACTTAATTCCGTTAATATTGAGAGATAAGACTGGGAGGTATTTGGGAGTTCCTGCCTTGTTATCCACCTTTCTGGGGGCCCCAAAACCTGGGTTCTTCCTTTGGTTCTTGGATTCTCAGTTTGGGTGCAGTTTCTTGGCCTTTATTATGGTCTTGTTGGTTTTCTATGTGTAGGACATCTTTAAGAATCTTTTGTAAGGCTGGTTTGGTGGAGATGTATTGTTTCAATTTTTCTTTGCTTTGGAAGTTTTTTATTTGGCCTTCAGTTGTGCAGGAGAGTTTAGCTGGGTAGAGTATTCTTCCTTGGTAATTGTTTGATATGAGAGCATGGCATACATCATTACAGGCTCTTATTGCCTTGATTGTCTCTGCTGAGTAATCTGAGGTGATTCTAATTGGTTTCCCTTTATAGCTGATTAATCTTTTCTCCTTCACAGCTTTAAGGATCTTTTCCTTTGTCTGAGTTGATCCTGTATATTATAATGTGACTGTGGGATGTTCTATTCTGGTCTGGTCTATTTGGAGTTCTAAAAGCTTCTTATATCTGAGTAGGCCTATCTTTTTGTATGTGTGGGATGTTCTCTGCTAGGATCCTGTTAAACAAATTTCCTAGACCATTAACTTCTGTTTCTAGGTGCTCCTCTACACCCATTATCCTCAGATTAGGCCTTCTGATGGTGTCTTCCAAGTGTTGGATAGATATATCATATTTCTTGGATTTCCCTTGGATGGATGTATGTTCTTTCTCTATAATATCTAGGCTGTCTTCAATCCCTGAGATTCGATCTTCTGCATGGTCTAACCTGCTGTCAAGACTTTCTAATTTTATTTTAATTTCTTCTCCTTCTAATTAGTCAGTTTTGATGGCTTCAAATTCTTTGTTGCAGCTTTGTTTTAGATCTTGAATTAACGTCTTAAATTCCTTAATTGGGTGTCCAGTGTTTATTCTGAAATAACTTATTTGATTTTTTTATGGTTTCCTTGGACTTCCATTCCTTCTGTTGGGTTCCATTCATTATTCCCTTTGTGGTCTCCCTGACTTCCTTCAGCTCTTTTTTAATGGCTCCCATGAATGCCTTTAGTGATCTTTGTGTATTCTCATCCTGCTCTCTCAATTCCTGTATTACTCTTTGCTTAGCTTCCTGATGTTCATGCCATCCTGTTGTTCACTTTGCGTGTTCTCAGCCTGGTCACGCCTTTCCTTCCTTTCTCTTTGAGTATTCTCTATCTGCTCACGCAAATCCTGTATCATTTTTTTGAGTACCTTCCTCACGCTCATGATATTCCTGTATAAATCTTCGGATTGCCTCTTTTCTCTCCCTATCACACTAATACATAGTCCTTTGTAGGTTTTCAATCTTTTCCTGCATTGACCTTTTGTTTGCCTTCTCTCTTTCCCTATCATGCTCATACAGAGTCCTTTGTATGTTTTCAATATTTTCATTAATCATGTTTGCCAGCAGTGGATTTTTCCTTTATCTGTTCTGTCCCCTGATTATCATGAGTGGGAGTGAAGATACCCAGACTTGCCATTTTTCTTGTGTTTTTCCAACTTACTCTGCCCATTTGGGATGAAAATAACACCAGTTTTTTGCTAGAACACTTTCTTAGTAAAGCATCACCCAAAGTCTGTATTTGCACAGTCAATATTCTGCAGATACAATCTAGTTCAACAGATACATCTATTCAACATTAAACAAGTATATATTAATCGGCTGCGAACCACAAAGAAGAATTTGGTAAACCAGAAATTATTAGGTTTAGGGAGAGATTTGGGTAAACAATAGGAATAGAGTGATGTGGAAAGGTACAGGGAGAGTTAACTGAGTCCTAATCTCAAAGTAGGAAAAAAGTTGGATAGGATGAAAGTAGAGAGAGAGAAAAAAAGAAGAAAGAGAAAGGGAAAAAAAGTGACCAAAATGTAGAAAAGTAAAAATTAAAAATATGATGCAGAAAGGAATACAAACTATTCAGAGAAGAACGTGAATATAATGAGAGACGGGGAGGAATATAAAGGAGATGTGAAAAACTTAAAAATAAAAATACCTAAAATATTATATAGGTATAAAGAGGTAGTGGTGCTATTAAGGAATTTAAGTCTAAGAGGTTTTGAATTGAGTAATGAATTTGTGGATTAAGTGTGTACACAATGGGGGATAAGGTCTACTAATCGACTACGGGTTTATCTGAGGATGTTCAGAACAACAATTAAGTCACATAAAGAAGAACAAAAGAGAAGAAAAGGTGAAAAGGATAAGAAAAAAGAAGAAAAGATCAGAAGTTCAGTAGAGCTAAACAAAAAACAAAAAGAATTTTTTAAAAGAAAAAGAAAAGTAAAGAAAGAAACATGCGCACACACATATACTCCTAAAATAAAAATTCTAAGAGAAAAAAAAGTTACTAGAAAATTTTTTTTCAAAAAAGGTAAAAATTAAAAAAAAGTTTCCAAAAACATTTTTTTATAAATGGTACCAAAAAAGAAAAAAAGAAAAACAAAATTTTTGTGAGGGGTAGGAAAAATCATGTATCTCCCTTGTGTCCATAACCAGCCTCAGGTTGGAGTCTCTGGTCTTTTTGTGGTGTTTGATTTTCCTGTGGCTTGGTTGGTTTCTTAAGTCAGTTTGTTTGAACAGGCAGAAAGATGCTCTGCTTTACCCAGGATTTTGTGATCCTCGTCCCAGTTTAGTTCAATGGAAGGGAGATCTGCTTTGAGTATCACAAAAGAGGGAGACGGCTTTTTCCTCAAGTTTGGAGATGCTGTGATGAGGCTAGGTTCTGGGTAGTGTTGAAGCCTTTCAGCAAACAGTAGCTTTTCCCAGGGGCTAGTTTGTGATAAACTCAGAGAGCCCAGCCTGGAGTCACTCTCAGGGTTTCTGTTTACTGAATTTCAATTGATTGTCAAGGCTGCTAAAGGAGGGGCAGCCTCTGGCTCTGATTACCCAGTGAAGAAAGCCACTCCTGGGGCTAGCACCTGAGCTGGGTGACTTTTCCCTGGATGGAGCTCAGTCTGGCAGGTCAGCTTAGGTTCTTGTGACCTACTAAATGACTCTAGTTTTCATCCAAGGCTTAAGTTGGAGCTAGCAGCTCCACCGAGCATTGTCAGTATCCAAGATGGAGATCTCCAGTACTGGAGGGTGAGGGATGGCCTTCCCTCCTCTGCTCCCTGAGAAGTATTGAGGAAGCATTATATACACTAAATTTGGAATGATACAGAGAAGATTAACATGGCCCCTGCTTAAGGATGACAGGCAAATTCCTGTCATTCCATTACCTAATTTGTTAGGAAGTGGAAAGACTTGGGAAATAGATTATGAAGTGTAATAAGCCAAGTCCAAACAAACATAAGTCCCATGGTTTCCCTAATTTTCAATAACTAATATATGTCTGGGATAAGCAGAAAAGGTCAAAAGCTATGTGCTTATGACAAGAAAAGATTATGTTAAGGTAAATGAACCGAAGTTAGTGACACAAGTGGTTTTTTCTTTCTTGCTATTGTTTCTCACATACGTATAACGTTCAGTATGGTTTTTTTTTTTGTTTCTTTATATGTTCGGACCCCATGTTAAATCACTTATTTTCACTGTATTTGAAGTTGGTGCACCTACATCTTGTATATAGTCTCTTCTAATTTTTGGATGGGAAGGAGAAAAAGAAAATGCTTAAATAGGAATACAGGTTCACCCATTGTAACAATTAGATGCACAAGACACTATGTTGTAAAATGAACTTTACAATTGAGGCGGGGGAAGGGAGGAGGTGAGTGGACTTGTGGAGGTGGAAGGGAAGGGATAGTAGGGGAATAATAAAGGAGGAGTTAACAATGCTTGTTAGGAAATGTACTCATTGCCTTGCTTGTGTAAGTGTGACCCTTCTGTACAGTAATTTTGCAATTGAAAGACCCCAGACTCACTGGGATACTTTCTCAAAGGGAGAGCACCCCAGAAACAAAGACTCCAAACCAGCAGATGCAACAAGCAAGAGGAGTTTATTTGGCATTTGTGCAAATGGACTCTCTGCCCCGGGCAGTCAGAGTGCCCTGAGCAGCAGTTACAGGCATTTTTAAAGGCAAAAACCACAAATTAGCATAAAACACTCTTTGTAAAACAATTGTCTCATGGTTGGTCTAAGGGGGGGTTTACATGGTTACAGGCCTATGATTGGTTGACATTTGGCTTAGCTTGTGGTCTTGCCAGGTGGTCGTTGTCAAGGTCCATCCCGGGGATTGTTGAACTGAACTGGAACTGAAAAACATAAACTAAAACTGAAAAACATGTACTATCTGTAACCTTTGACCTTGTCCTGGAGTGGGCTGACATCCGGACATCTGGGCCGGCCGATATCCGGATATCTGGGCCTCGAGACTCTGCCCAGTTTTATTTCCCAGGGAAGGGGGTCTGAATGCAAGCATATTTACAGAAGCAAAATCAGCAGTTAGCAAGTTAGTAATGGTAATGGTAAAGTGAGGTTTTTAATTTTTAATCTTTCAGCAATGAAAACATATAAAAATGTTCTGAGATGGAAGAGTTTATTTCCTTTATTTTACTCATAATATCGTTAAGAAATTAATGCACAACACTAATATGAAGGTATTTTGAATAAATGTGTGTGTGCCCACGCACTTGCATGTGTGTTGGCATGCTCAGAGTTTGAAATCAGGGCTTCAAAGTCTTGCTAGGCCTTTTTGCTCTATTGGTGAGCTACTAAATGAGCTACATCTCCATTCCTGGACCTTTGCTAGTTCATTAAAAGTTTTGAAAAATAATCTCATGAATTTATTTCGCCCTGATAGGCTTCCAACTGTTATCCACAAATCTCAGGCTCCTGAGTAGATATCCCCAGTAGTTAGGATTACAGGCATGATAAACCAGCAAAAGGCTTTCAGAATAACGTATAAAGTAGAAGAAAATTTACTTCACAGGGGCCTGTTTTATCATCTCCTACTTTTAAAACATTTTGGATTGATTATATGTGAATTTATTTCGTTTTAGAATTCTTAAAAGACAGTAAGTGTTAATATTTAAAATTTTTAGTACTTTTTAAAAAAGATACCGGAACTGTGGGACAGAAGAAATATGCCTCTCTTTGTACCTCAATTTATAAGTTCTGTGCATGATAACCCAATGTGACCAAGACATTGTATGCTATTATTTCTTGGACAATATGAATATTGAATTGAGGGTGTCATAGAATGAAGAGATTTTATCTACTTTTTGTATATTGCTGAAAGACTTTTGGAAACTTTGACTCATTTTCTTCCTCACTCTGTGTGTCTTTGGGCCATACACATACTGCCTTTAATTAAAATTTTTCCCAACACTAAAATGGTAATAACATTAGCATTATAGCAAATGTTATCTTAAGAATTAAAGGAAATAACACTTGTGAAATACTTAATATAAGCTTCTATGGATGAGCTTTGAGTTTAGCCAGCAGTCTTTTTTAAATACTAAATAAAATGTGATAAGTAGTACAGAAAACATTACATGTAGTGAGCAACCAGAACTAATATCTATTGACCATGCTCTGCTTCCAAGCAAGCCAGTGGGATAATTTCTCATGCTGTAAATCAAACTGGTTATCTTATGTCTTGTTAGAGTAAAAATACCAGAGACAGAACAATGAAGTTATGTTGTAGACTGAGATGAAATCGATATGAAAATGTGTAAAAATGATAAAACATAAAAGTATTTGAGCAGTATATTGTGTTTTACAACAATTAAGTTACATCACAAAGATAAAGAAGACCTAGAAGAATGAATTCTTTTTTTGTTGTCCTATCATAAGTCCTTAGATGGATGAATTCTTTCCTCATTCTTATACAGGCATCATCTGATGAGAGGAACTGTATTTTTTGTTTGCTTCCTTCCATTTATTCTTCAGTTTGAAATTTGAACCATTGGGACTGAAAGAAACCAAGGGAAATTAGATAAACAGGCTGTGGAAAAAACAATCAAAGTAAAATGAATGAACTACAGCCTTGTAAAAGGTCTAAATAAATTGAGATATATAGTCACAAGTGTAAACAGAAAATGATTTAAGCAATACCATCTTATTGAAAATTGAAAAATGTTAGGAGTTGCTACATTTTTTTCTTTTCTACCTTTAATTAATTATTGATCTGGTTTAAAGAGCTTAAAGATGAGATTAACATGAAACTGGATTAAAAATGGACAAAAGGCTGCATAGACAAGTTCTCCATACAGCCCTGAAAATCGCCTGTGGGTTTACAAAGTTGTGTTTAATACAACTTCTATGCTGGCTTAATGCTTTCTGAGTAGAAGTCGTTCGATAAATATAATTCAAAATTACTATGATACTACTTCATAACTATTGTAACTCATAAAAAATCAATGGAACCAGTTGTGGTGGTAAAGGCTTGTAATTCCAAGCATTTAGGAGGTTGGATTTAAGTCTAAGGCCAGTTTGGATTACTGCAAATAGTATAAACCTGCCCTTTATTACCTTTGAACAAAAGGTAATAATGTTGGTGAGTGGGGAGAAAAGGAAATTTTCTACACTCTTGGTTAGTATTCTCACTGTAGAAAGTAGTATGCAGGTTTCTAAAGAAATTCAAAGTTGAAATATCATCTGACCCACCAATCATGTGATTATTTCTCACTGGGTAATTCGTAAATATATCTATAGTTAATTCTTATTCAAAACAGCCAAGATATAAGTCAAAGTTCAGTGTTCAACTACATACTAATAAAGCAAATGTGGTACATGCACAAATATCTTTATCTGTTTCATCCTTAAAATAGCAAGAGAATTTTCCCATTAGCCACAACTTACAATGACCTGAAAGTTGTATTCTAAATGAAGAAAAATGTTGTGTTCTGATCTTTGTAAACACACACACACACACACACACACACACACACACACACACACACACACACACACACACACACACACACACACACCTCAAACATTAAGACGGATTTTTTTTAAATTAAAGCAAAGTGTAATTTCTGGAACTTTTAGTTCACAATGTAGAAGATAGTGGATATACAGTATGACCAGGTATAGAGTTGTAATGTACAACATGAGGATACAGGGGACAACACTGACCTTACATCAGAATGAAGCTAAGTAAGTAGGAGTTGTTCTTCCTAGGGGAGCATTATTGTGTACATCAAGTATAATCTTAGTAGATGAGCAAAATAACTCAATACCTATGTACATATGACCATATAAGATGATTCTAAATGAAATGAATTCCAAGACATGTTCTTTGTTGTTGTTGTTCTTAATGTACTACATGATTTATTTTTATCTTTTTTATGTTTTCCCCACCTATGGGTTATCCGCTATAGTCACTGTATTTGATTTTGATACATTGAGTATTGTAAATATGTTGATCTAAACTGGGGAAGGGAAAGGGAAAAAACAAAATGGTGAGACAAAGGACAAAATGGGAACCTCTGCAACAGTGATACTCACAAGACAATATTTTGGAAATAATCTTGGGAGGTGCATTGGGAGCGAAGAGGGAGAAAAATGGGGGAAGGAGAAACAAGTTAGAAAAGCAATAAATGCATTACCTTACTTATGTAACTATACCCCCTGTGTACACTACCTTGAAAATAAAATTTAAATAAAAAATATATGGGAGTAGCAATACAGTCGATGGGACTAGGGGAAATTCTGTACGACAAAAAGAAGAGTAGAACAACTGTGGAGAGCAGCAATTTAACTTTAACATAGGAAGTATTAAACTAGCATACAGATTTTCAGCCTTATGTCAGTCACTAGAAAGGGAAAACAAAATGCATAATCAACAAAACAATAGAGATAAAATAGAAAATTAAACAATTGAAGTGAAGAGATGACTTGGAACAAGAATAACAAATGACACAGTTAGGAAACAATAACAAGATGGTAAATTTAATAAATATTAAATTAATTCTATTAAATGTAGTTTACATCACAATTTGTTAGAACGATAATTTACATCACAGTTTATTAGTATATACTTTTAATAATATATTAGTTATTATTGATTACTTCATATTGAACATTTAATATATAATTTTAATTTCTGCCAGGTATAGAAAAGAAAAAAATGAAACTTATTTTAATAATATATTTCATGAATTGTGAAATTAGAAGCATTACAATTTAAACAAATAATATATCATTATTGTTTCATTTCTGCGAATTAATGTAATAATTCAACGTATATTGTACACAGCACTCATTTTAATATGAAATAATAAATTATTGCACATGTTTCAGTATTAGGTGGAAGAGTTCAGCATTTTAGTGAAATTCACACCACACAATACAGGAGGGATTACTCCTCTCATCTTGATAAAATTATGGAAATTTGAATTCTACATGCATGTTAAATTCCTGCTAGGTGACATCTAAAAATTATATACAATCATATACACGAGGACTATTTCAGATTATACTTAAACATCATATTCATTAATTAAATTTTTATTATTTTGTACCAAATAAATATGTACAGAGAGACTGAATTTCTGAGTAGATGATGATGTATCTGTGCCAGATTATTCATATTGAGGCTTATTTTATATTTCTGACATTGTTTCTACAGTTGGTTTTAATTTTCCGTAAGGGATTAAGTGTATTATATTGGATATATGAAAGTAAACTGAATGTTTATTTCATTAATCCCTTGCCTCTTTTCTAATCCCAATATAATTTATCTATGTGTTTGAAGTAATGAAAATAACAACAGATATAAGCAAGATAAATCAGTCTTTAGTCGACAAGTATTTTCACATTTATTTTGATAGTTGGTCCTCTTTTACACTACAGAATATTATTCTTGGGAAAATGTGCTCCAGACTGGCCACAACTGCAGAATATTATGGTTTGATCTATAAGAGAAGGAAGGAAGGGGACCTTCCTTCCAAAATTCTGCTCCCTGGGATGTGAGCTGTTTTATGGTCCTGAATAGGAAATGAACATTTTTCACAGTCAATCTTGAAAAGCCATCTTGATAGACCATTTCTGTAAGTGGTTACAGAGGATTATTGATTCCTTTGCAAGGATGCCAGATTGCCTCATTTTGGGAAAATTTAAACAGGAATTTAGTCAGCTGTTTTTTGAATCTTTAGGAGAAAAACCCATTGACCCTAGGTCAGGGGACCACTGGGATCCAGAGAAGCTACTACCTTAAATAGTAATCCTACACCTCTAAAAAAAAATACTACACCAAACAAATAAACAAAAACTCCAGTAAGCACAGCCAGTCAGGGCTGCTATCACAGCCTACACGAAGTCAGGGAAAAACAGAAACTGAAAGTCATTTAGCTGATGAATATATTTTTAATGAGGCAGACTCAAATGAATCTCCAGAGAGAATGTCAGAAAGACTGAACAAAGAAACTAAAATTGGTTACACAAAGATTAAAAAGTAGAATTCCTTGTAGAACAAATAAATCATAAAAAGCCTGTGCATGTAAGAACAAGACAGCAGACCAAATTCCAGAAATCCACATTTTCTTAGAGGTCAGCCTAATAAATTATCAATGGAAATCTTTGAATTCTTAAATATTTGACCACATGTGGATGGAGGCTGAAGAGTGAAAATGTCATCACTCACATTAGGAAGTAATCAAGCAAAGATTTGTAATAAAAAGAGAAAATAATTATTACAAAAGTGGGTCAAATTTGTTTTGATGTAACAGTTCTTGATTTAGGTACTAGCAATTTCCATACAATTGATTCAGTCCCACAGCTGAGTTGATACTGACTGTTGTATTCTTACATGAACTAAAAGAGAAAATTTACAAATGTCTGATGAAATGAGTTGAAGGTGAAGTGTTCTATTAGTGATATCTGAGGTTTAGACACAAGTGAAGAGGTGGATTTTCTTTTCTAAAAATCCCCCATTTTTAGCCTGGTGCCACTGGCTCACAGCAGTAATCCTAGCTACTCAGGAAGCTGAGATCTGAGGACTGCAGTTCAACAACAGCCTGGGAAGGAAAGTCCCTGAGACTCTTACATCCATTTACCCACCAGAAAAACAGAAGTCACACTGTGGCTCAAAAGATAGAGCACTCACCTTGAGTTGAAGAGCTCAGAGACAGTGCCCAAGCGCAGACTTCAAGCCCCTGGAACAACAATAAAAAAATTAATATAACCAGTTCCTCTTCTTGATCTTCTCTATGTAGGATACATTTGATTAACTTCTATCCTGCTGATTTGGTGGAGGTATATTTTTTCAAGTGTTCATTGTCATGAAATATGTTTAAATATTCTTTAAATGTAAAGGACAGATTGGCTTGGGACCATATTCACTGTTGGTAGTTGTTTACCCTTACTGTTTGTAATATATCATGCCAGGCTCTCCTTTTTACCATATCAGCTAAGAAATCTGTATTTATTCTGACTGTATATCCTTTATAAATAATCAATCTTTTCTCTATGGCAGCTTTCATAATGCTTTCCTTGATCTTTAATGATCCTCTAATGGATTATGATGTGGTGGTGGATTGTTTAGTTATAGAATTCTGTTTGGTTTCTAAAGGCTTCTCTTCTCTGAATGAGCCTATCTCTTTGGATGTTTGGCATGATCTCTGGTAGAATTCTGTAATATGTTTCCCATTCATTTGTTTCCTGTTCTTCTCCTTCTTGATACCTATCTCCCCGAAATTTGATCTTCTAACTGAGCTCTTATTCTTGGTTGTTTCTGTGGTGATGTTTCCATTCTCATCTCTGAGTTTATTTATTTGGTTGTGTTCTCTTTTTTTTCTGATAAGATTTGCTAAGGGTCTGTCAATTTTATCAATTTTTTCGAAGAACCAACTCTTTGTTTTGTTGATTTTTTCTATAGATTTTTTGGATTCTAATTCATTTAATTCTGATTTAATTTTAATTATTTCTTTCTGTCTACTGGATTGGGGTTTATCTTGCTGCTCTCTTTGAAGGAGGTTCAGATGTCTCATTAAATTGTTGGTTTCAGATCTCTCCAATTTGTTGATGTGTGAACTCAGAGCTACAAAGTTGCCTCTGAGTACTGACTTTGTTGTGCCCCAGAGGAGCTGGTAATTTGTGTGTTCATTTTTGTTGAATAGCATGAACATCTGAATTTCCTTTCTAATCTCTTCCATGAACCACTAGTGATTCAGCAGTGTGTTGTTCAATATCCTTGTGTTACCGAATTTTCTTTGGTGGCTTTTGGTGTGAGTTCTAATTTTATTCCCTTTTGGTCAGAGATAATGCAAGGTATAACTTCATTGTTTCTGAATTTGGACAAGTTTGCTTTGTAACCTAAAATGTGTTCTACTTTAGAAAATGTTCCATGTGCTGCTGAAAAAACGTGTATTCTGAAGCTGCTGGGTTAAATATTCAGTAGATGTCTATTAAAACTGGTTGATTGAGGTAGCTGTTTATATCTGCTCTTTGTCTTATGAGTTTTTGCCGAGTTGATCTATTTAGTGGGGAGAGTAGTGTAATAAAATCCCCTACAATTAATGTCTTTGGATCTATGTGGGATTTGAGGGAAAGTAGTGTTTCTTGGATGAATTTGAGTGCTCTGTTGTTTGGTGAATAGGTATTTAGAATTATAATATCCGCCTGAAGTAGAGATCCCTTAATTAGTATGTAGCGACCTTCTTTATCTCTTCTCACAAATTTTAATTTGAAGTCTATTTTATCTGATATTAGGATTGCAATTCCTGCCTGTTTATTGGGGCCGTTTGCTTGGTAGATTTTGTTCCAGCCTTTAACATTGAAAATGTGTTTGATTTTACGGGCAAGATGTGACTCCTGAAGGCACCAGAGAGAAGGATCTTGTTTTTAATCCAACTAGACAGTCTATGTCGCTTAATTGGAGAGTTAAGTACGTTAATATTGAGAGATAGGACTGAGAGGTATTTGGGAGGTCCTGCCATATTATCCACCTTCTTGGGTGCTGCTAAAACTGGGTTCTTCCTATGGTTCTTGGATTCTCAGTTTGGGTTCAGTTTCTTGGCCTTTATTATGGTCTTGTTGGTTTTCTATGTGTAGGACATCTTTAAGAATCTTTTGTAAGGCTGGTTTGGTGGAGATGTACTGTTTCAATTTTCCTTTGCTATGGAAGGTTTTTATTTGGCCTTCAGTTATGAAGGAGAGTTTAGCTGGGTACAGTATTCTTGGGTGATTGTTGTTTGATTTTAGAGCATGGCATACAGGTTGGAGTCTCTGGTCTGTTTGTGGTGTTTGATTTTCCTGTGGCTTGGTTGGTTTCTTAAGTCAGTTTATTTGAACAGGCAGAAAAATGCTCTGCTTTACCCAGGATTTTGCGATCCTCCTCCAAGTTTAGTTCAATGGGAGGGAGATCTGTTCTGAGTATCACAAAAGAGGGAGATGGTTTTTTCCTCAAGTTTGGAGATGCTGTGATGAGGCTAGGTTCTGGGTAGTGTTGAGGCCTTTCCGCAAACAGTAGCTTTTCCCTGGGGCTAGTTTGTGAGGAACTCACAGAGCCCAGCCTGGAGCCATTCTCAGGGTTTATGTTTACTGAATTTCAATTGATTGTCAGGGCTGCAAAAGGGAGGGGCAGCCTCTGGCTCTGATTACCCAGTGAAGAAAGCCACTCCTGAGGCTGGAACCTGAGCTGGGTGACATTTCCCTGGGTGGAGCTGAGTCTGGTAGGTCTCTTTAGGTTCTTGTGACCTGCTAAATGACTCTAGCTTTCTTCCAAGGCTTGAGTTGGAGCTAGCAGCTCCTCCGAGCTTTGTAGGTATCCAAGATGGAGATCTCTGGAACTGGGGGGTGGGGAGGAGTGGCCTTCCCTCCTCTGCTCCCTGAGAAGGAGTGAGGAGGACATCAGGCTTCTACTCATGTCGAGTCTTGGTTCCTGGGTTGTCTCTGGTCTGTGAACTGCATGATGAAATGTCCGCTCCTTGTGGGTTCCTGCTGGTGTTGAGGAGAATCTGCTTGTCCACTGTGTCTGGCTCCTTCGACTTGGACTCTCTGTTTTGTAGGTATGGCGACTGTGGCCACTGCCACAGCAGCAGTGGCTGCTGGCAACATCTCAGAGCTGTCTCCTTGCCTGGATTTTACCTCTTTGGCTTAACTCTCTGTCCTGTGATGGCACACTTGGTGTGATTCTCTGGCCTAGCACTATTCACTGGAACTCTAAAACTGCTTTTTATGTGAGAGCTTGTTTAGCCTCCATCTTCTCCTCTGCCATCTTCCCAGAACTCCTCTTATATGATTCTTATATGACTTCTTGGAGATCCATAAATAAAACTACTCAGAACAGGAAAAGATTAGGAAAGAGTTCATAAAGAATACTATTATGTTGGTCTTAATGGCAAAGTGTAAAGAATATGTAACAAAACTGTTGGGAGACTCATTTGCTCTATTTGCTATTCTCTCCTGCTTCTTTGTAGAAAGCTTCTCACTATGAACAGACAATTGGTCTGGACCTTTCCAGGCTTGTCTCAGTGACAGAAGTGATGGGATTTGAGATATGTGATCCCATTGCTGGCTTTTAGGAAGTTCACAATATAGCAATACCAATACACATAAAGCAACTTTTGTGAGTGATGTGCATTCACTTCCTCAATTGCCAAAATTAAATTCATATGTGAAAACATCAAATTACTTACATTATTATATATTCAGTTCAACTGACATCACTAGCACCTCCATAAATCAAATGCAAACTAAAAGATCTACTTCAAAAACCAACATCTAAGGCAGCGTTGGAAATACAAGAAGATAGACAATAAATCTAAAGGAGTGAGATCTTTAATACTGACAATGAGCAGTAATAGCTGAATTTTTAACAAGGCTTGAAAAGTTCAGGTGTCCACTAACTATGTGATTAGAGTTGCAGAGTTGACCTTGGTATCAATATTGGTTTTACAATTCAAAGGCAGCTAAAGTTGCTGGAGTATTGTAGCTCGATATAGTGTGACCCTGCCTGATAATGGTAAGGCACAGAGTAGAATCTAAGTCAGTAAAATGTATAGGAAGGATTCTTCACTGATAATAATTGCAGGAGGTAATCATCACTTTTTCGTTGAAAATGTATAGCCCATCATTGTACATTAAGCTATAGCCTATTTCTGATCTGAAGAACGTATAAGACATCAATGTGCCACGAGTGCTGAGCAGTGTTAGTGTATATTACTCTAATATATGAAAAAATCCTTGCAAGTATAGAATTGCCTGACCCTGACACTTCATTCTGTGTTGTTGAGTTTCATGGAGAAATGTTCATAATTAGGCAATTCACACTCATCTAAATCTGAATCAGGCAACTGAGATAAGGCATTAGGGTCATCAATCAGTGACATGGTCTGTGACCTGTGAAATAAATCACATTATTTCACAATGTATATGTGTTTCTAAAAATGTATGCAATATCAAATATCAAATATACAAAAGGGACAATTATCCATCTCATATTATCAGAAGTAAAGATACTCCTGAATTGTACATTCTTGCTGGAGGATCACTGGGTGACTGCTGATGTTTCGTATCTTTCCAGGTGCTCTTATATATATGTCAATGTTCTTTGAGGAAGTGTTTTTTCATAGTTTGTTTTGAGGTGTTCAGAATATCAGTACTGTCACTTACCACAACCATGGGACAGCAAAGATGATGGGATACCTGGCTAAAGAACTGAGAATTCACAGGAAGTGATAGGAAAGATAACATCAGAGGATCCAAAGCCTCATTGCCAGCTTCTGGATCCCCATATCCTCCTTAACATGTTTTATATTCATTCTACTACAGTGGGGGGGGGGTCAGTGGCTACAGGTATGTCGACATACTAAGACATCAATCTAGCTTGTGGTTACAACTATTAACATGAGGTATTGTTTGGATACATAGTGATAATTGAATCCCTTTATTTTTAGGGAGCAAAGGAGCAATAGTCATTACAACCATAGCACAGACATCCATCTTGTGTCCAAAGGCTTAATCTTTTAGTGTCCAACAGCTCTAACTTAAATACTCTTGAGGTAATGACTCATACTCCTGTCTTCCCTTGACCGACCTTTCCAGAGCACAGTTCTCAGATTTTTGATTGCTGTTTGAGATGTCTTCCCAATCTTTCCTTTTCCAAGTCTAACAGCTTGACTCTAGAATCTCTCACAAGTACTGTGACAGATGTATTATTTTGAAAACTATATTTTTCTAGGATAGGTTCAATTTTTAAATTTATTTCAAAAATACTATACAGAGTGGTTATAGTTACATGATTAAGGTACATTCCTTATTGAATATTGTTACCCACACCGTTGTTGTTCTTCTATCCCTTCCCACCCTGTACACCTCCTTCCCACCCCAAAGTTGTAAAGTTCATTTCTGATATAGTGTCTTATGAATATCATTGTTGCAATGCGTCACTCTTTGTACTTCTTTCATCCCTATATTTTTCCCTTTACTTATACAAATCAGATAAATCTATATACAAGGTGGAAGGTACCAGAATCAAGACAGAGATTGCAAGGGATAAACAATGGCAAAAGACAAATCACATAAAATACGATCTAGACACTCTACTGACATCAAGGTTGACATCTGACAAAAAAACAACTTTTTTCCATGGCTTGAAGTTCATTTCAATTAGCATCATTTTGTAAGGTCAAATGTACATAGCTCTGGAACCAGCAATCCCACTCTTGGGCATTTGTCAAAATGATCTCAAGTTAAACAAACTAAATCTACAACTTTGTTTCTGGCAGCATTATTGGAACCAATCAAGATGCCCCTCAATAGATGAATGGATCAAGACAATGTGGTATATATACACAATGGAATTTTATGCTTCTATCAGAAAGACTCACAAAGCCCCTTTCATAAGAAAATGGAAAGACTTGGAAAACAATCATATTACATGAAAGAAGCCAGACTCAAAGAAACATAGGATCCATCGTTTCCCTCATTTTTATTAATATATGCTTATTATAGTCCTTAAACTCTTAATATTCCCTTTTATCTCTCCCTCTTCTCCTCTCATTCCATTTGTGTGTGTGTGTGTGCACGCACCCGCACGCACCCGCACATGTTTGCACACACACACACATTAAAGAAACTTGACTCAGAGCCTCAAACTCTTGCTTGTTTTTTTCACTCATGAATGATTCAGTCTGTACTATTTGAACCAAGGTTTCACTCTGTCTTTGAATAACTGAACATAAATGTTTCATGGATTGCTACCCCAGCCATCTGTGAACGATGATCTTCCAATCTCAGGCTAATGACTATATAGGAATAGGGATGAGGCACAGGCATCTAGATGCCAAGTGTTTTTTACTTTGTTTTGTTTTTGTTTTTTGTTGGTATTGTGCATCCAAAACCTGTAAGGAAAACAAATCATTTATAATCAGGACTATTCACATAAAATGTGTATTGTATAAAGATTACATTAATAATATTATCCTTTTACATCCACATTATGTGATTTGATTTTTTTGAACTCTATTGTTGCAAACAGTCAAATAACGTATATATAATTTGATTCTTCTTGTCTTGGTTTTATACTTTGTTAGGTGTTTCAAAACAGAATTTATCAAGGTTTAACTCTGCACTACTGAAGCAAGACTTTTATGATTATTGAATGTCTTGTAAATCATAAGTTCTTCACTTCTGGTGGCACCATATGAGCACAGGTAGTTTCCTATAATACCTCCACGTAGTTTAGACCTCAATGCCATGCACTCTTCTGCCAAATATGCAAGGAAATCCTTTGCAATTCTCCTTGCATTTTCACTGTTTTTCTCTCTACTCTCCATGCTAAGTCCTGTGGTGATCTTGTTGATATTCTCCCCTGTTACATCTATCAATGCATCTTGGGAACTACTGGTATGCACTACTGTACTTCTGTCCATTCTCCTTGTACTTTGTCTTGTACACTTCTCACAGCGTGGGGCCAGAGATTGGGGATATTTTCTTCACGCATTAGATCAGACATCTATCTTTACATTCTAGCAATACATTCATTGAATTCCAATGTTCTGAAAATGATTACTGAATTTTCATGACTTTGTTGTTTGGCATTAGGGAAGAACATAGGTCAGTAACTCTAACTTATGTAAAAGAAAATTGCAATCATGTCTCATTAGATGTTGTTCATTGGATAATGTTTACTTCAAGATCTGCCTACCTGTTTCCGTTTCACTGTTTATTTTTCAATGTAGCCTTTTCTTCTGGAAAGTATTTATGGCCCTAGTGAAGATCAATTCCTACTGTAAATAGTCATTAATTTTATTCCAACATCATTTCATAGATCTTTCTGAGTTTCTTCAAGGTCTGTATAGTAGTGCTTCATATTCTTAGATATGTTTTAACATCGATGCATCCAATGATAAAGACACATTGCTTAAGTCACCATTTTGATGATGGAAAAGAAACCATGCTGCAACCTCACTATATGGCAATTTTCTGGTTTTAAATTCTTTTAGATTTGAATTGATACTGGAAAATGAAATTCTGTGTACAGTTTTATATTTTCCTAATTATTTTTAGTACATGTTCCAATATGGTATAAAGTTAAAACATTACTATTTACTTAGTTTTAGGATTTCTAAAATGGTCAGAGTAAAAGTTCTGTTCATTCACAATTTTAAGACAATATAGTCCATTATGACCAAGTGAAACATTTTAAACTTTTATTTGTGGTCCTTAATGTTGGTGCTGGGGAATGAATTCTAGTCCTTCATGTGTCTTAGTCTCCTGTGTGCCTCTGAGCCTGATGTGTCCTGTGGTTTTATTTTCAATCAACTGGAATAAAGAAAAAATTCACTAGGAAGGATTATTACTTGTTTACTTTCTCCAGCATCTCTTGAATACATAAAAGTAATATAAGTCTACACTGACAGAAAATGGTGTTCTTATATGGTATTTACTAGTGGTAACTGTTCAATTTTTGTAGCCTTACTCTGCACTGTCTTGTCCCTTACCTATTCCCCCATCCCATGAAACTTGACTGGATCCACTGGAAACCCACTTCCAGGCAGCTTCCTCCTTAAATAGCTTAATCTATACTAACCTACCCCCTGGTAGACCTGCTATAAACTTTCAAAGGCTTGACTGCAACAAGACACTTTACTGAAACGCCTTCTCTGCTATAGTAAAATCCTTCTTCCACTCCACCCCTTCCTGGAATCCCTGTTCTGCACCACGAGATACCGGGCCACATCTATATCTCCTTTCATGTCCCAACATACTACAACAAGAACCCGGCCTACATGGGGCTCCCGCTCGAAGCCCCACCTCATCCACCAGATACCCTGTTCCTAACTACTCTAGTCCCTCACAGTCCCATTGTTCCCATATTCTATTACCTCCAAGATCCTCCCTTCCCTTTCTTCCCCACCCCCAACCAACCTTCTCCCTGGAGTTCCTCCTGATTTTATCAGAATCTCTGCCTATAACTAGCCTACTTCTAAGTGGCCTACCTACCTCTTTCCACAAAGCCCATCGTGCTATATCAAAAACCCTTCACCTCCCTATAACTGCCCTTGAAGCCCCACCTTGCTTGGCCAGAAGCTTCTCACACAGCCCATCTACTGCCTGGAAAGCCAGCCCTGTTCCACCACAAGACTCTTCACCTCCCACATCTACCTTCTCAATGCCCTGCCTTTCTCCCCAGATAAACCCACCCCCTATTGGCTCTTCCCTAAGATCTACACCCTACTCCATCTGATACCCTGCCCATAATTATCTTACACCATTGTAGCCTTTCCACTCCTTCTCAAAGCTCCTCCTTCAACTATCCCCATGGCTCCAAGCCCTGCCCTGGCCCAGAAAAACTCCACCAGAAAACCCACACTACCCCATCTCTCAACACCCACATTGCTCCACTGGAAAACACTGCACCAGTTGCCCTCCCTCTGGAAGTCTCACCAGGCTCAACTGTAAATCCCTCCCTCCATAGTCCCTTTTGAAGGTTGCTTTGCCCTACTGGAAACCCTGTCCAAAGTCCATGTCCTGACTTGCAACACTGAGATCCCCACCCAAACTTCTCTTCTCAAGTTCTGACTGGCTACACCAGAAACCCCATCCTAACTATTCTAGAGCACTGGATACTATTACTGCTCTCACAAAGCTCTGGTCCTGAAAAACTCCTACATACATTGTTACTACATCTTGCTTTGTAGAAAACTCCACCTTCACCCTAACACACTTCCCAAAGGCCTGCCATTCTCCATCAGAAACCCTGCCCCTTACTAGACCATGTCTTCCTAGTACCACCCTGCCCTCAAATCTAGAACCTGAAAAGCATCTCCCTCATAGCTCCACATTCCTGCACCAGAATCCCCACCTTCTGTCTGCCTCTTGCCTCCATTCCCTGCCCTGCCTTATGGGAAACCTCACCCTACATATCCCACAAGGGCTCACAGTGCTCTACCAGCACCGCTCCTCTAAGTAAGCTCCTCCTTGGTAGCCTTGTTCTTCCTTCCAAAACTTCTGCCCCAAATAGACTCCTCCCCAGTGACCCCGCCTTCTTTAACTGAAAACCTGTCTCCCTGCCAGCCTCCATCTTAAATCCTGCCTACTCCACAAGAGACCATGTCCCTAACAAGTTTAGCCATTCCTGTCCCTTCCCTGCTGTCTCAAAGCCCTATACAGACTGGCTTTCACCCTCAAAGCCCCGCTCTGTTCCACCACAGAGGTTGTCTAATACCAAATCCTCCTTTGAACGAGACAGGACTACACCAGAAACCCCACACCATCTCATCCATGAAGGTCCCATCTAGTAACTTTTATTACAAATATGATTTTATAATGGTCATAGACTTCATACTAATCAATATGAGAAGAAAGAAGTATTGCAAAAAGGCAACAAAAATTAGATATCAATTAGATGTCTTATTCTAGTTTTGTGTTCTGTTACCAGGAAGATACATATTGTGTGAAAATGTCGGAAGGTGATTCCTCTTATTGGAAAATATTCTTTGAAGTATCAGTAAGGTTTCATGAGTGATCATTTTATTTCTAGAAAATTCGTGCACATTTCGGCCCATTAACTTAAAAAAATATTAGCTATTTAAAATCCTCTGGTTTCGTTGAGAAAAGAGTATCAGTGTGTAAAAAGATGACTTTCAACTCATCTTTCTAATGAATAATTTTGGAGTTGCTTACCTTAATATGTACCAGAAATTCTCTACCAGAATCCACTTGGAATTTCCTTCTTCCACTACAGTGACCTTTGGAAAAGATTGAAGTGAGATTAGTAAAATGTTAGATATGAAAATGTATTTGAGATCATAACAAAATTATGATGAAGACCCCACCCAATTGCTTTTAATTTTCTAACAAAAGGAACTTAAGCCTATTTAACTGCAGACTTTCTGAAGACTAGAAGACAAGAAAATAAGAAATACCCTGTTACACCATGGTTTTGAAAACAAAACCAAAACAAAGAAAGACAACATAATGAGAAAGAAGGGAATGAGGAAGTTGTACATGTGATATAGAGTTTAAAAAACACACTGAATCAGGTAAAAATAATTTTGGTCACAATGTCTGGTTGTTCAACATATTTCATTGTAAATATTGTTCTTTTTTAAGCTGTGACTTAATATATATAGGTCTCAGCAGGGATCTGCCCAGGTAATTGTGTAGTTAGTCAATTTCATCATTATAAGATCATAAGGATGGAAAACTCCACACACATTAAGACACAACTGCAACATCACTAGACATACACTCTTATTGGTCCAACATTGTAAGACAGACCTGTGTTTTACCAAAGCTTTGTATGTGGTATGCTATAGTTTATTCAGGCTAAAGAGCCAAAGTAACTCCAATTTGAGATTAACGCCACCATCTTGTGGAGACTGCCCTCAGATTAACCCCAAGAGAGAGACAAAACACAGATTGCCACCAACCCTGCCCACCCTTAAGAAAGCAGAACAGTTACCCATGTGTTCCAGGAACAGAACATACCAATAGTTCATAAAAAGGGCAGTGCAGTTAGGGTGGCCTCAAACCAATCATGTAACTGCTTGTGTGGAAATTCCCTAAACTTGTTTGTTCAATACTATAAAAGTTGTGCTGATTTTGTGCTCGGGTCTCTTACTGTCACAAGTTACCGAGTGCATGAAGGAACAAGCTTGAGCTTGCAAATAAAGGACTCTTTTGCTGTTCGCATTGCTCGTGGTCTCTGGTGGTCTTTCGGGGTTCCCAAGTCCATGCAACATTTCTGGGGGCTCATCTGGAATCCCCCTCATGAGACCTTCCAGACGCCCCACCACAGAGTCCCAAAAAACCCATCCGTTAAGTCAAGGCATTGCTGTTCTGTATATTTGGTTGCCTGTAGGTTCTGTATCTGTAATTCTGTTTTCCCACAGAGTCTGTATTCTGATTGGCAAGGAGTCTTGGTGGATGCACTATAAGACTGCCAACGGGGTCTGTGAGGAGACGTCCCCAGACCCCTCTGGGTGGATTGCTGTTTAGTACAGACATTTTTTGGGAAATGTTCCGTTTGTAGTCTCACACTTTCATGCAGACATTTTTTGGGAAGTTTTCCATCTGTATTGGGAAGTTTTCTGTTTTGGGGGAAACTCTCCATCTATAGTCTGGCACTTTCTGGTTGGTAATTTACAATGCTGCAGCGTGCCTTTGTAAGTTATGTCTTTGTGTTGACTGTTCTGTTTGTCATTAGGTGTTTATCTTAGCCTTAGGCCTTGGCCCACGGAGGTGTGAGTATGGGGGAGAATCTGCCAGTCAGAGGGGATGGCCACTAAGGACTTATTTCCCTTGCTCCAAAATGATTGGGGGTTCCTTTCCACCTTGGAAGGCCCCTGGGTAAACAAATGTTGGTGATTTGTCACCCCATTCACTGAGACATGACTGTTCTCTGTTTTATGTTTCCTGAGATAGGAAAGTTCTGGGTGAGAGTGGCAGGCTCACTCAGAAGACTCTGAATATAGTTTGCTGAGTGAGAATGCCACAGAGTTCTGGTAGAGACAAAGTCAGCCTTTGATTGTTGTCTTGTCTAGTTCTGTTTTAGAATTGGTATTAGTTTTAAATGTATGTTTTTGGTTTTGCATTTTTCTTATTTATTTGAACATCTCTGGGGAAATAAAAGTTCCAGCCTCCAGCTGGCCTCAGTCACAGAGAAGGCTGTGTGGCTGGTTTTCTCTTTTCAGCTAGTCCCAAAAATGTAAAGTGCTTTTATCTAAAATTGATTAAAAAAATCAGGCCGCTTCAGTTTCAGGTGACCCCCGTCACCCCCAGCCTTCCTCCAACAGAAGAGATTCAAAATACCAATTGGTAAAATTCCTTGCTAAACAAGCAAGCCCTGGGAAAATGAAACTCAACAAAGTTACTTAGTTTAAAAGAAATATTGTCTTAAATTTTTCTTTGAAAACTTTAGAATGTCTACAAACAACTGATTTTTATTTTTGCATGCTTAAAGATCTGTGTGAGTGTGTTTTGTATGTGTTTGTGAACATGTTCATGATATAAATTGCCAGCATGCTATAACAATTGGGTGAGTTTAAGTTTAAAATTCAAAAGGTTATAAGGTTTGGACATTACCAAAAATTTTCTGAAGAATTTACACATTGTTTTTAATGGCTTTTTAAGGATTCTTTAACTTGAAAATTAGAAAATCTGGTATTTTAGAATGCATAATCAACACTGTAATCAAGATATCTGGATTAACAAAAAGGAGAAAATTAAAAGCCAACAGAAGACTCATTCTTAGGAGTGAAGGGTGAACAGGCACAAGTACAGTTCTGCTGGTCATGCATGGTGTAACAGGCCCTGGGAGGACTCTATGCATGGCGAAAGAGGGCAAGCTGGCACCAACATAGTTCATCTAACCATAAAGAGTTGGACTGGGTGCATGCCCATTACACAGGAAGGGTCAAGTGGCCCATCTTTATTCTGTCCCTTTTCCCTGCAGATAGACACTGGAAACCTAATGTTAAAAATGATTGATGTGATGATCTGATTAGCACTGCTAAAACTGCCCCTTGGATGTGTTAAAATTAAAATTAAGGCGGCTCTAAAAAGAGGGTTAAAAAGTTTATTTGTATAATGTGATTTGCTCTCAATGATATTCTGCCATTGGATTTTTTTAAGGCATAAAGGTGTTATGTCTAGCTTCTTCGTACAGTGATGTTGATTGTAATTTTTGCATTAAGAAAAATTTGTTATTTGAGTTTAAAAGTTTTAATGTGTATCTGTTTTAAAACAAGCATCCAAGAGGAAATGAGTGACACCTAGCATAGAGAGTTCAAGGGATTTTTCATAATGCAACCAAATGTACAGAATATTGAAACAGAGATTAATAGGAGGCTTACAAATTAGGAATTGATTTCTGTATATAAAGTTAAAAAGTAAATTTGTTCTAAACATTTGCCTCAAAGTGCAAAAAGGAAAAATTAGGATTACCAAAATAATTGCTTAATTCCCATTTCAGTTTGCTCTCATAGGTTTTTTTGGTAACAGTTCCCATTAGGCCCACAAAAATGAGGGAGGATTCTTGTAAGTTTGTCACATGTAACTTTAGCACTTAATATGTTTCAGGTAAGAACATGCTTAAAAGCTACTTCTATGTTGACCACCTTGTTGCTTTTAATTGGAGTAAAGTGGCCTTTAAGAAACTCATTGATCTGCAAACCGGTTTGAAGCCAGCCCGAGTAGAAAAAGGTCCCTATGAGAATGTGACCTCTACTCAGCCAGCAGAAAGCTGAAAGAGCAAGCAGTGTTGCTTTAGGATTCAAAAGTGGCAGAGTGCTAACCTTGAACTGTAGAGCTGAGGGACAACACTCAGGCCCTGAGTTCAAGTCCAGCAACCAACTAAGAGAAATGCCAATGAGGCATTTTTCCCAGTGTGGAGAAGACACTTCTGGGATGAAAGCAATGGAGGAGCATCCAGAGACTGTAAGCCACTGCTTGGATTGCAGAAATAATGTCAGGTCCTAGAGTCATTAGTGTGTGGCCCTTCAAAAATTGGTCAGAGCCAGAAGGTAATGGAAAGATAGATTGTAAGCATGCCTAATGTCTGTGACTATCTACCTTGTAAGCGCCAGGAACTTGTCGGTCATCTGTGATAGTACTAAAAAGCTAAGGTTGTGAAATATGGAGGATAGTTTGGATCCCAACCCTTGTATGTGCCAAAAGCTCTAATTGGCAGTAACTTTTGAGCTGAAACCAGCTACATGAAATTCATCTGCTCAGGAAAAATGTTTGTAAACCTGAAAGTGTGTTTCTATTGATATCTGTCTGAAGGTCTGCATAGTTAACTCTCACATTTTTAGGATTACTAGAGATCACATTCCTAAACCATCCAGAAAGATGCTTTAACAAACCAGAGTGCTAAATAAGCTCCACTGTTGTAGCCAGAAAAAAAGGTCTGTGCATTTGTAAAAAGTTAAAATATTCTTCTTAATGACATTTAACCCTGGTAACCTCTTTGTAAAATGGGCTAAGGTTATAGGTTCCTGGCTAGTAGGATCAACAACCCTGAATCAGCTTAAAGAAATGACAGAAGATGAATCTTCACCCATCTTCCCCGTTGAAGAACAAGGGACCAGAGTCACCTTTTTAAAAATGTGGTAAAATTGACAGAAGGAAAAGGCATGGGAAAAAATAGTACAAACCTGAGCCCTCTATTTCTGCCTAGGAAATCCTAGATTTATTAAAAACTGAAGTTTAAACAGTTGTTATCTTGGTAAATTGTCCTGGATTATTGTCTAAATAGTCTTAAAAACTAGTGGGGTCACAGAATGCCAAGCCTATGCAATGTATCCTTAACCAGTCTGTGTATGAATTGGCAGCCCAGCACAAGGTGTGACAGTCCCTTGGAGCCACT
Organism: Dipodomys merriami; assembly: GCF_024711535.1. Classification (NCBI taxonomy): domain Eukaryota; kingdom Metazoa; phylum Chordata; class Mammalia; order Rodentia; family Heteromyidae; genus Dipodomys; species Dipodomys merriami. The sequence goes on along the minus strand of NW_027202275.1, from coordinate 74,511 downwards.
AAGAGACCATGCTACTGCAGGGTAAAGGTCAACAACAGCCTGGCAGTCACCTGGAGGAAATCTCATCATCACATAGTCCAACTCCACAGTGGTAGATGTCGACTGAACTCCTGCCTGATTCCATCATTTGAGACTGCTTCCCGGTTGAAAGCTGCTAAAACTAAGCTCTTGTGGGACATTGTTTTGGTGATATCCAGTAACCCTTTTTAATCCCCCAGTGGATATTGGGGGCAAGGATATCACTGTCTTGCCTTAGACACTTCAGGGTCACACCTAGTTTGGCTCTCGTATGGTAATAACCTGCTTCCTCCTATGTGTGTTTTAAAGATAAAGGAGAGATTTTTTAATCAGTGGAAGTAGTAAGAGGAATGAGACACAGACCTAATCTTAGCCTTAAAATCTAGCAAGCTTTTCATCCCACTAGTGCATTGAGGCTTTCTGAGATAACTTGGTTCCACAAGTCAAAGGAAAAATGGGCAGTTTTAAACTCTAGCCACAAAAAGCTTATGGAATTTTAAAGAACAAGAGGGTAGTAAAGAAAGCCTTAAGAAATGAATTGGGGAAAAATTGGTATCTTCTGGATAAGAAAGGATTTATTTATTTTTTTTAATATTATTTTATTTTATTTGAGAACATACTGTACAGAGGGGCTACAATTACATGGGCAGGATAATGCATACATTTCTTACCAAGCATTGCAGCCTCCTCCTTTGTTTACCCTTCACCTCCCTTCCCAGCCTCCCCCCTCCCCCCACCCAATTATACCCCCCTCCCCCCCTCACCGACATTGTAAAGCTGGTTTTGACATGACATCTTGTACTTCTCATTGTTGCAACAGGTCCACCTGAATCCTTAAACGACTTGTTTGCCCCCATCTCCTCCACACGTTATACTGACATCAAATATAGTGAAAGCGGGGGTTACACTGTGGGGGAGAGACATACAAAGCAACAAAGAAATAATCTTATAAATGCGTTAGAAACATATGCATGAAAGAAACGAAAACATTAAAATACATATTTAAGGGTTCATTTTCCTAACATCACATTATCTGACCTTTTCTGCTTGACTCATACCTATACTAGATATTGCAAATAAGGGAAACCATGGGACCTATGCTTCTTTGGGCCTGGCTTACTTCACTTAATATATTTTTTTCCAAGCCTTTCCATTTCCTAACAAATGGGGAAATGTCAAAGAAAGGATTTAAAAAGTACTGATCATCTTAAAATGTTTGTAAAGAAGACAAACCTCAGAAAGTTTAAGTATGTAGCAAATAGTATGAGTATGTCTTAAAATTGGAGCTTAGGAATACAGTTGGTATAAAATTATATTAGCTGTGATATATGGAGTCAGGATTGCTGGAAGAATATGTTAGGGCCTTTGATACGGTCAATTTTGTTACTCACAATTGGACCTTGTAGACTGGTGTCCTTTGTAAAAGAGAGAATCAGCACAATCCATCTATTGATTCTGAGACCCCTATACCAAACTGTATATATAGAAGACTGTGCCAATTAGGTGACCATGATTGGACCCTGATGCTTTAGAAGAGGAGAGAATGAAGAGCCAAAGTAAATCCAATTTAAGATTAATGCCACCATATTGTGCTAAGCTGTCCTCAGAGTAACCAAGAGAGAGAAAAAAAAAACACAGGTTGCCACCAACCCTGCCCACCCTTAAGAAAGCAGAACAGTTACCCAAGTGTTCCAGGAACAGAACGTACCAATAGTTCAGAAAAAAGACAGTGCAGTTAGGGTGGCCTCAAACCAATCATATAACTGCTTGTGTGGAAATTTCCTAAACTTGTTTTTTCAATATTATAAAAGATGTGCTGGTTTTGTGCTTGGGGTCTCTTACCCTCACCAGTTACCTAGAGCATGGAGGAACAAGCTTGAGCATGAAAATAAAGGACTCTTTTGCTTTTCACATTGGTCGTGGTCTCTGATGGTCTTTCGGGGGTCCCATGACCTTACAACAGGGCTTGATACAAAATGTCCCTGTCCAGAGAATTAAATGATGGCATTTATATCTAAAAGGATTTTGGGTCATTATTAAAATCTAACACATGCTGAGGTTTTTATTTGTACCTCTCTCCCTTTCTTTCTTCCTCCCTTTCTTTCTTCCTCCCTTTCTTTCTTTTCTTTTCCTCCTTCCTTCCTTCCTTCTTTCCTTCCTTCCTTCCTTCCTTCTTATCCTCCTTCCTTCCTTCCCTCCTTCCTCCCCTTCTCTCCTCCCCCTTCTCTACTTTCTTTTATTTCTCTCTTTTCTCTTTTTATCTTTCTTCTCTTTTCGTTCTTCTTTTAGAAAATGAGTATGAATTTAGATATTTTGTTTGCAGAACAAGTATTCTACCATTAAAACAATCCTTTTCAATTTAGTTACTTTGCTCATAGGTTATCAATTTTGCTGAGCGCTGAACAGAGGCTAAGATCCTCACATCTATTTGCCAAGTAGCTGGGATCACAAATGCATTCCAACATGCCAGGCTTTAGGATGATATGAAAACCTTGTTACTTTTCTTGCACACTGGTTCTGAACTGTGATGCTCTCAAATTGTACCTCTTTAGATAGTTATGTGATCTCCAATAACCTGCCCTCAGTATAGATTGTCTAAATGAATGATTGAAGGCAATTTCACTTTAATCTATTTTTTTACCAGTCCAGGAGCTGTTATAAATTTTATTTCTAGACAACTTTTGTGTATATGTGCACATTAGATTTAAAATATTGCTTTCCTCCCTTTTTCCTTTTTTATTTTTCATGGTCATGGGGCTTGAACTCGGGGCCTAGGCACTGTCTCTAAGCTGTTTAGATCAAGGCTAGCACTTTACCACTTGAGCCACAGTGCCACTTCCGGTTTTCTGGTGGTTAATTGGAGGTAAGGACGTCACGGATTTCCTGCCAGAGCTAGCTGTGAACTACCATCCTCAGATCTCAGCTCCTGAGTAGCTAGGATTACAGGCATGAGCCACTGGCTCCCAGCTAAAATGTTACTTATTTCAAGTTCTATGATTTAGTTGAGGGAATAGCATGGGTGTGTAGAAAGGTAACTTTCATGTCATCTCTCTAAATAATTTCAGAATTTTATTTTCATAATATTTATTGTAGGGATTAATAACAAAAGCTCCCAAAGTAACAGAATGATCCTTCATTTTCTCCTTTCCATAGATATAATTGGAAGAAATGAGTGAGACCTAAGTCTAAGAAAATATGTACTTGAAATTATAAAAAATTTTTTGATAACACATAAAGAGCCAGATTACACAACGTGTTTTTCATTTTATAAAGAAAGGAATGTTATAAAAGTGTATTTATTGGCTGGATTTTTCATCTAAAAAAAAAAAAACAATATCATAAAAAAGCTGAAGGGGATCAGCAAACATGTAAGTGTTATATAGTATTGGAGACTTTAAGACATGAATTTATTCAGGTAAAATAATTATTTAGGAAAGGTATATGCTCACTAAATTTATTCATTTTAAATTTTATTTGATTTACATGCAACTTAATATATAAATACATACATGTGTATATTTAGTGTAGTGTGTATATATATATATATATATATATATATATATATATATATATATATATATATATATATATATGTCAGTAGTATCTGTTCAGTGAACTGTATGGTTAGGTAATTTCATCATGCCAAGCTCATCAAAATGATGGACTTCCATAAACCTTAACAACCCAGCACAGCACTGCACATGCAAACTTAAGCATTCACCATTGTAAGCCAGACCTATGCTTTACCAAAGCTTTGTATATAGTATGTTATTTTCTCATTTAGCCTTGACACAAAATGTATTTGCTCCTAGAATTATATGATGGTATTATAACTACAATGATTTAGTGTAAATTTTTACATTGAACACATGCTCAGTGTGAGTTGTTCTTTCTTTCCTTTTCTTATTTTATCTTTTGGAAGTTGATTTGAGTTTTGATGTTGTGTTTGCCAGACAGATACTCCACCACTGGAGTCCTTCCACCAATCCTTTCTTGTTTAAGTTACATTACTCATAGAGTAGCAACTTTTGCACCAAGCCGAAAAAGCAAGGATCATGATTACATTCCAATATCCCTACCTAGTAGGATGATATGGGTGATACTTTCCTTCCGAGACTGATTCAGAATTATGATCCTCTCAAATTCTACCACCTTAGTTAATAGTGTGTGCTCCAGTTCTGCCTACCTCTAGAAGATATGCTAAAAATAAATGATTACAGGTAATTTGGGTTAATCATTGTCTAATATAGGTGATTTGTTATTAAAATGTAGGGTAAGTTTGAAAGTATAATCACATTAGTCAGATATTTTGCTAAGTAATTTTGTTTTACATTAAAAACACGTCTCGACCAGAATTAAGGATTATTTTGCTGTCTGTCAACTTGTATGTAACTTGGGAAACTGTGTGTTTTCCATGTGTGATAAAGAACTTTGAATGGTCTGATGTGCTGTTTCACATTGGCTCACATCTATAATCATGGTTAGTAATCAGAAATAAATAGATCACAATTTGAACATAGCCTAACCAAAAATTTAGGAAGTCCCAATCGCAACAAACTAGTGGATCATTTTGAATCATGCCATTAATCTCAGCACGAAAAGAGGATAAGTCTCTGCTCAATACCTGTGTCACATAGGTAACTGGTTCACTTGGAAGCAGTCACCTCTCTTGATGCAGAAACTGGGCTGAGATTTCGCCAAGAGGAAGGAGGAGTCTGCCTCACCTTCCCAGGGTGGACCTGACTGAATGCAGTGAACGTGCTTGCTTTTCTCCTCCAAATGGCTTGAGATGCCATGCTGCTGTGTTCCTTATTTGATTCCAGTGACCAGTGGAAGAGGTGTAAAGAAACATGAAATTAAATATCACAATGGCCAAGTGAGCTGCTCTTCCCAGCTTCTGAGTTCAACTCACCAAGTGTTCATTATTTGAGAGTTGAGAATACTGAGGTAGGGGATAGAGAGAGGGAGAGTGAATGAGAGGAGAGATTGATAGAGAGAGGGAGAGCGGGAGAGAGAAAAGAAAAGAAGGAAGAAAGAAGGAAAGAAGGAAGGAAGGAAAGAAAGAAAGAAAGAAAGAAAGAAAGAAAGAAAGAAAGAAAGAAAGAAAGAAAGAAAGAAAGAAAGAAGGAAGGAAGGAAGGAAGGAAGGAAGGAAGGAAGGAAGGAAGGAAGGAAGGAAGGAAGGAAGGAAGGAAAGAAAATGACTGAGAATGAATGGTTTGGAGTTAGGAGTCACAACGCAGAGTTACTACTTGTATTTGGTATAAGGTCTGCCCCACCCATGCCGACCCTATACAGACACCTTCCTCTTCTTAGCTAAGTTTCCACACTTTATGTGTTACCTAGGTATCTGGCACACCTGGAGGCAGCCACCTCCCCCACCTGCTAAGTCACAACCTGGTCAGCCACTGGTCACACTTTCTATCTGACCATAAGAGAGTCCCAGGCACAGAGGTCACATCCAGATCCAGTGTGGCCAGACATTTCCCCCACCTGGCCATACCTCATCCAGTCCTTGGCCTAGATACATCCTGACCCTAGGTTGGGTCACCCCATTTTTTTAAATATTATTTTATTTTATTTGAGAACATACTGTACAGAGGGGCTACAATTACATGGGCAGGATAATGCATACATTTCTTACCAAGCATTGCAGCCTCCTCCTTTGTTTACACTTCACCTCCCTTCCCAGGCTCCCCCCTCCCCCCACCCAATTATACTCCCCTCCCCCCCCACCGACATTGTAAAGCTGGTTTTGACATGACATTTTGTACATCTCATTGTTGCAACAGGTCCACCTGAATCCTTAAACGACTTGTTTGCCCCCATCTCCTCCACATGTTATACTGACATCAAATATAGTGAAAGCGGGGGTTACACTGTGGGGGAGTGACATACAAAGCAACAAAGAAATAATCTTATAAATGCGTTAGAAACATATGCATGAAAGAAACGAAAACATTAAAATACATATTTAAGCGTTCATTTTCCTAACATCATATTATCTGACCTTTTCTGCTTGACTCATACCTATACTAGATATTGCAAATAAGGGAAACCATGGGACCTATGCTTCTTTGGGCCTGGCTTACTTCACTTAATATAATTTTTTCCAAACCTTTCCATTTCCTAACAAATGGGGAAATGTCATTCTTTCTGATGGAGGCATAGAATTCCATTGTGTATATATACCACATTATCTTGATCCATTCATCTACTGAGGGGAATCTGGGTTGGTTCCATATCTTAGCTATGGTAAATAATGCTGCAATAAACATAGTTGTGCTGGTAGCTTTAGTGTGGTCTTGTTTGTAAACATTTGGGTAAATGCCCAAAAGTGGGATTGCTGGATCATAGGGGAGATCTATGTGAAGTCTTTTGAGGAACCTCCATACTGCTTTCCAAAGTGGTTGAACAAGTTTACATTCCCACCAACAATGAAGTAAGGTTCCTTTCTGTCCACATCCCCTCCAGCATCTGTTGTTATTAGAGTTCTTGATTTTTGCTGTTCTAACTGGAGTGAGGTGATATCTCAATGTTGTTTTGATTTGCATTTCTTTTATGGCTAGGGATGTTGAACATTTCTTCATGTGTCTATTGGCCATCCTTCTTTCTTCTTCAGAGAAGCTTCTCTTTAAGTCTTAAGCCCACTTATTTATTGGGCAGTTGTTTCTTTGAGCATTTGTTGTTGGGGGGTTTAATTTTTTGAGTTCCAAGTATATTTTAGATATGAGACCCTTGTCCGTTGAATGTCTAGAAAAGATCGTCTCCCAATCGGTGGGCTTTCTATTGATCTTGCTAGCTATGTCATTTGCCCTGCAGAAGCTCTGCAATCCCATTTGTCCAACCTTTCTTTGATTTGGTGTGCTTCCGGGTCTCTATTCAGAAAATTTCGACCTGAGCCAAGGAGACCTAAGGTTTCTCCTATTCCATCCTGTAATGTTTTCAGAGTGTCTGCTTTGAGTTCAAGGTCTTTGATCCATTTGGAGTTGATTCTGGTGCAGGGTGATATATAAGGATCTAGCTTTAGTTTTCTACATGTAGTTAACCTATTTTGCCAGTACCATTTACTGAAGAGGCTGTCTTTCTTCCATTCTATTGTTTTAGGTGCCTTATCGAAGATTAGATGGCTATAGGTCTGTATGTTCATTTCTGGGTTTTCAATTCTATTCCATTGGTCCTGAGGTCTGTTCTTATGCCAATACCAAGCTGTTTTGATTACTATGGCTTTATAGTAGAGTTTGAAATTTGGTATTGATATTTCTCCAGCAGTGTTCTTTACGTTGAGGCGTGTTTTTGCTATTCGGGGTCTTTTATTGTTCCATATGAATTTTTGGATTGCCTCCTCTATTTCCTTGAAGAATGAGGGTGGAATTTTGATAGGTATCGCATTGAATTTGTAGATAGCCTTGGGAAGTATTGCCATTTTCACGATGTTAATCTTGCCAATCCAGGAGCATGGGAGGTTTTGCGATTTTTTAAGTTCTGTGTTGATTTCCTTTTTCAAGATTTTAAAGTTTTCATCATAGAGGTCCTTCACTACTTTGGTTAAGTTAGTTCCTAGGTATTTTATTTTTTGTGGGGCTATTACAAATGGAGTTGCTTTCCTAATTTCAGCCTCACTTTTCTAAATTGTTGGCATATAGAAAAGCCATTGATTTTTGGGGGTTAATTTTATAACCTGCTACTTTGCCAAAGTTTTGAATCAGCTTGAGTAATTTGGGAGTGGAGTCCATGGGATTCTTTAAATACAAGATCATGTCATCTGCAAAGAGGGAGAGTTTTATTTCTTCTTTCCCTATTTGGATCCCCTTTATGTCTGCATCTTGTCTTATTGCTGTAGCTATGCATTCTACTACTAGATTGAAGAGAAGTGGAGAGAGTGGGCATCCTTGTCTTGTTCCTGAGTTAAGAGGAAATGGCTTTAGTTTTTCACCATTGAGTATAATGCTGGCTATAGGTTTGTCATATACAGCCTTTATTGTATTGAGGAATGTTCCATGGATTCCTAATTTTTCCGGAACCTTCATCATCAAAGGGTGTTGGATCTTGTCAAATGCTTTTTCTGCATCTATTGAGATAATCATGTGGTTCTTATTCTTGCTCTTGTTGATGTGATGAATAATATTAATTGATTTGTGTATATTGAAGCAGCTTTGCATCCCTGAAATGAATCCTGTTTGATCATGGTGTATGATATTTTGGATGAATTGTTGAAGTCGATTGGCCAAAATTTTGTTGAGAAGTTTTGCATCAATGTTCATCAAAGAAATGGGTCTATAGTTCTCTTTCTTTGATGAGTCCTTGCCTGGTTTTTGGATGAGGGTTATGATGGCTTCATAGAATGTGTTCGGTAGTGAGCTTTCTCTTTCAATTTCATTGAATAGTTGGAGGAGTATTGGTGTGAGCTCTGTTTGAAGGCCTTGTAAAATTCCGCTGTAAAACCATCTGGTCCTGGACTTTTTTTAGCTGGGAGGTCTCTTATTGCTGTTTCTATTTCAATGCTTGATATGGGCCTGTTAAGCTGGTTTAACTCATCTTGGTTTAGTTTTGGCATGTCAATATTTGCTAGGAAAAGGTCCATTTCTGTCAAGTTCTCAAACTTATTAGCATAAAGTTTTGAGAAGTATTCCCTTATAATGTTCTGAATCTTGGTTGTTTTTGTGGTGATGTTTCCATTCTCATCTCTGAGTTTATTAATTTGGGTGTGTTCTCTCCTTTTTCTGATTAGATTTGCTAAGGGTCTGTCAATTTTGTTAAGTTTTTCGAAGAACCAACTCTTTGTTTTGTTGATTCTTTCTATAGTTTTTTTGGATTCTAATTCATTTAATTCTGATTTAATTTTGATTATTTCTTTCCGTCTACTGGATTGGGGTTTATCTTGCTGCTCTTTTTACAGGAGGTTTAGATGTGTCATTAAATTGTTATTTTCCGATCTCTCCAATTTGTTGATGTAGGAGCTCAGAGCTCTAAACTTGCCTCTGAGTACTGCCTTTGCTGTGTCCCAGAGGAGCTGGTAATTTGTGTGTTCATTTTTGTTGAATAGCATGAACATTTGAATTTCCTTTCTAATCTCTTCCATGACCCACTCATGATTCAGCAGTGTGTTGTTCAGCCTCCATGTGATACCGGACTTTCTTTGATGGCCTTTGGTGTTGAGTTCTAATTTAATTCCCTTGTGGTCAGACAGAATGCAAGGTACAACTTCAATGTTTCTGAATTTAGACAAGTTTGCTTTGTGGCCTAAAATGTGGTCTATTTTAGAAAACGTTCCATGTGCTGCTGAGAAGAATGTGTATTCTGATGCTGCTGGGTGAAATGTTCGGTAAATGTCTGTTAAGTCTAGTTGATCTCTGCAGCTGTTTAGATCTGCGGTTTCTCTGTTGAGTTTTTGCCGAGTTGATCTATCTATTGGGGAGAGTGGTGTGTTAAAATCCCCAACAATTAATGTCTTTGGATCTATATGGGATTTGAGGGAAAGTAGTGTTTCTTTGATAAATTTGGGTGCTCCATTGTTTGGCGAATAGATATTTAGAATTGTAATATCCTCCCGAAGGAGAGATCCTTTAATTAGTATGTAGAGACCTTCTTTATCTATTCTCACGAATTTTAGTTTGAAGTCTATTTTATCTGATATTAGGATTGCAACTCCCACCTGTTTATGAGGGCCGTTTGCTTGGTAGATTTTGTTCCAGCCTTTAACATTGAAGATGTGTTTGTTTTTACGGGCAAGATGTGACTTCTGCAGACAGCAGATAGAAGGGTCTTGTTTTTTAATCCAACTAGACAGTCTATGTCGCTTAATTGGAGAGTTCAGTCCGTTAACGTTAAGAGATAGTACTGAGAGGTATTTGGGAGTTCCTGCCATGTTATCCACCTTCTTGCGGGCTGCGAAACCTGGGTTCTTCCTAAGGTTCTTGGATTCTCAGTTTGGGTGCAGTTTCTTGGCCTTTGTTGCGGTCTTGTTGGTTGTCTATGTGTAGGACATCTTTAAGAATCTTTTGTAGGGCTGGTTTGGTGGAGATGTATTGTTTCAATTTTTCTTTGCTATGGAAGGTTTTTATTTGGCCTTCAGTTATGAAGGAGAGTTTAGCTGGGTACAGTATTCTTGGTTGATAATTATTTGTTTTTAGGGCATGGCATACGTCATTCCAGGCTCTTCTTGCTTTGATTGTCTCTGCTGAGAAATCTGAGGTAATTCTAATTGGTTTCCCTTCGTAGGTGATTACCCTTTTCTCCCTGACAGCTTTAAGGATCTTTTCCTTGGTCTGGGTTGATCCTGTGTGGATTATAATGTGACGGTGGGATGTCCTATTCTGGTCTGGTCTATTTGGGGTTCTAAAAGCTTCTTGTATCTGAATAGGCCTATCTTTTTGTATGTTTGGGAAGTTCTCTGCTAAGATCCTGTTAAACAAATCTCCTAGACCATTAACTTCTGTTTCTAGGTGCTCCTCTACACCCATTATCCTTAGATTGGGCCTTCTGATGGTGTCTTCCAGGTGTTGGATAGACCTATCATATTTCTTGGACTTGTCTTGGATGGTTGTATGTTCTTTCTCTATAATATCTAGGCTGTCTTCAATCCCTGATATTCGATCTTCTGAATGGTCTAACCTGCTGTCAAGACTCTCTACTTTGTTTTTTATCTCTTTTCCTTCTAATTGGTCAGCTTTGATGGCTTCAAGTTCTTTGTTGAAGCTCTGTTTTAGGTCTTGTATGAATTTCTTTACTTCCTTAATTTGGTGTTCAGTGTTTGTTCTCAAATCACTTAGTTGATTGGTTATGGTTTCTTTGGACTGCCATTCCTTCTGTTGGGTTCCATTCAGCATTCCCTTTGTGGTCTCCCTGACTTCCTTCAGCTCTTTGTTAATGGATTCCATGAATGCCTTTAGTGATCTTTGTGTATTCTCTACCTGGTCTCTCAATTCCTGAATTACTCTTTGATTAGCTTCTTCCCGTCTGTGGGATTCCTGCAGTTCTCTTTCTTCCTGTTCGTGGGAATCGTGCAGTTCTCTTTGAGTGTTCTCTGCCTGCTCACGCCATTCCTCCCTTTCTCTTTGAGCATTCTCAAGTTGTTCACGCAAATCCTGTATCAGTTTTTGAGTAGCTTCTTCACGCTTATGATATTCCTGTATAAACTTCTGGGATGCCTCCTCTCTCTCCCTATCACGCACATACAGAGTCCTTTGTACATTGTCAAACTTCTCATTTATCATGTTTGCTATTATTGTTTGTAGAGCTATTTGGGAACTCTCCTCTGGATTATTCTTTATCTGTTCTAATCCCTGATTATCAAGATTGGGAATTGAGATACCCATATTTGCCATTTTTCTTGTGTTTTTCCGGCTTACTCGGCCCATTTGAGATGAAGATTGCACCAGTTTTATGCTAGAACACTATCTTAAGGCAACCATCAACCAAAGTTTGCATTTGTACAGTCAATAGTCTACAGATACAATCTAGTTCAACAGATACATCTATTCAACATCAAACAACTATATGTTAAAGTACTTCGAACCACAGAAAAGAATTTGGAAAACCAAAAATTATTAGGATTAGGGAGAGATGTGGGTAAAAAATAGGAATAGATTGGTGTGGGGAGGCACAGGGAGAGTTAACTATGTCCTAATCACAATGCAGGAAATGGGTTGGGTAGGATGCAAGTAGAGAGAGACACCAGAAAAAAATAGAAACGTAAAAATTAATGTTATTATAGAAGTTAAAAGACCGTCTTTTAGAGAGGAATGTGAATATGTTCTGAGAAGGGGAGGGACATAGAGGAGATGTGAAAAACTTTTTTTTTTTGAGTTTTTTTTTTAAATTGTATTTTGTTTTATTTGAGAACATACTGTACAGAGGGGCTACAATTACATGGGCAGGATAATGCATACATTTCTTACCAAGCATTGCAGGCTCCTTCTTTGTTTGCCCTTCACTTCCCTTCCCCGCCTCCCCCCTCCCCCCACCCAATTACACCCCCCTCCCCCCCCCCCACAGACATTGTAAAGCTGGTTTTGACATGACATTTTGTACTTCTCATTGTTGCAACAAGTCCACCTGAATCCTTAAACGACTTGTTTGTCCCCATCTCCTCCACATGTTATACTGACATCAAATATAGTGAAAGCGGGGGTTAAACTGTGGGGGAGGGACATACAAAGCAACAAAGAAATAATCTTATAAATGCGTTAGAAACACATGCATGAAAGAAACGAAAACATTAAAATACATATTTAAGGGTTCATTTTCCTAACATCACATTATCTGACCTTTTCCGCTTGACTCATACCTACACTAGATATTGCAAATAAGGGAAACCATGGGACCTATGCTTCTTTGGGCATGGCTTACTTCACTTAATATAATTTTTTCCAAGCCTTTCCATTTCCTAACAAATGGGGAAATGTCATTCTTTCTGATGGAGGCATAGAATTCCATTGTGTATATATACCACATTATCTTGATCCATTCATCTACTGAGGGGAATCTGGGTTGGTTCCATATCTTAGCTATGGTAAATAATGCTGCAATAAACATAGTTGTGCTGGTAGCTTTAGTGTGGTCTTGTTTGTAAACATTTGGGTAAATGCCCAAAAGTGGGATTGCTGGATCATAGGGGAGATCTATGTGAAGTCTTTTGAGGAACCTCCATACTGCTTTCCAAAGTGGTTGAACAAGTTTACATTCCCACCAACAATGAAGTAAGGTTCCTTTCTGTCCACATCCCCTCCAGCATCTGTTGTTGTTAGAGTTCTTGATTTTTGCTGTTCTAACTGGAGTGAGGTGATATCTCAATGTTGTTTTGATTTGCATTTCTTTTATGGCTAGGGATGTTTAACATTTCTTCATGTGTCTATTGGCCATCCTTCTTTCTTTTTCAGAGAAGCTTCTCTTTATGTCTTTAGCCCACTTATTTATTGGGCAGTAGTTTCTTTGAGGATTTGTTGTTGGGGGGTTTAATTTTTTGAGTTCCAAGTATATTTTAGATATGAGACCCTTGTCCATTGTATGGCTAGTAAAGATCTTCTCCCAATCGGTGGGCTTTCTATTGATCTTGCCAGCTATGTCATTTGCCCTGCAGAAGCTCTGCAATCTTATGCAATCCCATTTGTCCAACTTTTCTTTGATTTGGTGTGCTTCCGGGTCTCTATTCAGAAAATTTCGACCTGAGCCAAGGAGACCTAGGGTTTCTCCTATTCCATCCTGTAATGTTTTCAGAGTGTCTGCTTTGAGTTCAAGGTCTTTGATCCATTTGGAGTTGATTCTGGTGCAGGGTGATATATAAGTATCTAGCTTTAGTTTTCTACATGTAGTTAACCAATTTTGCCAGCACCATTTACTGAAGAGGCTGTCTTTCTTCCATTCTATTGTTTTAGCTTCCTTATCGAAGATTAGATGGCTATAGGTCTGTAGGTTCATTTCTGGGTTTTCAATTCTATTCCATTGGTCCTGAGGACTGTTCTTATGCCAATACCAAGCTGTTTGAGATGTGAAAATCTTTAAGGATGGGAAATGGAGAAGAGAAAATCAGAAGTTCAGTAGAGCTAGACAAAAAACAAAAAGATAATTAAGAAAGAAAGAAAAAGAGAAAGAAGACAAAAAAAGAAAGGAAAACGCTCATTCACATATTCCTAAAATAAAAATTATAAGATGAGAGAAAAAAAAAAGTTACTGGAAAACAATTATTTTTTCAGAAGAGGCAAAAATTAAAGATTAATAAAAGTTTTAGAAGGGAAAAAAATATATATATAAGGTAGCAAAAAAACAAAAACAAGCAAAAAAAGAAAAGAAGAAGAAAAAAAAGAAAAAAGAAAAAAAAGTCTTTGATTTTTTTTTTTGGGGGGGAGGAGTGGGAAGAATCCTTTTGTCTCTTGTAGGAGTCTCTGTTCAGCTTGAGGTCCTGTGGCTTGATTGGTTTCTTAAGTCGGTTGGTTAGAAGAGGCAGAAAAATGCTCTGCTTTACCCAAGATTTTGAGATCCCCCTCCCAGGTTAGTTTTCTGGGAGAGTGATCTGCTTTGAGAGTCACAAAAGAGGGGGATGTGGTGATGGGGCTAGGTTCTGGGTAGAGTTGAGGCCTTTCAACAAACAGTAGCTTTTCCCTGGGGCTATTTTGTGATAAAGCTCACAGCGCCCAGCCTGGAGCCCAGGGTTTCTGTTTTTCAATTGATTGTGGTGGCTGCTAGAGGGAGGGGCAGCCTCTGGTTCTGGTTACCCAGTGAGGCAAGGCACTCAGATGGCTGGCGCCTGAGCTGGGTGACTTTTCCCTGGATGGTGCTGAGTCTGGCAGGTCACTTCGCCGTTAAGTTCTTGTGACCTGCCAAATGACTCGTTTTATTCCAAGGCCTGAGCTGGAGCTAGCAGCTCCTCCGAGCTTTGTTGGTATCCAAGATGGAGATCACCGGTGCTGGGGGGGGAGGGGTAGCCTTCCCTCCTCTGCTTCCTGAGAAGGAGTGAGGATGTCGGGCTTGTACTCACGCCGAGTCTTGGATCCTGGGTCGTCTCTGGTCTGCAAATAGCAGGATGAAGATTTCCGCTCCTTGTCGGTTCTTGTTGGTGTTGAGTAGAATCCGCTCATCCGCTGCGTCTGGCTCCTTTGTCTCGGACTCTCTGTGTCTCAGGTATGACCCCGCGGCGGTGGTCGCCGCCGCGACCCTGCCGCCGTAGCGGCAGCTGCTGTGTTTCCTTGGCTTCCCCTCTCTTGTCTAACTCTCTGTCCTGTGATGGCACACTTGGTGTGATTCTCTGGCTTAGGACTGTTCACTAGAACTCTAAAATTGCTTTCTATGCGAGAGCTTGTTCAGATTCCAGCTTCTCCTCCGCCATCTTCCCGGAACTAGAACTCTCACCCCATTTTTTTACATGCCTCTTCACCATGTATGGCATGGGCAGCAGTTCAGTTAATAAACCTGACAATACCATGTGGTGTTTTCTTCATTGGCTACCTAATGAAACTTATCTAATTAATATACCTTACATTTCAGATTTTCTAGTTAGGAATCCATGGATATTTTTCTGATATATGTGAGTTCAGTATAAACAAAACATATGTACTAGCTCATCATATAACAGAATAATTCTGCCTGGAATCTTTTTTTTCCAATTTTTTAATTGTGAAAATAACATACAGAGAAGTTAAAATTACATGAGCAAGGTAATGAGTACATTTATTATGAAATATTGTTGCCTCCTCCTTTATTTCCCCTTCCTATCCCTTCCCATCTCCCACCTCCCCCGCCAAAGTTATAAAGTCCGTTTTTTGACATAATGTGTTGTACATCTCATGTTGCAATGGGCCCATCTGTATACCTACTTATACAATATGTTTTTTCCCTTCCCCTCCACAAAGTATACCATCTGAATCTTTAATTGCAGCCTAATTAACCTTAAAGTCTATTGTTTTTACTTTGCATTGTTTTGTTTTTTGCTTAATCAAAGATTTAGTGGGACAAGCTGAAAAGATCTTTGCCTTCATATTTTCTAATCACCCTTGGCTACAACCTGTGTGTTACCAGCTCAGATGATTGGACTTTGAAATTCTGGAAAGCAGATGCACATCATAAGGCCCCATGCCTTTGGGATTTCTCAGATTCCTTTTTCAATGTAATTGTCACTAAGGTGTGTAAAGTGAGGTTACCATTTTACAATTCATGTAACATACACATTTTTCTTGTAGACAATGCCATTCTTTCCTGAGCTTTCTCCCAGTTTCTCTTTTTTTGTTGTTGATTGTTTTTGTTTTTGTGCCTGAACTTCAGCTTGAACTCAGGATTGGGTGCTGCCCCTGAGATTTTGTAATCAAGGCTACTCTACCTCTAGAGGCTCAGCTTCCTTTATGGCTTTTGTGTGGCTAATTGGAGAGAAGAGTATTACAGATTTTCTCACTCCAGATGGTATTGTAATGTGATCATCAGCCTCCAGAGTAGCTAGGATTATAGGTGTGAGTCCCCATTGTCCAGCTACTAAAGTGTTGGTTTCATGCTTCACTAGTTGTGTTATAATTTTCCTCGACTCTTGGCACTAATACTACATATTGCCTGGCTCAAATCTGAATTGGTGGAATATGCTTGTATTTTCAGGAAGGTAGGAATAGGAAACTATAGACCATAGGGATATATAAGCTAAACAATTCACTTGGAACATGGCATAAAGACAAGTAAGTTTATTGCCATTTGACTGTGTCCCGTCTTTACTGTTAATTCTCCATGGCCTTTGAATGATGTTAGACATATCCAAATGGCCATTGGCAGAAATAAGGTTTCTCATCCTAAAACAAAACAAAATCAACCAAAAAATACTACGTATGAACAAGTTTACACTCGCACCAACAATGCACTAATGTTCCCTTCTGTCCACATCCCCTCCAGCATCTGTTGTTGTTAGATTACTTGATTATAGCCATTCTAACTGGGGTAAGGTGGTATCTCAATGTTGTTTTGATTTGCATTTCTTTTATGGCTAGGGAGGTTGAGCATTTCTTCATGTGTCTATTGGCCATCCTTTCTTCTTCAGAGAAGTTTCTCTTCAAGTCTTTAGCCCACTTATTTATTGGGCAGTTATTTCTTTGAGGATTTGTTGTTGGGGGATTTAATTTTTTTAGTTCCAAGTATATTTTAGATATGAGACCCTTGTCCGTTGTATGGCTAGTGAAGATCTTCTCCCAATCTGTGGGCTTTCTATTGACCTTGCTAGCTATGTCCTTTGCCATGCAGAAGCTCTGCAACTTCCTGCAATCCCATTTGTCCAACCTTTTTTTTTTTGATTTGTTGTGTTTCCGGTTCCCTATTAAGACAATTTCGGCATGCTTCAAGGAGGCCTAGGGATTCTCCTATTCCATCCTGTAATGTTTTCAGCGTGTCTGCTTTGACTCCGAGGTCTTGATCCTTTTGGAGTTGATTCTGGTGCAGGGTGATACATAAGGATCTAGTTTTAGTTTTCTACAAGTAGTTAACCAATTTTGCCAGCACCACTTACTGAAGAGGCTGTCTTTCTTCCATTCTAATATTTGGTGGGAGTGTAAACTTATTCAACCACTTTGGAAAACAGTATGGAGGTTCCTCAAAAACTTCACATAGAGCTCCCCTATGACCCAGCAATCACACTTTTGGGCATTTACCCAAATGTTTACAAAGAAGACCACACTAAAGCTACCAGCACAACTATGTTTATTACAGCATTATTTAGCATAGCTAAGATATGGAAGGAACCCAGATGCCCCTCAGTAGATGAATGGATCAAGAAAATGTGGTATATATACACAATGGAATTCTATGCCTCAATCAGAAATAATGACATTTCCCCATTTGTTAGGAAATGGAAAGACTTGGGAAAAATTATATTAAGTGATGTAAGCCAAGCCCAAAAAACATATGTCCCATGGTGTCCCTTAATTGCAATATCTAGTATATGTATGAGTCAAGCAGGAAAGGTCAGCTAATATGATGTTAGGAAAATGAACCCTTAGATATGTATTTAAATGTTTTTTCTTTCATGCATTTGTTTCTAACTCATTTATAAGATTATTTCTTTGTAGCTTTTTATGTTCCTCCCCCACAGTATAACTCCTCCTTTCACTATATTTGATGTCGGTATAATTTGTGGAGGAGATGGCGAAAACAAGTCGTTTAAGGATACAGGTTGAACCGATGCAACTATGAGAAGTACAAGTCGTCATGTCAAAAACGAACTTTATAACTTTGGTGCGGGGGGGGGGATTGGGTTGGGGGAGGCTGGGAAGGGATGTGAAGGGTAAACAAAGGAGGAGGCTGCAATCCTTTATAAGAAATGTACTCATTATCTTTCCCATGTAATTGTAACCCTTCTGTACAGTATGTTCACAAAAAAATTAAAATTAAAATTAAAAAATAAACTAACTAACTAACTAAATAAATAAATAAAATACTTCACAACATAAAAAAACACTACGTATGAGTCCAGCAATTTCCTCTAATTAGAGACCAGGCTGCCTCAGTTTATGAAAAAATGTCCTTTATTCAAGTGCTGCTACTTTTGCTGACTACAAATATAATTAAATCTGCAGTAGTCTGTAGAATTGTATACCACAGCTGTCATTTTAATTCACAAGAAATTCAGACATTAAAATGTTTATTTTTTTTTGTCAGTTTTGAGGCTTGAACTCAGGGCCTGAGCACAATCCCTGAGACTTGTGCTCAAGTTACTTAACACTCTACCAATTGAGCCACAGAACCAGTTCTGTTCTTTTGAGTTGTTAATTGTACATAAGAGTCTTATGTGGCTGTTCTTCCTTGGTTGACTTTGAACTGTGATCCTCAGACCTCAGCCTCATAAGTAGGTGGGATTACAGGCATGAGACCCTGGCACCTGGCATCAAATAGTCATTTTTAAAATAATGAACTGCTTGGTGCCTCTGGATCACATATATAATCATAGAAACAGTTAATATTACAGGTATGAGGAACAAACACGAGTGTGTTGTTCATGATGGTTTGTATTGGCATGTTTCAATATTATTTGTTATACTACAATGCTCTTATTTTTATTTTAACCTAGGTAGGGGTGATAGGTGCTAGCCAGTGTTGAGATGGAGCCATGTGGAAATTCTTGCCTAGAATGGCATGGAAATGAAATTCTCCTGCTCTCAACTCCCCATGGACCTGGGATGATATACGTATTCTATCATGCATAGCTAGGGTTGGGGAGCATTGCAGGTAAAACTTCACTGGTCTGGAACTGATGTCCCAAATATCTAGCTTTACAGGCAAAATCTTGTTGTATTCCATTTCACTTTGAAGTAGTGTATGTACATACTTACAGAGTACAGTGAGAACACACTACATGTTTAATATATAGAATAGTCAATATAATTAGCACGTTTATCTCCTAAAACAATTAAACTAATGTATTTTGGTAACCTCCTGACTCTGCTAGTTATTTTGGAGCATACCATAAACCTGAATACATTGATAATATGCACAAGAAGATTGGAAGTTGATAGAGAGAGACAAGTTAGACTATGTGTACTAAATATATATTCATCTATTTCTGCTCTGAAGAACATTATCATATATTCACCATAACAATACCTCCATATATTCACCATGGCAATAATTTTCCTGCAGTGTAGAATTTTCCATTTCATAATCTGCCATCTTTTATCTTTTTTTACATTCTCTTTATAAGTATAAATATTTTCCTGTTTCTTATAATGTTTTGAAATTATTATAAGATGGAATTTTTAAAATTGTAGAGTCTACTAAAATTATCTTTTGGTTTGATTTTGTGATGCCAAATCATTAACACCAAGGTTTCCTGAAACCTATGCTAGCAGGCTATATCACTAAATTGTATTCTAATTACATCTTATTATTGTATTTTGATATAGGACGTTGCTGTTGCTGTTTTATGATATAGAGTGTTGTGAAGCTGGAATGAAACTTGCAACCTCACAGCCTCCAGTAACAATGCTTTATCATCAGGTTCTGGAGGCTCATAATTATAACTCTAGCTAATCAGGAGGTTGAGACCTGAGGTATAGTTCAGATAACCTGACCAGGAAATTTTATGAGCCTCTCTAGTTCACTACAAAAAAACTTGAAGTGGAACTGTGGTACAATTGGTAGAGCATTATAGTCAAGGGAAAGATACCTCAGGATTGTCATAGAGCCCCTGAGTTCAAGTCCTAAAACACACATATGCACAGACACACATTCACACACATACACAAACACTCCCCACACATGAGCACACACAGAATCGCAGGCAAGGTTGTATCTTAAATTCTTATCCAGAGATTGGACAGCAGCCCACTTATTTGTGAAAGTTTTTCTTGATTATTTTGATGGATGACGATAGTTTATGGGACACAGTTGACAAGACTTTAGTGAGGAAAATTTCATAAACGACTAGCTTATAAAAAGAACAGAAGCACAGTTTTTATCTTTAAATCTAACATTCCTTCAACTATAGTATTTTTAAATAATAATCATTGAATTATGAGAGGACAAGGCAGCACCTTTTCCCTTCTCCACTTCCCCTCTGTCATAAAATGTGACAAACGTATCAAAAATAATCTTTTACAAGAATGTACACCTGTAAAAATGTCTGGCTATATGTGTAAGGTTTGTTTTTCAATTTTCCCACCTCTAAGTACTTCGTTTTTTTTTTTTTAGGTAGGTAAAAAGTGAGCTGTATTTTTTCTTTCTTTCTTTCTTTCTTTCTTTCTTTCTTTCTTTCTTTCTTTCTTTCTTTCTTTCTTTCTTTCTTTCTTTCTTTCTGACTTTCTTTCTGTCTTTTTTCTTTCTTTCTTTCTTTCTTCTTTCTTTCTTTTTTTTTCTCTTTCTTTCTTTCTTTCTTTCTTTCTCTTTCTTTCTTTCTTTCTTTCTTCTTTCTTTCTTTATTTCTTTTTTCTTTCTCTTTCTTTCTTTCTTTCTTTCTTTCTTTCTTTCTTTCTTTCTTTCTTTCTTTCTTTCTTTCTTTCTTTCTTTCTTTCTTTCTTCCTTTCTTTCTTTCTTTCTTTTTCTTTTTATTGTGAGAATACCATACAGAAGAATGACAATTACATAGGCAAGATAACGAGTACAGTTCTTATCAAGAATTGTTGCCTCCTCTTTGTTTTCCCTTCCCATCCGTACCCATACTCCCCCCACCTCTCCCCACTCGATCCTCTCCACCCACACACAACAAAGTGGTAAAGTTCGGGTATATATACACTATGGAATTCTACGCCTCCATCAGAAAGAATCACATTGCCCCATTTGTTAGGAAATGGAAAGACTTGGAAAAAAATATATTAAGTAAAGGAAGCCAGGCCAAAAAAAACTTAGGTCCCATGGTGTCCCTTATTTGCAATAACTAGTATAAGCAGAAAAGGTCATATAAGTTGATGTTTTTTTTCTTTCATGCAATTGTTTCTAACATTTATATTATAATTTCTATTTTGCTTTGTATGTCCCTCCCGCACTGTTTAACCCTGCTTTCACTGTATTTGATGTGTGTATAATTTGTGGAGGGAAAGGTAAAAACATCATTTAACTAGGGATACAGGTGGACCCATTGCCACAAGGAGATGTACAAGTACTTGCTTTTTTTGCACATGACTGCACACAGGGGCTTTAAGAGCAACAGAAGATTAGGAAACAAAAACCTAACAATGTCCTAGGAAGTAGATGTCAAAAATAGATGCAAGAAGCACATGGCAGGCTGAGAGGGCCCTGAGAGCAAAATGATTTGGGCAGGATGAGAGGAATAGTGACAAATAAGACATGGATCTCACCTAGGAAGTGTTCCTTGAGACTGAGATCATGCTGTTTCCTAGACCTAGTTGAGGATGTTGTGATTTGACAATGTCCACATGTGTTTAGAGTGATGTGGGAGGGGATATTTCAGCCTCCAGTTTGTCTTTGGGATGGTCTTATGTGAGCAAGCCGTTCAGAGCATTGAGATCTGAGAGATCACACTACTTCCCTCAAAATAAAATACAATATGGAACTCTGAGAGCCAGGCAACTGTAACTGACATTCAAATCAAGCCAGCTCACGTGGCCTGTGGTTCAGGAACAAGAAAGATGTTCCTGTATTATTTTCTTTTTTTATTTGTTTATTGTGAACATACTGTACAGAGGGGTTAAAATTACATGGGCAAGACAGTGAGTACATTTCTTATCAAGCACTATAGCCTCCTCCTTTGTTTACACTTCACATCCCTTCCCAGCCTCCCCCTCCCCCCCATTTCCTCCCCCCACCAAAGCTGTGAAGTTCGTTTTTGACATGACAACTTGTACTTCTCATTGTTGCAACGGGTCCACCTGTATCCTAATTTAAACGACTTGTTTTTCCCCTTCCCCTCCTCAAATTATACCGACATTAAATACAGTGAAAGCACGGGTTATACTGTGGGGGAGGGACATTCAAAGCAACAAAGAAATAATCGTATAAATGCGTGAGAAACAAATGCATGAAAGAAAAAAAAACATTTAAGTTCAAGAGACTCAGATTTCAGGCATGAGAGGTGTGAGTGCCTCACTCAGACATTGGATCAGTGCCAAATCAAGAATCCAGTCTCAGGCCCTTTTAAATGAATCAAAAGGCAACTCAGGCCAGGTATAATTATGACAGGAAACTTATTTAATCTCATCCTAGTCCACAGTACAACCTTCTCTTGTGTCCTTTTATATGTGCATATTGAGAAAATATTTACTGTGTACATTTCAATCAACTCTATTACTCATTTTGAAGTATACTCCCATTTCCATGTTTCAAAGATCCATTCTTTTTACCATCTCTGTGTGACAAAGAGTCTGCTCAAACCCTAAATATGCCTTATAATATATGGAGCTTGGACTCAGGATTGTTGGAAATGCTGGTAATGGACCTGGTCCTGCCTACCAGAAAGTTGATCTCTTTTATATTGGAAACTTCCTCCACCACTAAAGAGAGTGAGGGACAATGGAGAAGCTGCCAGAAATTCTGTTTAAAAAGTGTGTTCCTCATTCAAACCCAGGGCTGATGAGACACAGCTGGCAGATTATTGAAATATTTGGTACCTCTCTGAGACTGTTTCACTGGGGTCTTATCACAGGAGCTTAGCTTGAGACAAAGAGGTGCAATGTCAGGCTAATTCCTTAGGACTGGGCTGCCAGAAGATTTCATTTGACTCAGAAGGTAGTGGAGACTTAGCAATTTGCTTGCTGAGAAACTAGGATTAAAGGAATGAGCCAGTGGCACCCAACACCCACCTTCACCTAGGAAATCACTATTTGGAGGGCTTTGAAAGAATATAGACAGAAGAAAGGATGAAAGTTGAACTTGAATTTGGGGCCTGAGTACTCTACCATTTGAGCCCCAGGTATGGCCTTTGGCTGGTTAATTGAAGATGTGTCTTTAGAACTTTACAAACTAGAATTTCCATAAAATTGTGTAGACATATCACCAGTTTTTGGCTGTCATTTTTACATTACCATGTGGGACTTAGCTACTAACATGTGTGTCGTATTCAGGAAAGGAGATTCATACAGTTAGCCTCTTTCTCTCCTCCCATTGGTACAGATTGTTCTACAGTAACTGAGAAGAAGATGAACAAGATGAGGAAGTGGATGTTGGCAAAAAGAGAACTTCTGTCCTTGCAACTGGGTATCTTGGAGTTTTCTGATCAAAATCAACTTCCTTCTTTGCACACAAGTTAAGATGTTCACCACGGGATTGAGGCTTGACACTTTAGTGGATAGCAGATTACACAGTTGTGGATTTGGTTGTAGTTTTGGACTCACATGGATGAAAAGGAGGGCTGTGTATAACAAGTCAGATCCAGTGGGGAAACAACATTCTCCTCCTATCACATGTGGAACTTTAGAGGATTGCATTTGAGAAATTCCTAGAAGTGGGTTGGGAGGAGCATCCTGCTTACAGGAGTCTTTTCCCATTTCCGCACATGCACGTCCCGCCAGAAAAACGCTCATAGTATAAGGTTCAGGATAGGAAGGGCAGGTTCACATTTTCCTTGTCACCAATCTGCCCACAGCATGGTTTGTCCCATCTTCCCTAGGTGGATGGACTTCTACCCTGATGATTTCTATGAGCACAAAAACTATGACACCCTGAAAGAACTTACACAGTATGTCAAGCTCAAGATGCCCCTTTCAGAATTGCTCTTCTGCTTAAATATTCTTCTGTACCAGCTGGAGGAATGCATGACCCATGAGACCAAGGAAAAGGGGAAGAAGTCCTTGTTTAGATGCCTCAGAGCTGGTGAGTAGGGATGGAACCTGGGTCCCTAGGGATGGGCCTGATTGGTCAAGAGCCCTTAGTATTCCCCAGCTTGGCAAAATGTCCTTTTATGGATAGTCTTTGCCTGGTAATATCTGTTCTCATTTTGAAAGAACTTGGAAGTAGCCACTCATTAGAAACACCCTACCTTCTCATCAGTGTTCAGTCCGAACTAAAGTTCTACAGCTTCCCCCATTATATCCTCAAGAGAGTTTAGTCACACCTTAACTTCTAGAGTCTTTCCTGTACCTATTTCCATGCTCAGGTTTGCCTCACAGAAGAGAAGCTTCTGGAGAACATCAGAAAAAGAACCCATCAATCATGTCACCTATGGTGATTGATAGAGATTGGAAGCCATCACTGATCTCAAGAAAGCATGTGAATATCAAGGGTTTCTTTTGAATTTGTAAAAAGGCCTAAAAAGGTTTTTTTTTTAATTTTATTTTATTTTATTTGTGAACATATTGTATAGAGGGGTTACGATTACATGGGCAGGATAATGCGTACATTTCTTACCAAGCATTGCAGCCTCCTGCTTTGTTTACCCTTCACATCCCTTCCCAGCCTCCCACCTCCCCCCAATCCCAATCCTTCTCCTTCCCTCCCCTTCCCCCCCCCCACCCGCACCGATGTTGTAAAGCTCGTTTTGGACATGACAACTTGTACTTCTCATTTTTGCGAAAGGTCAACCTGTATCCTTAAAGAACTGCTTTTTCCCCATCTCCTCCACAAGTTATACTTACATCAAATATAGTGAAAGCAGGGGTTATACTGTGGGGGAGGGACATACAAAGCAACAAAGAGATAATCTTATAAATGTGTTAGAAACACATGCATGAAAGAAAAAAAAATTAAAATACATATCTAAAGGTTCATTTTCCTGACATCACATTATCTGAACTTTTCTGCTTGACTCATACATTTACTAGATATTGCAAATAAGGGAAACCATGGGACCTATGCTTCTTTGGGCCTGGCTTACTTCAATGAATATATTTTTTCCAAGTCTTTCCATTTCCTAACAAATGGGGCAATGTCATTCATTCTGATGGAGGCATAGAATTCCATTGTGTATATATACCACATTTTCTTGATCCATTCATCTACTGAGGGGCATCTGGGTTGGTTCCATATCTTAGCTATGGTAAATAATGCTGCAATAAACATAGTTGTGCTGGTAGCTTTAGTGTGGTCTTGTTTGTAAACATTTGGGTAAATGCCCAAAAGTGGGATTGCTGGGTCATAGGGGAGTTCTATGTGAAGTCTTTTGAGGAACCTCCATACTGCTTTCCAAAGTGGTTGAACAAGTTAATAATCCCACCAACAATGAAGTAAGGTTCCTTTCTATCCACATCCCCTCCAGCATCTATTGTTGTTAGAGTTATTGTTTTTTGCCGTTCTAACTGGAGTGAGGTGATATCTCAATGTTGTTTTGATTTGCATTTCTTTTATGGCTGGGGATGTTGAACATTGCTTCATGTGTATAATGGCCATCCTTCTTTCTTCTTCAGAGAAGTTTCTCTTTATGTCGTTCACCCACATATTTATTGGGCAGTTGTTTCTTTGAGGATTTGTTGTTGGGGGGTTTAATTTTTTGAGTTCCAAGTATATTTTAGATATGAGACCCTTGTCCGTTGTATGGCTAGTGAAGATCTTCTCCCAATCCGTGAGGTTTCTATTGATCTTGCTAGCTATGTCATTTGTCCTGCAGAAGCTCTGCAACTTTATGCAATCCCATTTATCCAATCTTTCTTTGATTTGTTGTGTTTCCAGGTCTCTATTCAGAAAATTTCGGCCTGAGCCAAGGAGACCAAGGGTTTCTCCTATTCCATCGTGTAATGTTTACAGAGTGTCTGTCTGCTTTGAGTTCAAGGTCTTTGATCCATTTGGAGTTGATTCTGGTGCAGGGTGATATATAAGGATCTACCTTTAGTTTTCTACAATTAGTTAACCAATTTTGCCAGCAGCATTTACTGAAGAGGCTGTCTTTCTTCCATTCTATTGTTTTAGGTGCCTTATCGAAGATTAGATGGCTATAGGTCTGTATGTTTATTTCTGGGTTTTCAATTCTATTCCATTGGTCCTGAGGTCTGTTCTTATGCCAATATCAAGCTGTTTTGATTAGTATGGCTTTATAGTAGAGTTTAAAATTTGGTATTGATATTCCTCCAGCAGTGTTCTTTCCGTTGAGGAGCCTTTTTGCTATTCGGGGTCTTTTATTGGTCCATATGAATTTTTGGATTGCCTCTTTTGTTTCCTTGAACAATCAGGTGGGAATTTTTATAGGTATTGCGTTGAATTTGTAGATAGCCTTGGGAAGTATTGCCATTTTCACGATGTTAATCTTTCCAATCCAGGAGCATGGGAGGTTTTGCCATTTTTTAAGTTCTGTGTTGATTTACTTTTTTAAGATTTTAAAGTTTTCATCATAGAGGTCCTTCACTTCTTTAGTTAAGTTAATTCCTAGGTATTTTATTTTTTGTGGGGCTATTACAAATGGAGTTGCTTTCCTAATTTCAGCCTCACTTTTCTAAATTGTTGGCATATAGAAAAGCCATTGATTTTTGGGGGTTAATTTTATAACCTGCTACTTTGCCAAAGTTTTGAATCAGCTTGAGTAATTTGGGAGTGGAGTGTATGGGATTCTTTAAATACAAGATCATGTGGTCTGCAAAGAAGTAGAGTTTTATTTATTCTTTCCCTATTTGGATCCCCTTTATGTCTGCATCTTGTCTTATTGCTGTAGCTACGCATTTTAATACTAGATTGAAGAGAAGTGGAGAGAGTGGACATCCTTGTCTTGTTCCTGAGTTTAGAGTAAATGGCTTTAGTTTTTCACCATTGAGTATAATGCTAGCTGTAGGTTTGTCATATACAGCCCTTATTGTATTGAGGAATGTTCCATGGATTCCTAATTTTTCCAAAACCTTCATCATAAAGGAGTGTTGGATCTTGTCGAATGCTTTTTCTGCATCTATTGAGATAACCATGTGGTTTTTATTCTTGCTTCTGTTGATGTGATGAATAATATTAATGGATTTGCGTATATTGAAACAGCTTTGCATCCCTGAAATGAATCCTGTTTGATCGTGGTGTATGATTTTTTGGATGAGTTGTTGAAGTCAAGTGGCCAAAATTTTGTTGAGAATTTTCGCATCAATGTTCATCAAAGAAATGGGTTTAAAGTTCTCTTTCTTTGATGAGTCCCTGCCTGGTTTTGGGATGAGTGATATGATGGCTTCATAGAATGTGTTCGGTAGTGAGCTTTCTTTTTCAATTTCATTGAAGAGTTGGAGGAGTATTGGTGTGAGCTCTGCTTTGAAGGCCTTGTAAAATTCCGCTGTAAAACCATCTGTTCCTGGACTTTTCTTAGCTGGGAGGTCTCTTATTGCTGTTTCTATTTCAATGCTTGATATGGGCCTGTTACGCTGGCTTAACTCATCTTGGTTTAGTTTTGGCATGTCAGTATTTGCTAGGAAAAGGTCAATTTCTGTCAAGTTCTCAAACTTATTAGCATAAAGTTTTGAGAAGTATTCCCTTATAATGTTCTGAATCTTGGTTGTTTCCGTGGTGATGTTTCCATTCTCATCTCTGAGTTTATTAATTTGGGTGTGTTCTCTTCTTTTTCTGATAAGATTTGCTAAAGGTCTGTCAATTTTGTTAAGTTTTTCGAAGAACAAACATTTTGTTTTGTTGATTCTTTCTATAGTTTTTTTTGGATTCTAATTCATTTAATTCTGATTTAATTTTGATTATTTCTTTCCATCTACTGGATTGGGGTTTATCTTGCTGCTCTTTTTCAAGGAGATTTAGATGTGTCATTAAATTGCTAATTTCAGATCTCTCCAATTTGTTGATGTAGGAGCTCAGAGCTCTAAACTTGCCTCTGAGTACTGCCTTTGCTGTGTCCCAGAGGAGCTGGTAATTTGTGTGTTCATTTTTGTTGAATAGCATGAACATTTGAATTTCCTTTCTAATCTCTTCCATGACCCACTCATGATTCAGCAGTGTGTTGTTCAGCCTCCATGTGATACCGGACTTTCTTTGGTGGCTTTTGTTGTTGAGTTCTAATTTAATTCCCTTGTGGTCAGAGAGAATGCAAGGTATAACTTCAATGTTTCTGAATTTAGACAAGTTTGCTTTGTGGCCTAAAATGTGGTCTATTTTAGAAAACGTTCCATGTGTTGCTGAGAAAAACGTCTATTCTGATGCTGCTGGGTGAAATGTTCGGTAAATGTCTGTTAAGTCTAGTTGATCTATGCAGCTGTTTAGATCTGTGGTTTCTCTGTTGAGTTTTTGCCGAGTTGATCTATCTATTGGGGAAAGTGGTGTGTTAAAATCCCCAACAATTAATGTCTTTGGATCTATATGGGATTTGAGGGAAAGTAGTGTTTCTTTGATAAATTTGGTGCTCCATTGTTTGGCGAATATATATTTAGAATTGTAATATCCTCCTGAAGGAGAGGTCCATTAATTAGTATGTAGCGACCTTCTCTATCTCTTCTCACGAATTTTAGTTTGAAGTCTATTTTATCTGATATTAGGATTGCAACTCCCGCCTGTTTATGTGGGCCGTTTGCTTGGTAGATTTTGTTCCAGCCTTTAACATTGAAAATATCCAAACAGGTTTGGAATCCTGTGGAGATCCCACTGGTTCTGAACCCCACATGACATGTGATGCAGGTTCACCTCCATATACCACCAAGGAAGAAGATCCAGAATATCTTCCTTTCACACTCAAAATTCACCTAGATCGGCTCCAAACCAGTCAAAAAGACAGGTCTTGGTGTGCAGGGTAAATGTGTGCTAATGGAAAATGACCCCAGTCTATGTTCAGGAAAAGCAGTAAGTAAGGTTTAAAATCCAGATTCAGTTGAGGAAAGGGAATCTTTCCTCACAGAATACCCAGACCCATCTGTACTCCTGTAGGAGATCTAATTTCCAATTGAGAAATTAGAATCTGTTCCTCCCTGGACTCAGGATGATTAGCCTGACTGTAATGAGGAAGTCAATCCCTTTGAGGACTCTGAGGCAGAATCTCTGCATGCAGGCAACTTAGAGGCCAATCTTGATTTAGAGATTCATTTCCCCCTTCCTGGGAAAACCTTTATTTTTCTTTTTGTTCTGATTTTTGTAAAATGTTCATTCTATTTATTTTTCTAACTTTATTAAAATGTCAATGCTTTTAATTTATTCTAGATTCATGAATCCTAAATATATTTCTTTTTAAGCCTACAATCTGGAGCATCGTGCATATGTGTTCTGTTGGGGGAAAACACAGAGTGAAATAGGGCTGTACTAGAGAGCCTACTGCATATAAAGGGAACTGTTAAATGTACAGGGAACTGAAAAAAAGCCAGGCCATGCCTGCATGGGGTGATAAGGTGGCTAGAAAAGGTCTAGGACAGCAGATAAGATGTCCTACAAAGCTATTCTTTCAATTGGGACAAATGCCACAATTCTTATAGTAGTACGTGGGACACTCTTCCAACAGTTAGTTCAAATCTGTATGCATATTTATTGTGCTTTGGGTAAATATGGAAGAAAAATTTGGCTCCAATAATATAAAAAATCTACTTAGGGCTGAAAATATTTGACAAAATATATAGGAAATATGTATACTGGAAAGTAAAAGCCATCATCAATAGAAGAAAGAAAGCTTACATACATGAACAAACACAAAATCAGGAAGAAAAATAACACAGTTAAATCAGTTATATGTAAATACATGTTATATTTTTTAGGTTATATATGGTATAATATATAATATAAGAGATTGAATATGATTTTTCAAACGGCAAAGACATTTATATTTTTAGTCTTGAGTATTTATTACACAAAACATTAGTGTAAAATGTTATTGGGGAAAGTAGTGATATAATCTGATTATAATTATATGAATATATATTTGTGTGTTTCTAGATCTAACACTAATTATAAATAGAAGAATAACACAGTTAAATCAGTTATATGTAAATACATGTTATATTTTTTAGGTTATATATGGTATAATATATAATATAAGAGATTGAATATGATTTTTCAAACGGCAAAGACATTTATATTTTTAGTCTTGAGTATTTATTACACAAAACATTAGTGTAAAATGTTATTGGGGAAAGTAGTGATATAATCTGATTATAATTATATGAATATATATTTGTGTGTTTCTAGATCTAACACTAATTATAAATAGAAGAATGAACATATACATATATTTGTATACATCTGTATGTGGAGTGAATATTATGAAACTGACTACACTATGTATAAAAAAGCAGCTATGAGTTGAGTCCATGAGACACAGGCCTGTAATCCTAGGGATGTGGAAAGAAGGGTTCTGAGTTTTAGTCTCTCTTACCCCCATGGCCTTAGATTTTCAGAGAAGGCCTGGGCCCTTGAGTGTAGCAAAAAGACACATATGCAGATAGAAGGATGTTGCTTTTTAATCCAAGTAGAGAGTCTATATCATTTAATTGGAAACTTAAGTCCGTTAATGTTGAGAGATAGGACTGAGGTATTTGGGAGTTGCTGCCATTTTATCCACCTTCTTGGGGGCTGCAGCAACTTGTTTCTTCCTATGGTTCTTGGATTCTCAGTTTGGGTGTGGTTCCTTGACTTTTATTGTGATCTAGTTGGTTATGAAGGAGAGTTTATCTGGGTACAGTATTCTTGGTTGATACTTGTTTGTCTTTAGGGCATGGCATACATCATTCTAGGCTCTTCTGGCATTAATTGTTTCTGCTGAGGAATCTGAGGTGATTCTAATTGGTTTCCCTTTATCGGTGATTGAGCTTTTCTCCTTGACAGCTATAAGGAACTTTTCTTTGGTCTGAATTGATCGTGTGTAGATTATAATGTGACAGTGGCATGTCCTATCCTGGTCTGGTCTATTTGGTGTTCTAAAAGCTTCTTGTATCTGAATAGACCCATCTTTTTGCATGTTTGGGAAGTTCTCTGCTAGGATCCGGTTAAACAAATTTCCTAGACCATTAACTTCTGTCTCTACAACAATTAACCTCAGATAAGGCCTTCTGATGTTGTCTTCCAAGTGTTGAATAGCTCTATCATATTTCTTGGACTTGTCTTGGATGGTTGTATGTTCTTTCTCTATAATAACTAGGCTTACTTCAATCCCTGAAATTCGATCTTCAGCATGGACTAACCTATGATCAAGTCTTTCTACTTTGTTTTATATTTCTTTTCCTTCTAGTTGGTCGGCTTTGATGGCTTCAGATTCTTTTTTGGAGCTTTGTTTTAGATCTTGTATGGACTTCTTTAATTCCTTAATTTGGTGGCAGTATTTATTCTCAAATCATTTAGTTGATTAGTTATGGTTTCCTTGGACTCCCATTCCTTCTGTTGGGTTATGTTCAGCATTCCCTTTTGTGGCCTTCCTGACTTGTTTGAGCTCTCTGTTTATGGATTCCTTGAATGCCTTTAGTGATCTTTCTGTATTCTCAGCCCCTCTTTCAATTCCTCTATTACTCTTTGACTAGCTTCTTCATATTCACGCAATTCCTGTAGTTCTCTTTGAGTGTTTTCAGCCTGCTCACGCCATTCATGACTTTCTCTTTGACTGATCCCATCCTGCTCACGCAATTCCTTTATTTCTCTTTAAGTGTTCTGAAGCTACTCTCACAATTCATGTATCAATCTTTGAGTAGCTTCCTCACACTCATGATATTCTTTGTTTTGCCACCTCTCTCTCCCTATCACGCTAATACAGAGTCCTTTGCAGGTTTTCAATGTTTTCATTTACCATGTTTACCAGTAGTATTTGTGGAGCTTTTTGGGAACTCTTCTATGGATTATTCGTTATCTTTTTTGTCCCCTGATTATTATGAGTGGGAGTTGAGATACCTGGACTTGCCATTTTTATTGTGTTTTTCCAGATTGCTCTTCCCATTTGGGATGAAAATAAACCAGTTTTGTGCTAGCACATTATTTATGGCAAGCATCAACCAAAATCTGTAATTGCACAGTCAAAAGTCTGAGGATACAATATAATTCAATAAATATATATATTCAACAGCAAACAACTAAGTATTAATGGGCTACGAACAGCAAAGAAGTTGACAAACAGAAATTATTAGGTTTAGGGAGAGATGTGGGTAAAAATAGGAATAGAGGGATGTGGAAAGGCAGAAGGAGAGTTAACTAAGTCCTAATCTCAAAGCAGGAAATAGGTTGGATAGAATGATAGTAGAGAGAGAGAAAAAAAGAAGAAAGAGATAGAAAAAAGACAAGAAAAAACAGAAAACAAACATTAAAAATTAAGAAGTGCAACACTTAAAAGTTATGCAAATTGAAGACATAATATTCAGAGAAGAACGTGGATAGAATAAGAAAACAGGAGGGATAGAATGGAGATGTGGAAAACTTAAAAATAAGAATGCTAAAAATATTATATAGGTATTAAGAAGTAGTACTGCTATTAAGGAAGTTAAGTCTAAGCAGTTTTAAACTGAGTAATAAATACCTGGATTAAGTGTGAACACAATGGGCCTAAAGTCAAATAATCAACTACGGGTATATCTGAGGATGAGCACAGCAAATAAGTCATGCAAAGAATGAAAGAGAAGAAAACATGAAACGAACGAGAAGGAAAGAAAAAAGGATCAAATGGTCACTAGAGCTAAACAAAAAAGTTTATTTTAAAAGAAAAAAGGAGAGAGTTCTGGGAAGATGACGTAGGAGGATCTGGAGGCAAAACCAGCTATCTCATAGAAAGCAGTTTTAGAGGTCCAGTGAATAGTCTTAAGCCAGAGAATCACAGCAAGTGTGCCATCACAGGACAGAGAGTTAGGCCAGAGAGGGAAAATCCAGACAAGGAGACAGACCTGAGCTCTTGCCAGCAGCCGCCGCCGCTGCAGCAGCAGCGGTGGCAGTGGTGGCCTACCCCGCCATTCCTGAATGACAGAGAATCCACGACGAAGGAGCCATACCCTTCGGGAAGCAGATTCTACTCAACACCAGCAAGAACAGAAAAGGAGCGGACATCTTCACCCTGACGTTCGCAGACCAGAGACAACCCAGGAACCAAGACTCGATGTGAGTAGAAGCCTGACGTCTTCACTCCTTCTCAGGGAGCAGAGGAGGGAAGGACACCCCTCCCGCCCCCCAGTACTGGAGATCTTCATCTTGGATACCGACAAAGCTCAGTGGAGCTGCTAGCGCCAACTCAGGCCTTGGAAGAAAACTACAGTCATTTAGCAGGTCAAAAGAACCTAAACAGACTTGCCAGACTCACCTCCACCCAGGGAAAAATCACCCAGCTCTGGTACAGCCCTAGGAGTGGCTTTATCACTGGGTAATCAGAGCCAGAGGCTGCTCCTCCCTTTAGCAGCCTTGACAATCAATTGAAATTCAGTAAACATAAACCCTGAGAATGTCTCCAGGCTGGGCTCTGTGAGTTTCTCACAAACTAGCCCCCAGGAAAAGCTACAGTTTGCTGAAAGTCCTTAACTCTACCCAGAACCTAGCCTCATCACAGCTTCTCCAAATTTGAGGAAAAAGCCATCTCCCTCTTTTGTGATACACAAAGCAGATCTCCCTCCCATTGAACTAACCTGGGAGGAAATTCACAAAATCCTGGGTAAAGCAGAGCATTTTTTTGCCTGTTCAAACAATGACTTAAGAAACCAATCAAGCCACAGGACCACAAGCAGACAAGAGGCTAGTTACGGACACAAGGGAGATACAGGATTTTTCCCAACCCTTCCAAAATAAATAAAAGAACTTGTTTTTCTCGTCTAATTTTTGTATCTTTTATAAAAAAAATTATTTTTCTTTTCCAAAACATTTTTTAATTTTTAATTTTTACCTTTTTTGAAAAAAATTCTTTTCTAGTAACTTTTTTGTCCTCTTATAATTTTTATTTTAGGAGTACATGTGTGTGCATTTTTCTTTCTTTTTTTAAAAAAATCTTTTTTGTTTAGCTTTACTGAACTTCTGATCTTTTCTCTTTCTCTCCTATCCTTTTCACCTTTTCTTCTCTTTTATTCTTCTTTATGTGACTTAATTGTTGTTCTGCACATCCTCAGATAAACCTGTAGTTGACTATTAGACCCTGTCCCCCATTGTGTACACACTTAATCCACAAATTTATTACTCAATTCAAAACCTCTGAGACTTAAATTCCTTAATAGCAGTACTACCTCTTTATATCTGTATAATGTTTTAAGTATTTTTATTTCTAAGATTTTCACATCTCCTTTATATCCCTCCCCTTCTCTCATTATATTCACGTTCTTTTCT
Organism: Dipodomys merriami; assembly: GCF_024711535.1. Taxonomy (NCBI): domain Eukaryota; kingdom Metazoa; phylum Chordata; class Mammalia; order Rodentia; family Heteromyidae; genus Dipodomys; species Dipodomys merriami. Next base: position 40,495 of record NW_027202275.1, on the reverse strand, counting down.
GAATAGTTTGTTTTTGGTACTGCATAATATGTGTAATTTTTACTTTTCTATTTTTTGTGGTCTCTTTTTTCCCCTTTCTCCTTCTTCTTTTTATCTCTGTCTCTACGTTCATCCTATCCAACCTATCTCCTGCTTTGAGATTAGGACTTAGTTAACTCTCTCTGTCCCTTCCCACATCACTCTATTCCTATTTTTTACCCACATCTCTCCCTAACCCTAATAATTTCTGGTTTTCCAAATTATTCTTTGCGTTTCGTAGCCCATCAATATGTAGTTGTTTGATGTTGAATAGATGTATCTGTTGAACTAGGTTTTATCTGCAGACCATGGTCTGTGCAAATACAGACTTTGGTTGATGCTTGCCTTAAGTTAGTTCTCTAGCACAAAACTGGTGTTATTTACACCCCAAATGGGCAGAGTAAGCCCGAAAACACAAGAAAAATGGCAAGTCTGGGTATCTCAACTCCCAGACATGATAATTAGGGGACAGAAAAGATAATGGATAATCCAGAGGAGAATTCCCAAATGGCTCTACAAACACTGCTGGCAAACAAGATAAATGAAAAGATTGAAAACCTACAAAGGACTCTGTATGAGCGTGATAGGGAGAGAGATGATACAATCCAAAGTTTATATAGGAAAACATTGAAAACGTACAAAGGACTCTGTATGAGCCTGACAGGGAGAGAAAGGAGGCAATCCAAAGGTTTATACAGGAAAATCATTAGTGTGAGGAAGCTACTCAAAAATTGATACAGGATTTGCATGAGCAGCTTGAAAATACTCAAAGCAAGAAGAGCCTGGAATGATGGGTGCCATGCCTTAAAAACAAACAAATATCAACAAAGAATACTGTACCCAGCTTAACTCTCTTCATAACTGAAGGCCAAATAAAAAACTTCAATAGCAAAGTAAAATTGAAACAATACATCTGCACCTGCACCAAACCAGCCCTACAAAAGATTCTTAAAGATGTCCTACACATAGAAAACCAACAAGACCACAATAGAAGCCAAGAAACTGCACCCAAACTGAGAATCCAAGAACCATAGGAAGAACCCAGTTGCCGCAGCCCCCAAGAAAGTGGACAAAATGGCAGGAACTCCCAAATACCTCTCTGTCCTATTTCTTAATATTAACAGACTTAACTCTCCAATTAAACGACATAGACTGTCTAGCTGAATTAAAAAGCATGATCCTTCTTTCTGCTGCCTTCAGGAAATTTGCCCATTAAAACAAAAACATTTTTTTTTGTGAACATACTGTACGGAGGGGTTACAATTACATGGGCAGGATAATGCATACATTTCTTATCAAGCATTGCAGACTCCTCCTTTGTTTACCCTTCACATCCCTTCCTAGCCTCTCCCCCACCCAATCCTCCCCCCTCCCCACAACAACGTTGTAAAGCTCGTTTTCGACATGACAACTTCTACTTCTCATTGTTGCAACAGGTCCACCTGTATTCTTAAAAGACGTCTTTTTCCCCATCTCCTCCAAAAGTTATATTACATCAAATATAGTGAAAGCCGGGGTTATATTTTGGGGGTGGGACATACAAAGCAACAAAGAGATAATCTTATAAATGCGTTAGAAACGAATGCATGAAAGAAAAAAAACACTAAAATACACATCTAAGTGTTCATTTTCCAAACAACACATTATCTGACCTTTTCTGCTTGACTCATACATATACTAGATATTGCAATTAAGGGAAACAATGGGACCTATCTTTAATTGGGCCTGGCTTACTTAACCTAATATAATATTTTTCCAAGTTTTTCCATGTCCTAACAAATGGGGCAATGTCATTCTTTCTGATGGAGGCATAGAATTCCATTGTGTATATATACCACATTTTCTTGATCCATTCATCTACTGAGGGGCATCTGGGTTGGTTCCAAATCTTAGCTATGTTAAATGATGCTGCAATAAACATAGTTGTGCTGGCAGCTTTAGTGTGGTCTTCTTTGAAAACATTTGGGTAAAGGCCCAAAAGTGGGATTGCTGGGTCATAGGGGAGCTCTATGTGAAGACTTTTGAGGAATCTCCATTCTGCTTTCCAAAGTGGTTGAACAAGTTTACATTCCCACCAAAAATGACGTAAGCTTCCCTTCTTTCCACATCCCCTCCAGCATCTGTTGTTGTTAGAGTTCTTGATTTTTGCCATTCTAACTAGAGTGAGGAAGTATCTCAATGTTGTTTTCATTTGCATTTATTTTATGGCTAGGGATGTTGAGCATTTCTTCATGTGTCTATTGGCCATTGTTCTTTCTTCTTCAGAGAAGTATCTTTTTAAGTCTTTAGCCCACTTATTTATTGGGCAGTTGTTTCTTTGAGGAATTGTTGTTGGGGGGTTTAATTTTTTGAGTTTCAAGTATATTTTAGATATGAGACAATTGTCTGTTGTATGGCTAGTGAAGATGTTCTCCCAATCCGTGGGTTTTCTATTGATCTTGCTAGCTATGTCCTTTGCCATGCAGAAGCTCTGCAACTTCATGCAATCCCATTGGTCCAACCTTTCTTTGATTTGTTGTGTTTCCTGGTCTCTATTAAGAAAATTTCGGCATGCTCCAAGGAGGCCTAGCGTTTCTCCTATTCCATCCTGTAATGTTTTCAGAGTGTCTGCTTTGACTTCGAAGTCTTTGATCCATTTGGGGTTGCTTCTGGTGCAGGGTGATATATAAGGATCTAGCTTTAGTTTTCTACAATTAGTTAACCAATTTTGCCAGCACCATTTACTGAAGAGGATGTCTTTCTTCCATTCTATTATTTTAGCTCCCTTATCGATGACTAGATGGCTATAGGTCTATAGGTTCATTTCTGGGTTTTCAATTCTATTCCATTGGTACTGAGGTCTATTCTCATGCCAATACCAAGCTGTTTTGATTACTACAGCTTTAATAGTAGAGTTTGAAATTTAGTATTGAAATTCCTCCAACAGTGTTCTTTCAGTTGAGGAGCACAAAAACATTTTCAATGTGAAAGGTTAGAAAAAAATCTCCCAAGCAATCGGCCTCCATAAACATGCTGGAGTTGCAGTCTTAATATCAGATAAAATAGACTTCAAATTAAAATTAGTTAGAAGTGATAAAGAAGGTCATTATATACATATTCAGAAATCTCTCCTTCAGGAGGATATTACAATTCTAAATATCTATTCATCAAACAACGGAGCACCCAAATTTATCCAAGAAACACTATTTTCCCTCAAATCCCACATAGACCCAAAGACATTAATTGTAGGAGATTTTAACACACCACTCTCCCCAATAGATAGATCAATTTGGGAAAAACTCAACAGAGAAACTGCATATATAAACAGCTGCATAAATCAACTAGATTTAACAGACATCTATCAAATATTTCACCCAGAAGCATCAGAATACACCTTTTTCTCAACAGCACATAGAACATTTTCTAAAATAGACCACATTCTAGGACACAAAGCAAACTTGTCCAAATTCAGAAACACTGAACTTATACCATGCATTATATCTGACCACAAGGGAATAAAATTAGAACTCAACACCAAAAGCCACCAAAGAAAAGCTGGTAACACATGGAGCTTGAACAACACTCTGCTGAATCACAAGTGGGTCATGGAAGGGATTAGAATGGAAATTCAAATGTTCATGCTATTCAACAAAAATGAGCACACAAATTACCAGCTCCTCTGGGACACAGCAAAGGCAGTACTCAGAGGCAAGTTTATAGCTCTGAGTTCCTACATCAAAAAATTGGAGAGATCTGAAACCAACAATTAAATGAGACATCTGAACCTCCTTGAAAGAGAGCAGCAGGATAAACCCCAATCCAGTAGATGGAAAGAAACAATTAAAATTAAATCAGATTTAAATGGATTAGAAGCCAAAACAATTATAGAAAGAATCAACAAAACAAAGAGTTGGTTCTTCGAAAAAATTAAGAAAATTGACAGACCCTTAGCAAATCTTATCAGAAAAAGAAGAGAACACACCCAAATAAATAAACTCAGAGATGGGAATGGAAACATCACCAGGGAAACAATCAAGATTCAGAACATGATAAGGGAATACTTCTCAAAACTTTATGCTAATAACTTTGAGAACTTGGCAGAAATGTACCTTTTCATAGCAAATATTGACATGTCAAAACTAAACCAAAATGAGTTAAAACATCTTAACAGGCCAATATCAAGCATTGAAATAGAAACAGCAAAATGAGACCTCTCAGCTAACAAAAGTCCAGGAACAGATGGTTTTACAAGGGAATTCTACACAGCCTCCAAAGCAGAGCTCACACCAATAATCCTCCAACTCTTCAATAAAATTGAAAGAGAAAGTTCAATACTGAACACATTCTATGAAGCCATCATAACCCTCATCCCAAAACCAGGAAGGGAATGATAAAAGAAAGAGAACTATAGACCTATTTTTTGATGAACATTGATGCAAAACTTCTCAACAAAAGTTTGGCCAATCAAATTCAACAATTTATCCAAAAAATGATACACCACGATCAAACAGGATTCAATATACGCTGGTTCAATATACGCAAATCAATTACTATTATTCATCACATCAACAGGAGCAAGGATAAGAACCACATGGTTATCTCAATAGATGCAGAAAAAGCATTCAACAAGATCCAACACCCCTTTATTATGAAGGTTTTGGAAAAATTAGGAATCCATGGGACATTCCTCAATACAATAAAGGCTGTATATGACAAACCTACAGCCAGCATTATACTTAATGGTGAAAAACTAAAGCCATTTCTTCTTAACTCAGGAGCAAGACAAGGATGTCCACTCTCTCCACTTCTCTTCAATCTAGTATTAGAATGCGTAGCTACAACAATAAGAGAAGATGCAAACATAAAGGAGGTCCAAATAGGGAAAGAAGAAATGAAACTCTCACTCTCTGCAGATGACATGATCTTTTATTTAAAGAATCCCATAGACTCTACTCCCAAATTACTCAAGCTGATTCAAAACTTTGGCAAAGTTGCAGGGTATAAAATTAACCCCCCAAAATCAATGGCTTTTCTGTATGCCAAAAATGAGAAAAGTGTGGCTGAAATTAGGAAAGCAACTCCATTTGTAATAGCCCCACAAAAAAAAAATACCTAGGAATTAACTTAAACAAAGAAGTGAAGGATCTCTATGATGAAAACTTTAAAAACTTGAAAAAGGAAATCAAAACAGAACTTAGAAAATGGCAAAAATTCCCAAGCTTCTGGATTGGAAAGATTAACATCGTGAAAATGGCAATACTGCCCAATGCTATCTACAAATCCAATGCGATACCGATCAAAATTTCAACCTCATTGTTCAAGGAAATAGAAGGGCAATCCAAAAATTCATATGGAACAATAAAAGACACCGGATAGCAAAAACGCTACTCAATGGAAAGAACGCTGCTGGAGGAATATCAATATCAAATTTCAAACTCTACTATAAAGCCATAGCAATCAAAACAGCTTGGCACTAGAACAAGAACAGACCTCAGGACCGATGGAATAGAATTGAAAACCCACAAATAAACCTCCAGACTTATAGCCATCTTATCTTCGATAAGGGAGCTCAAAAAATAGAATGGAAGAAAGACAGCCTCTTCAGCAAATGGTGCAGGCAAAATTGGTTAACTACTTGGAGAAAACTAAAGCTACATACTTACCTATCACCTTGCACCAGAATCAACTCCAAATGGATCAAAGACCTCGGAGTCAAAGCAGACACTCTGAAAACTTTACAGGATGGAATAGGGGAAACCCTAGGTCTCCTTAGAGCAGGCAGAAATTTTCTTAATAGAGATCCCTAAGTACAACAAATCAAAGAAAGGTTGGACAAATGGGATTGCAGGAAGATGCAGAGCTTCTGCATGGCAAAGGACGTAGCCACCTAGATCATTAGAAAGCCCACGGATCTGGAAGATCTTCACTAGCCATACAACGGACAAGGGTCTCATATCTAAACCATACTTGGAATTCAAAAAATTAAATCTCCCAACAACAAATCCTCAAAGAAACAACTGCCCAATAACTAAGTGGGCTAAAGAGTTAAAGAGAAACTTCTTTGAAGAAGAAAGGATGGCCAATAGACACATGAAGAAATGCTCAACCTCCCTAGCCATAAAAGAAATGCAAATCAAAACAACATTGAGATACTACCTCACCCCAGTTAGAATGGAAAAAATTAAGAACTCTAATAACAACAGATGCTGGAGGGGATGTGGACAGAAGGGAACCTTACTTCATTGTTGGTGGGAGTGTAAACTTGTTCAACCACTTTGGAAAATAGTATGGAGGCTCCTCAAAAGATTCCACATAGAGCTCCCCTATGACCCAGCGATCCCCATTTTGGGCACTTACCCAAAGGTTTACAAAAAAGACCACACTAAAGCTGCCAGCACAACTATGTTTATTACAGCATTATTTACCATAGCTAAGATATGGAACCAACCCAGATGCCCCTCAGTAGAAGAATGGATCAAGAAAATGTGGTATATATACACAATGGAATTCTATGCCTCCATCAGAAAGAATGACATTGCCCCATTTGTTAGGAAATGGAAAGACTTGGAAAAAAATACATTCATTGAAGTAAGCCAGGCCCAGAGAAACATAAGTCCCATGGTTTCCCTTATTTGCAATATCTAGTACATGTATGAGTCATGCAGAAAAGGTCAGATTAGATTAAGTTAGGAAAATGAACCCTAAGATATGTATTTAAATGTTTTTTTTTCTTTCATGCATTTGTTTGTAACATATTTTTAAGATTATTTCTTTGTTGCTTTGTATGTCCCTCCCCTACAGTATAACCCCTGCTTTCACTCTATTTGAGGTTAGTATAGTTTGTGGAGGGGTAGAGGAAAAATAAATCGTTTAAATAAGGACACAGGTGAACACATTGCAGCAATGAGAAATACAAGTTGTCATGTCATGTGGCAGCATGGAGGGGGAAGTATTGGTTGGGAGGGCGGTGGGAGGCTGGGAAGGGATGTGAAGTGTAAACAAAGCAGTAGGCTACAATGCTTGATAGTAATTTTATTCATTATCTTGCCCATGTAATTGTAACCCCTCTGTACAGCATGTTCACAAAAAAAGAAAAAAGAACAAAATAAAATAATTAAAAAAGAAAACAATACATACACATATAACCCCAAAATAAAAATTATAAAGGAAGAAAAAAGTTAATAGAAAACAAAAAAATTTTAATTTAAAATTTTTAAAAAAGGTTTAGAAAAAATTTTTTATAAAAAACTACAAATAAAGAGAATTTGATTTTTTGGGGGGATGGGACGATCCTGTATCTCCCTATTATTCATATCCAGTCTCTTGTTTGTTTATCTGGTCTGCTTGTGGTGTTTGATTTTCCTGTGGTTTGGATGGTTTCATTAGTCAGTTTGTTTGAGCATGCAGAAAAATGCTCTGCTTTACCAAGGATTTTGTGATCCTCCTCCCAGGGTAGTTCAATTGGACAGAGATCTACTTTGAGTTTCACAAAAGGGGGACATGGCTGTTTCATCTAATTTGTAGATGCTGTGATGAGGCTAGGTTCTGGGTAAAGTTGAGGCCTTTTACCAAACAGAAGCTTTTCCCTGAGGAGTTAGCTTCTCAGAAACTCACAGATCCCAGCCTGGAGCCATTCTCAGGGTTTATGTTTACTGAATTTCAATTGATTGTCAAGGCTGCTGTAGGGAGGGGCTGCCTTTGGTTCTGTTTACCCAGTGAAGAAAGCCTCTCCTGGGGCTGGCTGCTCAAGCTGGTTGACTTTTCCTAGGGAGGAGCTGAGCCAGGCAGGTCAGCTTAGGTTCCTGTGACCTACTAAATGACTCTTGTTTTCTTCCAAGGCCTGAGTTGGAGCTAGCTACACAGCCACGCTTTGTCAGTATCCAAGATGGAGATCTCTGGTAATGGGGGGGAGGGTTGGCCTTCCCTCCTCTGCTCCCTGAGAAGGAGTGAGGACGTCAAGCTTCTACTCACACCAGAGTCTTGGTTCTTGGCTCATCTCTGGTCTGTGAACTTCAGGATGAAGATGTGTGCGTGCTCCTTGTCAGTTCTTGCTGGTGTTGAGTAGAAACCTCTCACTTGTGGCATCTTGCGCTTAAGTCCCAGACTCTCTGTGTTGCAGGTATGGCGGTTATGGCTGTCGCTGCTGCCACCACATCCGTGGCCACTGGCAAGTGCTCATATCTGTCTCCTTGCCTGGATTTTCCTTCTCTGGCCTAACTCTCTGTCCTGTGATGGTACACTTGGTGTGATTCTCTGGCTTAGGACTGTTTGTTGGAACACTAAAATTGCTTTCGATGTGAGAGCTTGTTTAGCCTCCAGCTTCTCCTCAGCCATCTTCCCAAAACTCATCAGAAAATAACATTCAAAATCAAGCCCATGCAATAAGGTACATGGGACATTTTTTCTGTGTGTGCCAGTCATGGGGGTTGAATTTGTTCTACTTTATTCAAGGCTGGTGTTCTATTATTCTCAGCTAATCGGTGGGATGACTACCAGCTAATTGGAGGTAAAGAGTCTCATGGAACTCTCTGTGCAGGATGACTTCAAACTGATAATCAGATTTCAGCTTCCTGAGACATTCTGTGCTTTGCATGAGACACTTATCTCCAATGAATGACCAAAAAGAAGAAAAAAACAACAGCACCTGGGGTTGAGATGTGGCTCCAATGGCAGAAATGAGACAATGATTTCTGGGACAGCACCCATACCTTGAGATCAAGCTCCAGGACCAGCACACAAAAGAATAAAATAAATAAATGAAAAGAAATGTGGAAGAAGAAAAGGGAGAGCCGATTTCAGAGGTTAAAATGAGCTACATTGAGTTAGCTTACACTTGTTACTGTACTTACTCAAGGGTCTCACCTCTGAGGGTCAGTACTCAAGGCCAGCCATGGCAGGGGAGTCCATGAACTCTACTCTAATTAGCCAACTATATATTTTTTTTTTAAAGCTCCGAATTGTGCTGTGGCTCACATATTAGAGGGCTAGTATTCAAAATGTAAAAATGTACTGGGAGGGGGCTGGGAAGGTGACTTAGTGGGGGAGTGCTTGCATTGAATGCATGAGGCCCTGGCCTCAATTCCTCACCAACACATACACAGGAAAAACCAGAAGTGGCCCAGTAGCACAAGTGGTACGGCTCTAGCCTCAAGCTGAAGAGTTGAGGGACAGCACCCAGGCCCAGAGTTCAGGCTCCATGACAGGCAAATTAAAAAGGAACTGGGACAATACCTAGGGTCTGATTTATAGCTCCAAGCCCAGCATACATATGGAAATAAAAAGTAGAAATTTAAAAATGTATAAGAAAATCCAATTAAATTTTCAAAATGAGTCATGAGTTTTTGGTTTTTGTGTGTAATCCTCTTTTTTGGGTCAGTTGTAAGGCTTGAAATCTGGGCCTGAGCGCTGTCCCTCAGCTCTTCAGTTCAAGGCTAGTGCTCTACCACTTGAGCTAAAGTGCCACTTCCTTTTGTGTGTAATCCTAAATACTAAGATAGATTAAATCTGAGGGCTATGGTCTCTCATCTTCAAATCACCAGCAAAACAAATAAACAAGAATAGAGTAATGAATCTGTGATGGAGTTGTAAAGCACCAGGCTTGAGTGAGAAAGCTATGAAACAGTGCCCTTGCTCAGAGATCCAGCCTCAGGATCACAAAAATGTAAATAAGAAGAGAACCTGGGGCTGGTGACTCATGCCTGTAATTCTCCAGGAGGCAGAAATATGGGTATCCAGTGTAAAGGGCAATTCTAGCAGGAAAGTCCAGAAGACAGTTGCTTGTGGGCCATCCTGAGGCTAGAACTGTAGTACTCCCAGATTTTTGGCAGTTAATTGGAGGTAAGGATCTGAGACTTTCCTGCTCAGCCTGGCTTTGAACCATGATGGTCAGATTTCAGCCTCCTGAAACATGCCAGGCCTTGCATGAGTTCTGGCTCCAGCACTAGCACACTCACAAAAAATGAAATGAATACATGCAAAGAAGACTAGAAGAGAAAGAAAAAACAATAACTGAGGCTGCAATGAGCAATTCAGCCCATCACTGGTGGTTCATAACTAATTCTGTTTACTCAAGAGACTAAAATGTGTGGATAATATTTAAAGGCCAGACCGAGTAGGAAAGTCCATAAGACTTGTGTGTGTGTAAGCATGTCTGTGTGTGAGTCCTGTGCTTTAGCTTGTACTGTTTTGCTCAAAGCTCTACTAATCTCAGCTTTTTAGTGGTTATAATTGGAGATATCATGTACTTTCCTGCCCAGGCTGGCACCAACTTTGATTCTCAGATTTCAGCATCATAAATCCAGTCTGACTCTACTTTATATTAATTTCTAATTAAACACCAAAACAGAAAAAAAATCCTGGAGTTTAGCTGTGGTTCAACTGTCAGAACTGGGAAAATTTCTGGGACAGCACCCAGACCCTGAGTTCAAGCTGGAGGACAAACACACAAGAAATAAAAAGAGGATAGAAGTACAAAAGGAAGAGTCAGTGACAGAGGTTGAAATGAATCAAACATTGGTTTCTCACACATGTTGTACAAGGTCTTCAGGAGAATTAAATCTAAGGCTCACGGTTCATGGTCAGCCCAGGCAGGAGAGTCCATGAGACTCATATATCTAATTTGCCACTAAAAATAAGCTACAATTTGTACTTTGGCTCATTCGGTTGAGTGCTAGTCTCAAATAGAAACTTTGGGACAAAACCTAGGCCCTGTGTTGAAGTCCTAGACATACATTTCAAAATAAACAAAAAAATACCCACACGACTTAAAAAATGATGGGAAAAAGAAAACCAAGGTTTAAGTTCGTTCATGTGTGTATTCCTATCCATTCTAGGTTCAAAGCTAGACTGGGCAGGAAAGTACATGAAACTACCCCAACTACCCAGCCAAAAGCTGGAAGTGCAGATATGACTGTATATGTAAAGCACTGTATTTGGTGCAAAAGCTAATTAAAAAACTGCCTACCCAGAGTTCAATTCTTAGTGCTAAAAAATTGTAGGAGAAGTGAAGAAAGGCCAATTGTAAATTTAAATATAAGCCTGGTGTTTGTTGATCATGGCTGTAGTTGATCCCTGGTTACAAAAATCTTGGGATAAGGTTTCAAGGCCAACCCAAAAAGCAAAGTCCAGGAGACTTTGTGTGTGTATGTGTGTGTATGTGTGAATGTTTGTGTGTGTGTGTGTGTGTTTCTATGTGTGATGTGTGTGTTTCTGTAATATCCTTTGCCTAATGCCCTAGCATTCCCAGCTTTTGGGTGGTGAATTGGAGATAAGAATGTCATGGATTTTCCTGCCCCAGGATGGCTTTGAAACATGGTCCTCAGATTTCAGCTACCTTATTTAGCTGGAAGTTGAGCTGTGGCTTAAGTGGCAAACTGGGCAAATATTTTCTGGAACTGCACGCAGACCCTGAGTTCAAGCCCCAGGACATGCACAGAAGAAAGACAGAAGAGTAGAAGTAACCAAGGAAGAGTGAGTGACAAAGGCTTAAATCAATCAAGCATCAATGGCTCACACATGTTTTACTAGCTATTCAAGAGCCTGAAATCTGAGGATGATGGTTCATGTCCAGCCTAGGCAGGAGAGTCCATGATTCTTGTCTTTAATTAATCAATCCCCCCAAAAAGTGCCAAAAAGTTATGATGTTTCTCATGTAATAGAGGATATCCTTGAATAAAAACTTTTAGGACAGAATATGAGCCCCAATTTGTAGACCCAGGAACAGCACACACATGCAAAAAATAAAAAGTTAACAAAAGAAGGAAGTGGCAAGCACATATTAAAGTTTTAAAATGACACAAGGGTTATTGGTCCTGTGGATAATCCTAACTACACAAGAGACTGACATCTGAGGATTGTGGTATCAACTCAGCCTGGGTAGGAACGTGCTTGAGATGCTTATCCCAGCTACGTAGCACAAAGCCCTCAGCTGGAGCTGAGGTGGTAAAGCAACAGCTTTCAGTTAAAAAGCTAAGGAACATTCCCCAGAGCCAGAGGTCAAGCTGCAGGGCCACTAAAAATTACAAATGACAAACAATCAATACAAAGGAGAGCGGAAGAAGAGAGACTGAAATCTGAGGATCCACAATTCAAAGTTAATGCATGCAAGAAAATCCATGAGATGTTCTGGTATGTATTCATCTGTGTGCCATCTTACAGCTTGTGTGTGCCTCCTTGAACTTGTGCTGGTTTGTTCAAGGACAAAGCTCTACCACTTCAAGATTTTCAATGGTTAATTGGAGGTCATGGTCTCTTTGACTTTCCTTCGCAGCCTGGCTTGATTCATGGTAGGCTTTCCTCAGACTCTTAACTCCAATTAATTGTCAAAAAGAAAAAAAAAGCCTGGGAATTGAGTTATGGCTCAAGTGGCAGAGTTGGGCAATCAGTTTCTGGGAAAGCAACAAGGCCCTGAGTTCAAGCCCAAGGACAATCACAGAAGGATTAAAGAAAGAGAGGCTGGAAGTGCAGAAGGAAGATCCAATGACAGAGGTTTAAATAAATCAAGCATTGGTAGCTCACCGATGTTCTATCAGCTACTCAGGAGGATGAAATCTGAGGATCACCATTGAAGGCCAGCCCAGGTAGGAGAATCCATGTTTCATTTGTTACCAAAAATATGACACTAGCTGTGCTCTGGTTCATGTGGTATAGAAAAATAAAGAAAAAAGAGTACAAGTTATTAAAGATGAGAGAAAGAGAAAATTATCATTTCAAAATGAGCCATGGGTTGTTGGTTAATTAGTGTATTCCTAGCTACTGAGGAAGTTGAAATATGAGGATCACAACTCAAAGCCAGCCTGGGTAGGAAAGTGATTGAAATTCTTATCTTCAACTACCCAGCAAAAGCTGGAAATGAAGGTGTGATAGTAGTTGTAAAGTACTGAAATATGGCGAAAATCTGGGAAACAGATTCCTGGTCCATAATTCAGCCCAAAGTCGACCAAAAACAAAACTGAAAGAAGAGAAGAAATGACCATTTGAGATTTAAAAATAAGCCTGGTGCTGGTGGTTCATGCTGACAATTTTAGCTTTCAGGAGGCTGAATTTGAAGACAGTATTTAAAGGCCAGTCCAAACTGGAAAGGCCATGGGGCTTTTTTTCTTTGTGACAAGCTAGGGCTTGAATTTGTGTAGGAGCTCTACCACTCCCAATATCTTGGTAGTTGATGAAAAGAATCTCATGAACTTTCCTGTTCAGGCTGGCTTCAAACTGTGATACTCAGATTTCAGCCTCCTGAGTCTTGCTGGGCTTTACATGAGACTCATCTCCAAAAGGAAGAAAAATAAAACCTGGCGATTGAGCTGTGGCTCCAATGGCAGAAATGAGAAAATAATTTCTGAAACAGCACCCAGACCTTGATATTAACTTCAGGGCCAACACACATACAGAGAATAAAATAAATGTGGAGGAGGGTGGGAGAAGAAAGAGCCAATTTCACAGTTTAAAATGAGCCAAGCATAGGTGGCAAACACCTGAGATGGTAGCTACTTAGGAGGCTCAAATCTGAAGCTCACAGTTGAAAGCCAGCCCAGATAGGAGAATTCATATACTCAACACTAAGTAGGTACTTAAAACCAAACCACATCAAAAAATAGCCACAAGTTGTGTGGTGGCTCATGTCTTAACTTGCTAGTCTTGAGTAAACCCTTCGGGGATAGCACCTGGGCTGATTTGTAGACCCAGGACCAGCATACACAACGAAATAAAAATACAAATAAAAGGTGTAAGAATGGCAGGAAATATGGCTTAGTGATAGAGTGCTTTTGTGGCATGTTTGAATTCCTGGGTCTGTTTCCTCAGTACCCCATGAATAGGAAAGGCTGGAAGTGGCACTGTGGCTCCAGTAATAGAGTCCTCACCTTCAGTAAAAGAAGCTCAGGAACAGTGCCCAAGCCCTGATTTCAAGCCTCAAGGCTTGGGGAAAAAATTTGTGAGAAAATCCAATTAAAGTTTAAAAATTATCCATGAATTTTTGTTTGGTGTGTTTAATCCTAATGATTCAGAAACCTGAAATATAAAGGTTGTTGTTCATAGCCAACCTGGGCAGGGATGTGCCTAAGTCTCCAACTAATCAGCAAAAAAAAAAAAAAGCCAGAAATGAGGATGTGCTTGTAGTTGGAAAGTACCAGCCCTGAGGAAAAACCTATGAAACAGTGCCGTGGCTCAGAGATCCAGCCTCAGGATTACAATAAGACAATTAAATGATTGAAGTAGAGAACCTTGGCCTGTTGGCTCATGTCTGTAATTCTAGAAAAGCAGGAGGTTGAAATATAAGATCCAGTGTAAAGGCAAACCCAGTCAAGAAATTCCAGAAAACCATGGGACCCATGTTCCTTTGGGCCTGGCTTACTACACTGAATATAATTTTTCCAAGTCTTTCCATTTCCTAACAAATGGGGCAATGTCATTCTTTCTGACGGAGGCATAGAATTCCATTGTGTACTGAGTCAAGCAGAAAAGGTCAGATAAGGTGATATTAGGAAAATGAACCCTAAGATATGTATTCAAATGTTTTTTTTTCTTTCATGCAATTGTTTCTAACACATTTATAAGATTATTTCTTTGTTGCTTTATATGTCTCTCCCCCACAGTATAACCCCTGCTTTCACTGTATTTGATGTTGGTATAATTTGTGGAGGGGAAGGGGAAAAACAAATTGTTTAAACAGGGATACACGTGGACCCATTGCAACCATGAGATGTACAAGTCGTTATGTCAAAAACGACCTTTACAACTTTGGTGCTGGGGGAGGGGAGGGAGAGCAGGGACAATTGCCTGGGGGGGCAGGGAGAGGATGGGAAGGGATGGGAAGAGGAAACAAAGGAGGAGGCTACAATTCTTGATAAGAAATATACTCATTATCTTGCCCATGTAATTGTAACCCCTCTGTATAGTATTTTCACAATAAAATAAAAGGAAAAAAATAAAAAGAAATTCCAGGAGACTGTTTTGTGTGTGGTAGCCACACTGGAGATAGGATTTTTTTTGATTGAATGGAAATAAGAGTTTCATGGACTTTCTTGCTCAGGCTGCTTTCAAACTATGATGGGCAGATTTCACCTCATGTATCAGGTCAGGCCTTGCATGAGTTCAAGCTCCTGGACCAACAAACACAAAAATAATGAAATAAATGAAAAGAAGGTTAGAAAAAGAGAAGAAAGAGGCAATACCAGAGGTTTCAATGGACCAATCATTGTTGGCTCATATCTGTGATTCTAGCTACTCAGGCTGAAATTTGAGGATACTGTTTAAAGCTCAGCTGTTATATGAGTTCAGAAGATCCCTCTCTCTGTATCTCTCTCTTTGTCTCTCTCTATATATCTCTCTCTGTCTCTTTGTTCTCTGTCTCTCTGTCTCTCTCTCTGTGCCAATCCTTGTGTTTGAACTTGCACTGTTTTCTTCAATGACCTACTTACTTTCAGATTTTTAGTGGTTAATTGGAGAAAAGAGTGTTAAGGACTTTCCTCAATGTTCAGCTTCCTGAATCTGGCCTACCTCTACATGAATCTCTTGTCTCCAATTATCTTCCACCCAAAAGCCAAATGTTATGGTTAGTCCCATATATGCACTAAAACAGCATATGTGCTTCAATTACTACTCCTAGGACAAGCAAAAATGAAGAAAATAAGAAAAGAAGGTGGAAGCAAGCACATATGAAAGTGTTAAAATGACCCAAATGTTTCTGGTCATGTGTATAATCCTTACTATACAAGAGGCTGACTTCTGTGATTGCAATGTCAAATCAGCATGGGCAGGAATGTGCTTGAGACTCATCTTCATCTACACAGCACAAAACCTTGAGCTGCGGCTGAGGTTGTAAAAGCATCAGCCTTGAATGTAAAAGGTAAGATATAGGCCCCAGAGTTAGAGGTCAAGCCACAGGACCAATAAAATTTTCAAAGAAGAGAAGATGAAGGGAGGTTGAAATCTGAGGATCATGCTTCAAAGCTAACCCATGCAAGAAAATCCATGAGGCTTTCTCTGTGTGTGCATCAGTGTGCTGTCCTATGGCTTGAACTTGTGCTGTTTTGTTCAAGGATAGAGATCCACCACTCCCAGCTTTTCATTGATTAATGGGAGCTAAGATTCTCATGGACTTTCTTGCCTTGGTTGGTATTGAACCATGATCCTCAGATTTCAAAAAACCGATCCATGCTTGGCTTTGCATAAGACTCTTATCTCCTATTAGCTACCAAGAATTTTAAAAAAGCTGGAGTTGAGCTGTGACTCAAGTGGAAAACTGTGCAATCACTTTCTAGGACAGCACTCAGGGCCTTATTTCAAGCACCAAGACAAAACAAGTATAGCCACAAGTTATATTTTGGCTCATGTGGTAAGCCACTAGTCCTGAAGATAAAGCTTTGGTATTGAATCCAGGCCTTGATTTGTAGCCCCAGGACTAGCACATAAACAAAAATAACAAACAAGGAAATTTTTAAAAAGAAAAATTGGAAAAAAATAACATATTAACGTTTTTAAACGTTTGTTGTCTATAATCAGAGCACTTCAGGAAGCTGAAATCTGAGGATCATGGTTTGAAGCCAGACTATCCAGAAAAGTACATTAAAATCTTATGTGTAATAAGCCAGCAAAAAGCTAGGAGTGGAGCTATGGTTGAGTTGTAAAACATAATACTTGAGTCAAAAAACTAATAAACATAAGGGCGCTGAGACTCTAGCTTGTAATCCTAGCTATTCAGGGGTTTGAGATATGAAAATCATGGTTCAAAACCAACCTGCAAAGGAAAGTTAATGAGAACTTATTTCCAATTAACCACCAGAAAGCCTGAAGTGGCTCTGTGGCTGAAACGGTAGAGCATTTGCCTTAAGCTGAAGAGCTCAAAGACAGCACTCAGGCCGAGGGTTCAACTCCACCCTCCTTAAAAATATATAAGAAACAGCAATGAGGCCCAGAGATCAGGTCTACTGACCGCAATTAAAAGGCATTGAGGTTGAAGTCAAGAAAGAGCTGAGTAAAAATTTTAAAATGTCAGAGGCTGGTTGCTCATGCCTGTAGATTCTACCTACCCAGGCCGCAGTTCAAAGCCAGCACTAGCAAGAAAGTCCATGAGATTTGTGTATGTAATTACCAGTACTAGGGGTTGAACTTGCCCTGTTTTACTCAAGTCTAGAGTACTACAACCCCAAGCTTTTTGGTGATTAATTGGAGATAAGAATCTCAGACTTCATCTGGGAAGTTGGCTCAGTGGTAGGATGCCAGCCTTGCATGTATGTGGACCTGGGTTTGATTCCTCATAACCACATAAGCAAGAAAAGCCAACAATGTTGCTGCAGCTCAGTTGATAGAGCACTAACCTTAAGCTGGAATGCTGATGGACAGCGCCAAAGCCTAGTTTTCAGGCCCATAACCAATGGCAAAATAATAATAATTTAAAAAACCCTCAGATTTTGCTGTTCATACTGGCTTCAAACCAAGATCCTCAGATTTCAGCTTCCTTAGTAGTGCTGGGATTCTCATGAGACTCTTCAAAAAGAAAGAAGCTGGAAGTTGAGCTGTGGCTCAATTGGCAGAACTGAACAAAATCTCTGAGACAGTGGTCAGTCCCTAGTTAGAGAAAAAAACATAAAAATTTCAAAAATAAATAATAAATTGTAATACAGAAAAAATCATGTTTAATATGATACAAAGGAAAACTTTTTTTAAGTGCAGCAAACAAAAACATACTACAAAGTTTCAAAATGACATACTGAGAGTAAGGGGAAAAGGAAAACTTTTAATATTTATGTAAATATTAAATCCAAACTGACATGACCAAAACGTAATATGATCAGAACCTTATCTCTCACTTGTAATTGCTTACAATCAATTGTCCCTCCGGTTTCAGCAGTAGCATGGGGATTTAGGAAGAACCTCTCTATGCAGCCTTGACTGAATAGGGACCTTCCTGCTTTAGCCTCTTGAGTTAGAAATACAGGCTTTGCCCTTATTTTAATACACAAATTACACTTTAAAACTCAGCATCAATATTCAAATAATGGATTATGTGTAAAAGCATGAATAAACATCCACCAGAGAAGCTCTGAGCAATACAATCATAACAGTAGAAGAGCACCTACCACTTAAGGTAGGTAACAGAAGTAAGATTTAGCATTTTTTTGGAAGTTCAGGGGTTTGAACACAGGGCCTCATGCTTGCTAGGTATAGAATTCAGTGACATTAATTATATCCACACTACTTTTTTTTTACCATTACCTCTGCTTGTGAACTTTCCTTTCAATACTGATGGAATCCACACAATGACATGCACCAGAAAATTTTGTTTTGTTTTGTTTTGTTTTTGGTCGGTCATGGGGCTTGACCTCTGGGTTGGGCATTGTCTCTGTGCTCTTCAGCTCAAGGCGAGTTCTCTACCGCTTGAACTACAGCGCCATTTCTGGTTTTCTAGTGTTTTATTGGAGATAATAGTCTCACATACTTTCCTGCCTGGGCTGGCTTTCACCTGTGATCCTCAGATCTCAGCCTCCTGAATAGTTAGGATTACAGGTGTGAGCCACCGTCCCCCAGCCCCAGAAATTTTAATCTTCCCTTTTTCCCTTATGAAATTGTTTAGTAAATATATTTCACATAAATAGATTATTTTGTGTCCATCCATGACAGACATATATTAATTGCAGCCTTTTTTGGATGAGTCATAATTTATGCACACCTCACATTTTATAAACCTATTCATCTGGGCCCACATTTAGCAGCTTGTTCTGAGAAGAATGGTAGCTATTTTGCTAGCCACTTCTATCCTCTGCCATTTCCTACCGAAATTAGTCTTTGATATAAGTTTGAGTCTGCTCAGAGGGTAGAGCCATACGGGCTGGCTTTGAACCATTATCCTCAGATCTCGGTCTCCTGAATAGCTAGGATTACAGGTGTGAGACACCTGCACCAGGCCATCATTTCTTCCAAGAACATTTCAGGGGAATGGAATAGCACTGTACCACATACATTCATTAGCAACTGCCCCAGGGTGAGCCACTGACCTTGATACTGTCTTTGGTGTCCAAAAGGATATTGTTGGACTTGAGGTCTTCGTGTATGATTTTGTTGGGTGTAAGTAGTGAGCAGCACTTACAACATGTGTGACAAGCCTCCTGGCTTCATCCTCATATAGGTGGCAGAATTTTCAGATCCACCCCAGGAGGTAAGCCTTAGTGGCCAGTTCCATGATGAGATACACATACTCTTCCTTCTCTATTACCTAGTACAACCTGATGATGTGTTTGTGCCATACCTTCTTAAAAATGTCCACCTCATTCTTTGTCCAATGATGAGGACTCTCACTTCCAGAGTGTTTTAAATTCCACATCCTTGTCTGTGAGGAGGGAATGGGCCAGCTTCACTTTTCTATAGGTACCGGTGTCGAAGAGCTCTTTCTTCTGGTATTGTTTGATGATCTCTTCCTTCAAGGAGCTTGAGATCGATTCTTTCTGTACTTCCATCCTTCTGCTACAATGGCAGGTAGCAAGTCTACCTAAATAAATTAAATTAAATAAAGGAAAACCCAGAAAGAGTAAAAAGAAATACCAAAATCCAAATAACAGCCAGTCCCCACTACCGAAAAAAATCATTTAACTTTGATTCAGTCCAGCGGGTCATCAACCAAGAGCTCCAAGCTCTGTTAACTGACATAGGTTGGAGCACAGTGGCTTCCTATACATCCTTCATGACCTCACACAATGGAGCAATCACAACCAGGCATAGTGATGTTATAGATGAAATGGACCAATCAGAATCTGGGCCAGTGAGGTCAGAGAAATAGCGGACCAATCACAGCCTGCCAACATTGACAGTCTAGCTCTTAGGACTCAAAGACTTGCTAAGGAATCCATGTGGCTTGAGGTTGCTCTGGTCATTCTCATGGCATTTCTGAAACCACTAGGACAGTGGTCAAAATCCTCTGATTTTCTAGAGGACTACTGAATCTTATAAATTGCTTCTCTGGAGACACTAGCTAATAGCCTCCGTTCTTGATGGCCACCTTATCCAATGTCTTTTTTCAGCAATAGCACTGCATAAAGGCCTTCGTCCTTTTCAAGGACAGCTGTGTCCTACAACTTCCTCCTGAGGGGACAAGTTCCAGGGTGGCTTTGAGCCACCACCCTCACAATTCACCTTCCTGAGTAGTTAGGATTATAAGACTGAGCCATCGGTAGGTTCTTAGCTCATCTCTACATTTGGAGGAAGTATATTTGGTGGCTGGGAAGGTGGCTCAGTGGTAGAGCGCTTGCCTTGCATGCCTGAGGCCCTGGGTTCGATTCCGCAGCACCACATAAGCAAAAAGAAAAAAGCCGGAAGTGGTGCTGTGGCTCAAGTGGTAGAGCGCTAGCCTTGAGCTGAAGACCTGAGGGGCAGCACCCAGGCCCAGAGTTCAGGCCCCACGACTGGACCCCAAAAAAAATCCCTCCTGGAGGAAGTATATTTGTTAGAAAGGTGGGTTTTAGATCTGTCCTTTTAACACTTTAAATTTGTTGCCCTTGCTGTCTAATAGTGAATCTAGTTTCTGATGAGAAATTTGTCTTAATATCATTGAAGATTACTTGCGTGTGATGAGTTGTGTCTTTATGCTTTGGGAGGTTTTCTGTTTTTGTTTAATTAGAATGTGTCTTAATGTGGACCTGTGTAATTAAGTTAATTGGCTTTTTTGAGCTGATAGATTCCTGCATGGAAGGGTTCATGCTTTCAATCACAATTGGGAAGGTATTGGTTTTTATTCCTTCAAATACTATGTATTTCTATTTTTCCCTCTGTATACATACATATATATATATATATATATATATAGATTATACCTTATATATTCACATTGTATATGTGAATATACATATATATGCCTACATATTTATATTATATATACATTTATATACATATATAGTTTCACATAGCTTCCACTTTTGTGATTGTTTATGGTAGGAAGTATAGATTGATCCTAGCTACTCCATCAGAGTTAGAGTTTGAAGTTTTCCTCTTTATTTCTTGATAAAAATATGCATTACTCGCCAAGGATATTGAAATAGGTATTAAGCACAGATAGCCTCTCTCTCTCTCTCTCTCTCTCTCTCTCTCTCTCTCTCTCTCTCTCTCTCTCTCTCTCTCTCTCATTTCCTACCTTGGGTAGGTCACTGAGTACAGCGCCATTGCTTGTTGGGTTCTTCTAGTGTACTGTGAAATTTTGCAGTGTCATATTCTGCTTCAAAGGCCACCAGAAAGGCCAGCATTGGAAGAGGAGCTTCTCAAAGGCAGCTTGCATGGGTGCACCTGCCTGCCTCTGTCTTGATGTCAGAGATCCACAGCTACTTGGGGTGGCCTTAGCAGATGCCCCTTTGCCTGGACTGCTGACTGGTGACTGTGCCAGCACAAGCACAGCCTCTTTTTATTACACATCAGAGGTCTGCGTTGGAGCCTGGGGGTGTTCCCTTGTTGGGGGCTATGCATGGAGCAATGGTGCGGGCTGCAGAAGCCTCACTGTGCCTGACTTCTGGGGCACAACAAATGCCAAGGGTTTCTCTGGCTCTTTATAGAATACATGGGCAGGTTCAGGAGCAGAAGCTGAGCTCAGGGGGCCCCTAAACACAGGGTAGGCTTTAGAGCTGGGCATTACAGATTGATCTTTTTGAAGGGCTGCAGACACCCTGGAAGCTGTTAGGAGGACTGAGTACATCATGAGATTAGGTGTGGGCCTCTGAGCATCATCCATTGTTTGCAATATGGCTGAGCCCTCCCCCCCGTATTGTCCTGGTGCCCTCTGAGTGTGTGCTGGTTTCAGGCAGCGAGAAAAGTTTAATGTGTCTTTTATTACCTGAGCCTCACTAGGAAGTTCTATTGTTGGCAGGGATGATTCTGTTATTGGGAGGTCTGTGTGTTCTCTGAGTAAGGGAATCTACAGACCTCAGAGCACATCTTGGCTTTCTTTCTGAAAGGCCTAAGTGTTTAAGGCTTCGGATGCTTTATAGGTTTCTAGACATATCCATGGATTGTTCTTTTTGATCTTTCAA
This sequence comes from Dipodomys merriami, assembly GCF_024711535.1. Taxonomy (NCBI): domain Eukaryota; kingdom Metazoa; phylum Chordata; class Mammalia; order Rodentia; family Heteromyidae; genus Dipodomys; species Dipodomys merriami. Next base: position 18,497 of record NW_027202275.1, on the reverse strand, counting down.
TGACAGCTCTAATTTCGTCCCTTAGTCATGGTCTATTGACCCCTTGCATAAATGAGGGAACACAGGCAGGGCTGTTGTGTTGCTAAGGAAAGCAGACAAGGCTCCCTTGTTGCTGAGAAAAAGCAGGCAGGCCTGTCTTGTTACATAGTTTCATTTTATTCCCCGATGTTGGTAAATAAAACCTCCAGGTTGGACTTCAGGAGCTGCCCATGATCATTGTTCCATTCCTTTTCCCTGCTCTTACCATATTGCCTTTCTATTTAAATTCATTTTTACTTTTAATTTTTGTCAGAAAGAAAGAGGCAATTAAAAATCTATATGTAATGTTAATTTTTATTCTTGAATTACTAAAATACATGAAGAACATATCAATTAAAGCAGGATAAAATGGCAGATGGCATGAGCTTGATCACTGTCCCTCTACTCTGTCTTTCTTGCTCTACCCTGGGGTGACCACTGCGACTAGTTAGTTCTGTATCCCTGCATCTAAACCAAATGTGCACAAAGAACGGCCTATTAAAAAGAGACTTGCCCACAGCTATCCAAGTCCCTCAAACTGCTATCTTAGTAGGAGGCCAAATTTCCATTCACACTATGGAGATTCAAACGTCTACACTCAGGTTCACAGACCTGAGCCAAGTCTGTGCTGGAACCAGGACTGAAGGTGGTAACTTATTGTTCACTAAGGGAGAAGTCTGCAATAGCTAGAAATCTGCCGTTTGCCTTTCCCACTAAGTCACAGTAACAGGTATGAGGATCAAGGAGTTACACAGGCCTTTTAGAGGTTACTAGACTTTGGGTTTTAACTTTTGTAATTCCTAGTTTCTCTTCAGATCAAATATTGGGCCTGCACAACAGCAGCCCATGAGGAAGTGATGTCCAGAACATGTGTAAGTGTCTCAGACTCTTTGAATTTGTTTTTACTGAATTGTCTTTTTTTCTACAATCCACACCAATGGCCAAATAGGGTGTAGAAAAACAAGGCCACTTCCACCAAACCAGATTGTTGGTGTTCAATACCTAAATTGAGTCCACTCCATTTGATGCAATACTGTTCAAAGGAACATTCATTCAGTGAGGAGTAAAACATTGTACATCTGTCAGAGATAGATGTTAACAGATATCCTTGACTTTTAACATTATAGGTGGTATTTGAGCCAGATGCAGGTGGTATATACCTGTAATCCTGGCTACTCAGCATTCTAGTTTGAAGCCACCCTGGTCCAGAATGTCTGTGAGACTTTTATCTCCAATTAACCACCAATAAGCCCGAAGTAGAGTTGTGGTTCAAGTGGTAGAGCAATAGTCTTGGACACAAAAGCTCAGGAACAGCACCCAGGCCTTCAGTTCAAGTGCCAGGGCTAGCAAACACATACCAAAAATGTGGTATTTGCAACAAAAGAATAAATTTTAATTTGATCTCTTTTTAGCCAATTTAATATTCGAGCTCTTGATCTGAAAGCCTCTTGGCCACTCTACTCCTGGAGAATAACAATTATTCAAGTGGAAAAGGATCTAAAATGATTCTCCATTAGAGATGCTGAGGTTTGAAAGACTATGAGAAAAAAATACTTCAGTCTCAAAAAGAATATAGCAATCACAGTGGAACCTCTGAAATTGTTAATTGATGGTCAGTATCTAAGCTTGAACTCAGAACCTGGGCTTTGTCCCTCAAGGTTAGCACTCTACTACTTGAGACACATCTCCACCTCTAGTCTTTTTGGCAGTCAATTGGAGTATGAGTCCCGTGGATTTTCCTATCCAAGCTGGCTTTTAATAAAGATCCTTAGATCTCAGCCTCCTGAGGAGCTAGGATTACAGGCTTGAGCCTGTGATGGCTAATTGAAATTTAATGGAACTAACTACCAGAGATGGTAGTTAAGACATTTACATCCACAACAAAAGTCCAAGTTAACTTCAGCTTTGGTTTCTCCAACACACTTAAGAGAAAGATCAGTAGAAATCTATCATTAAACCTTAATAGTAGAATTCAAATACTCTTGGCTTTTTTTTTTTAATTGTGAGAATACCACACAAAGGAGTTACAACTACATGGGCAAGATCTTGGTTTATTTTGAGTCCTGCTAAATCCTAGATTTCCAGGGACACATCCCAAAATACAAGTGTGAGGAGGTCAGAGACAGGAGAGTCCCCTGAAATTGCATTAAAATTAATATTAACAATAATATCCTTTGTTTAACTACCAATCTAACAAGTACACTTAACATAATTTTTTCCAAGCCTTTTCATTTCCTAACAAATGGAGCAATGTCATTATTTTTGATGGAGGCATAGAATTCCATTGTGTATATATGCCACATTTTCTTGATCCATTCATCTACTAAGAGGTATCAGGGTTCGTTCCATATCTTACTTATGGTAAATAATGCTGCAATAATAAACATAGTCGTGCTGGCAGCTTTAGTGTGGTCTTGTTTGTGATCATGTAGATAAATGCCCAAAAGTGGGATTGCTGGGAAATAAGGGAGCTCTCTGTGGAGTATTTTGAGGAACCTCCATATTGCTTTCCAAAGTGGTTGAACAAGTTTACACTCCCACCAACAATGTAGTAATGTTCACTTCTCTCTGCATCTCCTCAAGCATCTGTTGTTATTAGAGTTCTTGATTATTGCCATTCTAACTGGGGTGAGGTTGAATCTCTATGGTTTGGTTTGCATTTCTTTTATGGCTAGAGAGGTTGAGCATTTCTTCATGTGTCTATAGGCAATCCTTCTTTCCTCTTCAGAGAAGTTTCTCTGTAAGTATTTAGCCCACTTATTTATTGGGCAGTTGTTTCTTTGGAGATTTGTTATTGGAGGATTTAAGTTTTTTAGCTCCAGGTATATTTTAGATATGAGACCCTTGTCGGTTGTATGGCTAGTGAAGAACTTATCCCAATCTGTGGGCTTTCAATTGATCTTGCTAGCTATGTGCTTGGCCATGCAGAAGCTCTGCAATTTTGTGCAATCCCATTTGTTCAACCTTTCTTTGACTTGTTGTGTTTCTGGGTCTCTATTAAAAAATTTTCACCCTGTGCCAATGAGACCTAGGGTGTCTCCTATTCCATACTGTAATGTTTTCAGATTGTCTGCTTTGACTCTGAGGTCTTTGATCCATTTGGAGTTGATTCTGGTGTAGAATGATATATAAGAATCTAGCTTTCATTGTCTACAAGTAGTTAACCAGTTTTGCCAGCACCATTTACTGAAGAGGCTGTTTTCTTCCATTCTATTTTTTGAGCTCCGTTATCGAAGATTAGTTGGCTATAGGGCTGTGTGTTCATTTCTGGGTTTTCAGTTCTGTTCCATTGGTCCTGAGGTCTGTTTTTATGCAGGTACAATGCCGTTTTGATTACTATGGCTTTGTAGTAGAGTTTGAAATTTGGTATTGATATTCCTCCAGCCTGATTCTGTCTGTTGAGGATTGTTTTTGCTATTCGGGGTCTTTTACTGTACCATATGTATTTTTGGATCGCCTCTTCTAATTCCTTGAAGAATGAGGTTGGAATATTGATAGGTATTGCATTGAATTTGGAGATAGCCTTCAGAAATATGGCCATTTTCCCGATCTTGATCTTTCAAATCCAGGAGCATGTGAGTTTTTGCCACTTTCTAAGTTCTGTTTTGATTTCCTTTTTCATGTGTTCAAAGTTTTCTTCATGGATGTCCTTCACTTCTTTGGTTAAGTTAATTCCTAGGTATTTTATTTTTGTGGGGCTATTACGAATGGACTTACTTTCCTAATTTCAGCCTCACTTTTTTCATTGTTGGCATACAGAAAAGCCATTGATTGTAAAGGGTTAATTTTATACCCTGCTACTTTGCCAAAGTTTTGAATCAGCTTGAGTAATTTGGGAGTGGGGTCTGTGGGATTCTTTAAACACAAGATCATGTCCTCTGCAAAAAGGGAGAGTTTTACTTCTTCTTTCCCTATTTGGATCCCCTTTACGTTTGCATCTAGTCTTATTTGTAGTTAGGCATTCTAATATCAGATTGAAGCGAAGTGGAGAGAGTGTATGTCCTTGACTCATTCCTGAGTTAAGAGGAAATAGCTTTAGTTTTTCACCATTAACTGTAATGCTGACTGTAAGTTTATCATATATAGCCTTTATTGTATTGAGGAATGTTCCATGGATTCCTAATTTTTCCGGAACCTTCATAATAAAGGGGTGTTGGATCTTGTCAAATGCTTTATCTGCATCTATTGATATAACCATGTGGTTCTTATCTCTGCTCCTGTTGATGTGATGAATTATACTAATTGATTTGCGTATATTGAACCAGGTTTGCATCCCTGAAATGAATCCTGTTTGATCTTGGTGTATGATTTTTTTGATGAATTGTTGAAGTCGATTGGCCAAAATTTTGTTGAGAAGTTTTTCATGAATGTTCATCCAAGAAATTGGTCTATGGTTCTCTTTCTTTGATAACACCCTGCCTGGTTTTGTGATGAGGGTTATGATGGCTTCATAGAATGAGTTCCATAGTGAATTTTTTCTTTCAATTTCATTGAAGAGTTGGAAGGGTATTAATGTGAGCTCTGCTTTGAAGACCTTGTATAATTCCGCTGTGAATCCATCTGAACCTGGGCTTTTCTTAGATGAGAGACCTCTTATTACTGTCTATATTTCAGTGCTTGATATGGGCCTTTTAAGTTGATTTAACTCATCTTGGTTTAGTTTTGGCATGTCAGTATTTTCTAGGAAAAGGTCCATTTCTGCCAAGTTCTAAATCTTATTAGCAAAAAGTTTTGAGAAGTATTTCCTTATAATGTTCTGAATGGTGGTTGTTTCTCTGGTGATGTTTCTATTCTCATCTCTGAGTTCATTTATTTGGGTATGTTGTTTTCTTTTTCCCATAAGATTTGCTAAGGGTCTGTCAATTTTGTTAATTTTTTCGAAGAACCAAATCTTTGTTTTGTTGATTCTTTATATGGCTTTTTTGAATTCTAATTCATTTAATTCTGATATAATTTTAATTATTTCTTTTTGTCTATTGGGTTGGGGTTTATCCTGCTGCTCTTTTTCAAGGAGGCTCAGATGTCTCATTAAATTTTTGGTTTCAGATCTCTCCAACATATTGATGTAGCAACTCAGAACTATAAACTTGCCTCTGAGTACTACCTTTGCTGTGTCCCAGAGGAGCTGGTAAGTTGTGTGCTCATTTTTGTTGAATATCATGAATATTTGAATTTCATTTCTAATATCTTCCATGATGCACTCGTGATTCAGCAGTGTGTTGTTCAGCTTCCATGTGTTACAGGACTTTCTTTAGTGGCTTTTGGTGTGGAGTCCTACTTTTAATCCCTTGTCGTCTGAGAGAATGCAAGGTATAACTTCAATGTTTCTGAATTTGGACAAATTTTCTTTGTGGCCTAAAATGTGGTCTATTTTGGAAATTGTTCCATATGCTGCTGAGAAAAACGTGTATTCTGATGCTGCTGGGTGAAATATTCGGTAGATGTCTGTTAAATCTAGTTGATCTATGCAGTTGTTTAGGTATTCAGGTTCTTTGTTGAGTTTTTGCCAAGTTTATCTATCTGGTGGGGATAGTGGTGTGTTAAAGTCCCAAACAATCAATGTCTTTGGATCTATGTGGGATTTGAGGGAAAGTTGGGTTTCTTGGATAAATTTGGGTGCTTCGTTTGGTTAGTAGATATTTAGAATTGTAATATCCTCCTGAAGGAGAGATACATTAATTAGTATGTAGCAACCTTCTTTAACTCTTCTCACTTATTTTAAATTGAATTCTATTTTATCTGATATTAGGATTGCAACTCATACCTGTTTATGGGGGCTATTTGCTTGGTAGTTTTTTTTCCAGCCTTTAACACTGAAAATGTGTTTGGTTTTATGGACAAGATGTGACTCCTGAAGGCAGCAGATAGAAGTTTCTTGCTTTTTAATCAAACTAGACAGTCTATGTCTCTTAATTGGAGAGTTAAGTCCATTCATGTTGAGAGAAAGAACTGAGAAGTATTTGGGAGTTTCTGCCATTTTATCCACTTTCTTGGGGGCTGTGGCAACTGGGTTCTTTCTATGGTTCTTGGATTCTCAGTTTGGCTCCAGTTTCTTGGCCTTTATTGTGGTCTTGTTGGTTTTCTATGTGTAGGACATCTTTAAGAATCTTTCATAGGGCTGGTTTGGTAGAGATATATTGTTTCATTTTTTCTTTGTTATGGAAGATTTTTTTTGACCTTCGTTTATGAAGGAAAGTTTAGCTGAGTACAGTTTTCTTAGTTAATTTTTGTTTGTCTTACGGCACGGTATACATCATTCCAGGCTCTTCTTGCTTTGATTGTCACTGCTGAGAAATCTGAGGTGATTCTAACTGGTTTCCCTTTATAGGTGATTGATCTTTTCTCCTTGACAGCTTTAAGGTTCTTTTCCCTGGTCTGAATTGATCCTGTGAATATTATAATTTGATGCTGGGTTGTCCTGTTCTGGTCCGGTCTATTTGGAGTTCTAAAAGTTTCTTGTATCTGAATAGGCCTATCTGTTTGCATGTTCTCTGCTAGGATCCTGTTAAACAAATTTCCTAGACCATTAACTTCTGTTTCTAGGTGCTCCTCTACACCCATTATCCTCAGATTAGGCTTTCTGATGGTGTCTTCCAAATGTTGAATAGATCTATCATATTTCTTTGACTTTTCTTTGATCGTTGTATGTTCTTTCTCCATAATATCTAGGCTGTCTAAATGCCTAAGACTTCGTAGGAACATAGTAGACATCATTGAATACTAGATACACGGCTCTGGCACTGTCTAATGATACGCATTTATTGGCATACTACCACCTGCCTATCCATGTATGGCTATTTTGGCCACCTCTAGGGCTTGATCTCAGTGCCTGCTAAGAATTTCATCCTCGAGTAAGAAGCCAAGTGTGACACCTGTTTTCCGTTTCTGGGAGAGTGCTGGGTATCAGGCATGATGGAGAACAAGTCTACAAATCTAGATGCAATTTGATACTATGTAAATAATGTCATATATGTTTAGGTGTCCTCACAGTCGGTAAAATAAACGGTAAATAAATGAATAAAACAACAAATACAATGAATAACCACACCAACCATATAGACTGAACATGTATATGGAAATTCAATGCTATCTTTAAAATATATATAAGGAGTATGACTGGGGCATGAATTCAGGCCTAACAATCAGTCCTGAATTTCTGGTCTTCAAGCATAGTGAGCTTCCCCTTCCCCCACAGTGCAACATAGTTACTCAGTCCCTAAGTTCAAATCCCAGGCCTTGCAGATAAAAAATCAAACATTCCAAGCCAAGGAGTTTCATTAGCATTTTTAATATTTTTTAAAGTTCATTTTGACTTTATTTTAAACATTTTGATTTTATAACATGAGAGTTTTTCAAAAAAGGGGTTTAAACTTTTTCATTTCAGCATAGCACATTGGTGTTTTTGACCATCTGCCATGAAGAGTGAGAATGAAAATGAGGATATCATTTCTCCCTAGAAGTTTGGGACAGTTGATGTTATTTCTTCTTTTTTCTTTTTTTTTTTAAATTTGTTGGTTGTGAGGCTTGAACTCTGGGCTTGAGTGCTATCCCTGTGCTCAAGGCAAATGCTCAAGCACTTGAGCCACAGTACCACTTCCAGTTTTCTAGAGGTTTATTGGAGATAAGAGTCTTACAGACTTTCCTCCCTGGCTGGCCTTGAGTTGCCTTCCTCAAATCTCAGCCCCCTCAGTAGCTCGGATTATAGGCATAAGCCACCCGTGACCGGAAGTTGATGTTATTTCTATTTAGAGTTATTTTTATAATTAAAAAATGTCTGCAATTGTGTCCTGTGAGTTTTCCTCAGTGCCTTCCACGAAATAGACTAGGGGAGTCCACATACGACCAAAGGTTGAGTTTCTGAATAAATACTAACTTCTGTGAGGACATTAGGTACTTGTAAGCATTTTGGTAATGAACTGGATGCTAAAATGAAAAACAAAAACGTTGGTACTAAGATGTAGCTCAGTAGTGGAATAGTTGCCTAAAGAGCATAAGACCCTGGAAGAAAAGTTTCCTAAGAATCAGAATGTTAGAATATTGTATGAACAAACTTCTTTCCTTTTTTTATTTTGTCAGTGGTGGGGCTTGAACTCTGGGATTGGGCATTATCCCTGTGCTCTTCAGCTTTTTGCCAGCACTGTAAAGCTTGAGCCACATCGCCACTTCTGGTTTTCTACTGGTTTATTGGAGGTAAGAGTCTCCCGGGGCTTGCCTTGAACTGCCATCCTCAGCTCTCAGCCTCCTGAGTAACTAGGATTATAGGTGTGAGCCACTGATATATGGTACATGAACAAACATTCTAAAGAAAGAAACTTCAAACATACTTTTTGTACAAATAATTTATAATGCCATGGTTAAGACACTAATTCAGAAGTATTTTTTCATTGGCTGGTTTCTTAGTTTATTTATATATATACATCATTAATTTATATATACATATTATTAAACACATAGCTTTGAAGTGTACCTAAGAATATATGGGCTCATGTAAAATTATACAAATGCATAAGCTGATTGTATTTTCAGTTTGTTGGTACCATAAATTAGGTGGGATTTGTGTACTGTTGTTTTGTTCTCTGTTTTTTGGAGGATTTCCCTCCCCTTTATCCCCCTACACCCCTCCACGCACTTGAACTCAGCTTGCTCTTTCTTGGCTTGGTTGTTCGTAGATGATTTTCTACCACTTCAGCCATACCTGTAGACTGGCTTTTTGCCAGTTAATTGGAGATGGAGATGATATCTCCCAGGCTTTACTTCCTGGATTGGCTTTGAAACTTCATCTTCCAGTTCTCACCTCCTGAGTAGCTGGGATTACAGATGTGAGCCACTGGGGTGCCTAGGGATAAATTAATTTGGTTGATGGATTCTTTCTGTTTTTCTAAGCATGGGATGATCTACTATAGTATTTCAATAAATGTCCTGGGTCTGAATTAAGATATATAATACATATGCAAGTCTGTATGTTTCTCATAAGATGTAATCAATTTAATACATGTTATAAGTGTAATAATAGCCAATAAAAATAATGAATAAATAATACAAAAAATAAAATAAATACACTCAAAGCAAATTGCAATAAACATAAGTATGTAGATATTAATCATTATTACAAATGTGAATGAATATTACATTAACAGGGCTGGGGATTGAATTCAGGCCTAGGGAACAGGCCTGAATTGCTTGTCTTCCAAGAGGGTGAGTTTCCCCATCTCCCCAGTGAATTAGAGTTACCCAAACTCTGAGTTTGATTGCCAGGCCTGCCAGAAAAATAGGGCATGAATTCCAAGCCAGGGAGCTTCATCAGTATTGTATGTATGCATATATGTATGTATGTATATGTGTATGTATGTATGTAAGTATATATATGTACATATATATATATATACATATATGTACATATATACATGGGAATTGAACTCTGGCCTTGGGAGCTGTCCTTGTGCTCTTCAGCTCAAGGCGAGTGCTATAATGCTTGAGCCATAGCACCACTTCTGGTTTTCTAGTGGTTTATTGGAGATAAGTGTCTCACAGTCTTTCCTGCCCTGGCTGGCTTTGAACCGTGATGTTCACATCTCAGAGTCCTGAGTAGCTAAGATTACAGGCGTGGACCATAGACAGTGCCAGGGTATTTTTAATATTTTTAAAATTATTTATTTATTTATTTATTTTTAATTTTGTTGTTGTTGTTGTTGTTTTTTGCCCAGCACTGGGCTTGAACTCATATCGTGGCAACTCTGCCTCAGCTAACATCAACCTAGGCTGGGATGGTGCAGCCTCTGGACCCACAGCCCATCCTGGGATACTAGGCCTCGGGGGCTGACATGAAAACAGCACTAAAAAAAAAAAGCCAGGAACCACCTACGGATGGTAGTTTCTTGGTTTTCCTTCCTTGCATGGTGACCATCCCGGGTCCAAATAACACTGATGCAACCTGTAGTTCACCTGGCATTGGTGAAGGCTGACAAGCTGTCAGCGAAACCATAGGCCAACCTGGACACCTAGGCTCTGAGTTTGAATCCCAGTCATGCTACATACAAAGAGCTGGAGAGCCTAAGAAACTATTGTTTGTACATAGGAACGTGAGAGAAATTTGATCAATGTAATGGTTGGATGAGTAGTTCATCAATCAGTCCAGTATCAATTTAGACCCAATAATCACAGAACACAGATTGATTTTAATTCATAGTTTATTATGCATTAAAAGAATACTATTCATTAAATGGAATCCTCACTAAAGACCTGAGAATCTGTATGAACGTAGTATATATCATTTAATTCCACATAGACATCACTGGCAGTATCAAAATATCTAAATATATTTTTATATTTATCTGTATACCAGATAAATATATATATATATATGGTATATATACCAGATAGAAAGGTACTGCTATTTTGGCCAAACTTGTGGCTCCATCCTAGGTCCTGGGATCCACTTGGCAGCTGAATGGGCTAAAGGCTGCCATGCTGACACTCACCCACTCATGAATTGGGACTTCTAGGCCCTCAGTTCAGGTACCAGCATTGCCAAAAATTTCATCTTGGAGTAAGATTCCAAATGAGACACGTGTTTTCCATTTCTGTGCTAGTGCTGGGTGTCAGGTACGATGTACATAATATGTGTGCAAAGCTACATGCTACAGAATAGATTGGAATAAATGTAATAAATGATATAGGTACACTCACAGTCCATAAAATAAATGTTAATTCAATCAATCAATAAGAATATATAATGAATCACTCCAATAAACACAATACAGACTGAATATATAGATGTAAATATAAATCACATATTTAAAATGTCTATAATGTTACATTTTTCGGGCTGGTGCTTGCATTCAGGCCTAGGGAAGAGATGAGAAGTTCATGCATGATTCACATAGGAAATGATAGGCAAGACCTCTGGCACAACAATTATTTTTAATTAAGACTTCACGAAATGTGACAATAATAAGTACATTCAGGAAATTGAGGCATTGGGAAAGATCCAAGAATTGGTAGTCACATGGTAGATAGGATTCCAACACAGCTTGACACATCTTCTCTATACAAATAGGTATTTATTAGCATACTAGCTTCAGCTTATGAATGGATGAATATGGTGCACAAACCCCACCCTGGAGCTCAATCTCAGGTCCTGGGTAGGGCCTAGATCCTTAGTAGCTCAAAAGCTGTTGTGCTTATATGGACCCATTAGAAAGTTGGGCCTGTTAGGCCCAGAGTTCAACTCCCAGCAATGCCAAAAGTTTCATCCTGATGTGAGAAACCAATTCATACAGCTGTTTTCCTGTCTTGTGAAAGTCCTGGGCCTCATCGAGGATGGAGAATACTAGATAGGCAACTCTATAGCCATGGGAATAGGTTTTCATCCAAGGCAACACAGATATACCTGCCACCATACAAAATAAAATACACAATACATCCATGAATAAGAATCAAAATTAAAAAATAACTACATTGAAAGCAAGATGCATACCACACCTGTATGTAAATAGAGACCCAATGTTGAAAAAAGGTAAGCTTGTTATTTTGTCCACTGCTGGGACTTCAAATCAGGCCCTGGAGCAGTCCTGACATTCTAGTCTTCAGGGATGACGAGCTTTTCCTTCCCCCAAAGTGCAACAGGGTTACCCAGATCTGAGTTCAAATCCCAGGCCTGACAAAAGATTCATCCTGATGTTAGAACCCAGTCTTTACAACTGTTTTCTTCTCCTATGGAAGTCCTTGGTCTCAGCCAGGATGGAGAATGAATGCATAGGCAACTTTTTAACAATGGGAACAAGTCATCATCCATGTCAGCAGAGTTATACCTGTCACCATACTCAGTAAAATACACAATACCTCCATGTATTAGACACAAAATAAGGAAGAGTGCATTGAATGCAAGATGCTATCCCCACATATATGTGAATAAATATCCTATGTTTCAATTATGAATTTATTCCTATCCTGGCCCTCACTGGAGCACAACATCAGGTCCTGAGAATGACTTAGCTCCTTAGTTGCTCACAGGCCGGTGTCCTCACCTTGACTCTTTTGGGCGTGCTAGGCTCTCAGTTCAAATCCCAACACTGCCAAAACATGAATCCTGATGTGAGAAGCCCATTGATCCACCTGTTTTCCTGTCCAGAGAATGTCCTGAGTCTCAGCTAGGATGGAGAAGGAGTAAGAAACTCTATAGAAATGGGCCTAGGTTGCCATCCAAGTCAGAATAGTTATATCTGTCATCATATGCAATAAAATACAAAATGCATCCCTGACTAAGACACACAATAAAAAGAACAACTACACTGAAAACATGATGCATTCCACACATGTATGTAAATAGAGATCCTATGTGTAACATAGGTGGGCATATGATTTTTGCCTGAGCTGGGGCTTCAATTCAGGCCCTGGGACCAGGCTTGACCTTGTAGTCTTCAACGATAGTGAGCTTCTCCTTCCCCCACAGTGCAAAAGAGTTACCTAGACCTGATTTCACACCCCAGCTCTGGCAGTAAAATGGCGCAAATTCTGAGCTACGGTGCTTCATTCATGATTTTTCAATTTTGTAATATTTTTTGCCAGACCTGGGGCTTGAACTCAAGTTGTGGCAACTCTGCCTCAGGTCTGATCATCCTAGGCTGCAGCCTCTGGACCCACATCCCATCCTCAGATCTTAGGACCCCAGGGATTGTAGGAAAAAGTAAAAAGCCGGAGGGGAAAAAATTGCGGGAAATTCCAACTGGCGCTTTTAGGTTTATTTTCATTTGAATGTTGTCCATGGTAAGATTGAACATGGTGGACTGCAGATTGAAGGTGACCTGGTGTGGCTGAAGGCTTGCTGGCTGTCGGGGGAGCCACAGTATGACTGGGCAATGAAGGCCCCGAGGTTGAATCCTGGTCAGCCATCCTACATTGAGGGAATGGCAGGAGTTCCTGAGATACTCAATTCCGTACCTAAGAAGAGCCATGAAATACGATCAATCTCTTCCTTGAATTAGTAGTTCCTGAGAATTCGAGTAGGAAATGATAGTCAAGACTCATGGGTTATTGATTAATTTTAGTGAAGAGTTGATGAAGCATGACCATAATCATCACAGTCATTAAATGGAGGCATTGAGGAAGATCCAAGAATCGATAGTCACAGGGTAGATTGGATTCAACACAGGTCTCCATCTCTCCTACACTATACAGATATGTACTTATTTGCTTACTACTTTCAGCTTATGAATGGATGACTATTGTGCTCCCCCTGCCTTACCCCTGGGACTCGATCTCAGGTCCTGGGAATGGCCTAGCTCCTTAGTGGCTCACAGGCTGGTGTGCTTATGTGGACCCATTCGCCTATTGGGCCTTCTAGGTGCTGAGTTCAGATCCTAGCAGTGCCAAAATATTCATCCTGTCAGAAGCCAGACGTTTCACCTGTTTTCCTGTGTGAGTCCTGGGTTTCAGCTAGGATGGAGAATGCATGAGCCACCCTGTGGCCATGGGAAAAGGTTGTCATCCATGTCAGCCGAGTTACACCTGTCATATATACTCAAGAACATACTTAATACATCCATGAATAGCATACAAAATAGAGAGGATAACTACGCTCAATGCATGAGGCAGTCCACACACGGATGTGAATATACATCCCATGTTTCAATGATGCATTGAGGACTCTTGTGGCCTCCCTGGGGCTTGATCTCAGCTCCTGGGAACAGCCCTGCTCCTTAGTGGCTGACAGGCTGGTTTGCTCATGTGGACCCATTGGGCAGTTGAGCCTCCTAGGCCCCGAGTTCGAATCACAGCACTTCCAAAAATTCACCCTGATGTGAGAAACCATTCGTTGCACCTGTTCTGTGCTGTGCAAGTTCTGGGTCGCAGCTAGGATGGAAAATGCATAGGCAACTTTATACTTATGGAAATAGCTTGTCATGTTATGAATGCAACAAATGTGGCATGTCTTTCTGGCTAAAGTCATACCTCACTTTGCATCAGATAATACATACAGGAGAAAAACTTTATGAATGTAACAAATGTAGATAATTTTTCACCAGAAGGCACTACTTACTGTCCATCAGAGAAGACACACAGGGGAAAAATCCTATGATTTTAACATGTTTGGAGAGTCCTTTACCAAGAAGGCAGTCCTTACTGGTCATCAGAGAAGACACACAGGAGAAAGACCTTATGATTATATCACGTATTTAAAGTCTTTCATCCAAAAAGCAGACCTTCACATCCATCAGAGAATCCACACTGTAGAGACACCTTATGAATGTATCGATTATGTAACGTCTTTCACCTGGAAGGAAGCTGTTACTAATCATCAGAGATAAAACACAGGAGAAAAACCTTATATATGTATCGAGGGTGCAACGTTTTTCACCTGGAAGGCAGCGTTTACTGATCATCAGAAAAGACACACGTAAGAAAAACTTTATGAATGTTTCTCATCCAGAAGGCACACATGAAACTCCATCAGAGAACACACATGAGAAAAACTTTATGAATATGAAAAATATGTAAAATCTGTCACCCAGATGGCACCACTTACTGTCCATCAGAGATGACACACTGGACAGAAACCTTATGATTGTAATGTGTGGAAATTCTTTCACTTGGAAGGTACACCTTAACAAACATCAGAGAACACATACAGGATAGAAACCATATGAATGTATCCAGTATGGAAAATCTTTCACCCATAAGGCAAACCTTACTTAACAAAAACAGAAGACACACAGGAGAGAAACCTTATGAATGTGTCCTGTGTGGAAAATCTTTTACTGAGAAGGCATACCTTAACGTCCATCAAAAACACACACACAGGAAAGAAAGCTTCTGAATGTATTAAGTGTGGAAATTCTTTACCCGGAAGCAGAATTTACTGACCATCAGAGAAGACACACAGGAGATAAATTTTGTGAATGTAACAGGTATGAAATATCCTTCAACCAGAGTCCAGAACTCAGTAAGCATAATGGAATTCACACAGGTGAGAAATTTTAGGAGCGTAATAAATGTGGAAAGTCTTTCACCTGGAAGAAAACTCAGTTTGCATCAGAGCATCAACACGCGAGAGAAGTCTCATGAATGCAACAACTTTACAGTCTTTTACCCAGAAGGCTCAGCTGAGCATTCTTCACTGAACACTGAAATGAGAGAAATTCTATGACTGCAACAAGTGTGGTTTTTTTAAAAAAAATTCACCCCTCTGTTTGCACCAGAAACACACAGGAGAAAACACGTTCACGTTAATTTATAGAACACACACAGGAGAGAAACCTGATGAACATTACCAGTGTGTAGAGACTTTCATCTGGGAGGCACACCTCATTGTTGATTAGAGAACTGACATATAGGAGAAACGAAACCTAATGAATGGAACAAATGTTCAATGACATTTAATCTGAAGTCAGTCCTCAGTGAAATTGAGAAAATTCACAAGACAGAAACTTAATACAACAAATAAAGAAACACATTCAGCAAAAAGTTATATCTCAACAGGTACCAAAGACTTGGACACACGGCAGCATCTCCGTAAAAGTAAGCATTAGAGGAAGTCTATCAACTGGATGTCAACCTTCAGCAAGCATTGGAACATTAACACAGAAAAGAAACCCACTGTGGGAAAATTGTTGTCACAGATCTCCGTAATTTATGAAGAGAAATCCTTCATTGCAGAGGTAACTAGGTGTAATGGGAAATCTTTCTTTACTCTTAAGCATTCACTGAACCAAGAATTCTTATCCTTTCATTGTTTTGAGTAGGATATATATACTTGAATGTTATTCAAAAGATTTGGACACAAGTGATGCGCATTATTACTTTCAGGCATGCAGAGTGATTAAAAACATAAAGTTGTTGACTTGTGTCTGTATAATAAGCAATGACTTATCAAAATAATTTTATATACTCTTCTCAGAAATAAGAGTTCCAGCACTTTGAGACTGGAGTCAGATGATCACCAAGTGCTTTGGGGAACAATAGATGTGAAAAGACTGTCCTGAGTTAAGCCCAGGACATGAGAGCAAGGATTTCTCCACTGCTCCCTTAAAGTCTCCACAGTATGTGTGGTCCATTCCTCGTAACACAGATGACACTACTTCCAGTTCAGTTTTTGAATGGAAGTTATTGTTTATTACAAAATGTGCACGAGCCTAAAATCTGTCTGGACACCTTTTATCCCTAGATCATTCATATAACATTCAGAGAACATGGGAGGACAGATATTTGGGAACACATTTTCTTTGTGTGCGGACATAAATCTTACAATTTAAACTCAGAGTCTAGGAACTGCCCTTAAACATTTTTGCTCAAGGCTATTGCTCTACCACTTGAGCCGTAGATCCACTTTGGGTTTCTTTGGATGGTGAATAAAAAGAAGAGAATTCTGTATTTGGTTATGGATGAGTAACACCAAAATGATTTCAGTGCTTAATTAATCACTAGAGATGAGCTACTTGTAATTGACTCACTCTTAATTTATTCTGCTGTTCTGTTGAGTGAGTTATAATAAAACATCATTATGGATGATGGTAAGAGCCTGATTTTTCTCACTTTTCTGGAGGACGAAATTGGAGTTGTTAGGAAGATGAGTATCTCTCTATCACCACTGCTGTCTCTTTCTCTCTCTCTCTTCAGATAACTTATCAAAACACTATTAAAAATAGTTTTGGTAAAAAATCTGATAGCAATGTAAAAAATTAGAAACGAGGCAAAAGAGAAGCTTGTTAGAAGATGGTTGCAAAAATCCAAAGGATAAGAGAAACATAGATAGAGGTAGGACTCTGCTAGATGTTTAGTAGGGTAAAATTCAAGTAAAAAGTGATCCTCATCACTTTCTATTATGTAGATAAGTACATACAGCATTTTGATACAATATTATAGTCCATATTTTCTTGATGTATTGATTTTCTATCTAACACCTGGAAAACATATATTTGTTGACTTATTTGCAGTCATTTGCAATCTCATGAAAGATCATGGAAGATAGTCTATTTAGTGAAATAACCACGCAGAGAAAGACATTGAACAATCTGAACAAAAATGGAAACTGTCAAAAATAGAACCAATTTCTTACTGGAGTTGAGAGAAGAATAAATGCTACTAGAGTCATGGAGAGATTGGTCCACTTGATTCTCTGTTCAAGAATTTTGTATTCTTCATCTTTTGGTCAAATTGACCCAAGTAAGATTGTGCTTTTGAAGGGTTTCCAGTGTGGTATGCATTTATAAATCACAGAGGGGTTATGTGGTCAAATGCCTTCATTTAGAGAGTTCACATAGAAAGAATAGACCAGACAGAGAGAATTGTGACTGAAATCACAAGGTTGCAGCCTGATGTCTTTGATTTGATTTGAACATGGAATCTGCAATGTACTCTGTGCCAAAGATCCATGATAGACTGTGGAAATGTTACCCTGTCTGTGTTATTCACATTGGATAAACCTGGAAAAAGACAGGTGAACCTTAACTGTTCTTCTTTATGTGGTCATGTAATTTAGAACTCATATATAATGTCTGTTTTCCTATGCAACTACTTTACAACGGACAATAGTATTAATAATGCTGCAGTTATACTGAATGTGCCAATATCTATTTAGGATCTATTTACATTCCTTGTTTCCTTACTTCTTTCCATTCCTCCTTCCTTTCTGTCTCTATGTATATCAGGAATTAGATTGCTAGATAATAAGCTAGTTATGCTTTTAGTTTTTAGAGTGCTTTTCATACTATTTCCCAAGGCAACTGCACTATTTTATATTTCTACCAGCAGCGAGCAAAGGTTCCATTATTTTGTTGGTCGTGGGGCTTGAACTCTGGGGCTGGGTGCTGTCCCTCAGTTCTTTAGCTGAAAGCTAGTGTTCTAACACTTTAGTCATAGCGGCACTTTTGGTGTTTTGGTGGTTTAATTGGAGATAAGAGTTTTACAGACTTTCCTGCCCAGGCTGGCTTTGCTCCATGATCAGACCTCAGCTTCCTGAGTAGTAGGATTATAGGCGAGAGCCACCAGTGCCCAGCATCCAGTATCTTTTTATTTATTTTTATGGTAGGCATCCTAAGGAGTCATTGACATTTTACTTACATTTCCCTACTGCTTAGTAATATTGAGCATATTTTCATACATTTGTTAGCCACATACAAAGATTTATGTATCTTCTTTGTAAAAACGGTGAATTCCAGTGTTTTTCTCATTGTGTGTTCAACTTAGTCTGCCATAACCAAATAGTATACAGTGAGTTAATTAAATAAAAATTTATTTCTCATAGTTCTGAAAGCTTGAAAACTCAAACCAGTATGCTAGTGTGACTGGGTTCTGATGAAGGATCTATTTTAGGTTTGTAGATGGCCTATATCTCATTGTGTATCTACATGAAATCTTGGTATGTTCATGACTGGGAAAGGAGGAACAGTTGAGATGGAAAGGATCTTTCTTTGCTTTTTTCTGTGAAAGTTAAATCCATCTCGGGCCTCACCTCCATGATGTCATCTTACCCTAATTAGCTA